>NW_027207345.1:0-300000 GCF_963455315.2 Globicephala melas
CCTCTCCAATCCTATCACTGCTGCGTTTATGTCCCTGTACACATGCTTGATTCTCTTTCGGAGACATAGCAATCCATAGGTTTTAAGATACTTAAGAGTCAGGTACATTCTTAGGCGTTTAATATGCGGTGTTGAGTCCATTTCGTTGAGCAAGGAGTAGCTCTTGTCTATTCCATATTTGGCTTAAGGAACTTTATCTGTGCTCATTTCAATCTCTGGTTTTATGCAGCACCCCAACTCACCTTTACCCTTAAACAAGCATAAGTTGGTTTTCTAAATTTGAGACCCTGTTCTGTTCTGTAATTCAGTTCCTGTGTAGCCAAGTTTACATTCCGTGTATTACTGATATCTTATGATGTTTCTTTTTCTGTGTGACTTATTTCAGTTAGAATCATCGTACCTGAATCCACTCATTGTGCTGCTACGGGCCTGATGACATAGATTTCACTGCTGAGTGATACTGCATTGTAAGTAAGTACCACAAGTTCTTTATCCATTTTTCACTTTCAGTGATATTGAACTTGTACGGTAAATGAGGTTCTTGTAAACAGAGGCGTCCCAAACATTGGGGTGGCTGTATCTTTTTGATTTTAATTTCCCTAAGCTATAGGACCATAAGTGGAAGTGCCCTAGGCTCTGTTGCTTTGTTTTTTAGATGTTTCAGGAAACACCATACACTTCTCCCGAGTGTCTGTTGGCAATTTACATCCCGCCCATCAGCATAACAAGGCTCCCAGTTCTCCATGGCCTGTCCTGCCTTTCTGGATTTTACACTTTTTTCAGATGACCCTTTTGACCGGGGGGAAGTGAGACTTCATTGTAGTGCAGATTTCCTTTGCAAGCTTGCTTGGTTGGCCAAAAAGGGCGTATGCGTTTTTTCCTGAATATATTCAGGAAAAAACACATACGCCCTTTTTGGCCAAGTGCATCATTGTGGACGTTCTGCCTCTTTTCCTATGCTTTCAATGCAATTCCAGTCTACCTCCTGAAATCGGTTTCCTGCAATTCTGCCCCACTTTCAAGTCCTCTTGGCAGCCTTACTTCAGTATATTTTTGGACGATAGCTGTCATTTATAACTCTGCAGGTTTGTGAATTACAGTGCCCCTGAGCTCCTTTCTTCAACTCGCTTTCTTGTGAGCTGGCCGCAACACCGCTGGATGGCTTCAGGCCCTAATCTGGTTCCGGCATGGCACGCTGAGCCTTTGGTTATTTCCTCTTCCTGGTGGGAAATGAGAGTTAAATTTGCCCGTCCAGACACCTCCAGCTAGTCTCTCATTGGTTCTCGCTATTCCTGTTCATCTTCCGCAGAAATTGCAAACTGGGCCAAACAGGAGGTTAAAGGGACTGACTCTCCAAGTCGGGAGAGTGTTAGTAAAGCGTCTGGAATGTTGCACCCGAGTACCAGGGTACGAAAACTGAGACATATTTGAACACGTCTCCCGATCACACGGTTGATCATACTCTGGGTTCCACATGCATGTTTTAGCTGAAGGAAGAATACCTTAAACGTGGGTAGTTGAAACCCGTGGAATGGGTACCATGCAATATGACTTCAAAGGGTCTTCATTTGCTCACCAAACCTCTCCAATCCTATCACTGCTGCGTTTATGCCCCTGTACACACGCTTGATTCTCTTTTGGAGACATAGCAATCCATAGGTTTTAAGATACTTACTAGTAAGGTACATTCTTAGACGTTTAATATGGGGTGTTGAGTCCATTTCGTTGAGCAAGGAGTAGCTCTTGTCTATTCCATATTTGGCTTAAGGAACTTTATCTGTGCTCATTTCAATCTCTGGTTTTATGCAGCACCCCAACTCACCTTTCCCCTTAAACAAGCATAAGTTGGTTTTCTAAATTTGAGACCCTGTTCTGTTCTGTAATTCAGTTCCTGTGTAGCCAAGTTTACATTCCGTGTATTACTGATATCTTATGATGTTTCTTTTTCTGTGTGACTTATTTCAGTTAGAATCATCATACCTGAATCCACTCATTATGCTGCTACGGGCCTGATGACATAGATTTCATTGCTGAGTGATACTGCATTGTACGTAAGTACCACAAGTTCTTTATCCATTTTTCACTTTCTGTGATATTGAACTTGTACGGTAAACGAGGTTCTTGTAAACAGAGGCGTCCCAAACTTTGGGGTGGCTGTGTCGTTTTGATTTTAATTTCCCTAAGCTATAGGACCATAAGTGAAAGTGCCCTAGGCTCTGTTGCTTTGTTTCTTAGATGTTTTTGGAAACACCATACACTTCTCCCGAGTGTCTGTTGGCAATTTACATCCCGCCCATCAGCATAACAAGGCTCCCAGTTCTCCATGGCCTGTCCTGCCTTTCTGGATTTTACACCTTTTTCAGATGGCCCTTTTGACCGGGGGGAAGTGAGACTTCATTGTAGTGCAGATTTCCTTTGCAAGTTTGCTTGGTTGGCCAAAAAGGGCGTATGCGTTTTTTCCTGAATATATTCAGGAAAAAACGCATACGCCCTTTTTGGCCAAGTGCATCATTGTGGACGTTCTGCCTCTTTTCCTATGCTTTCAATGCAATTCCAGTCTACCTCCTGAAATCGGTTTCCTGCAATTCTGCCCCGCTTTCAAGTCCTCTTGGCAGCCTTACTTCAGTATATTTTTGGACGATAGCTGTCATTTATAACTCTGCAGGTTTGTGAATTACAGTGCCCCTAGCTCCTTTCTTCAACTTGCTTTCTTGTGACCTGGCCGCAACACCGCAGGATGGCTTCAGGCCCTAATCTAGTTCCGGCACGGCACGCTGAGCCTTTGGTTATTTCCTCTTCCTGGTGGGAAATGAGAGTTAAATTTGCCCGTCCAGACACCTCCAGCTAGTCTCTCATTGGTTCTCGCTATTCCTGTTCATCTTCCGCAGAAATTGCAAACTGGGCCAAACAGGAGGTTAAAGGCGCTGACTCTCCAAGTGGGGAGAGTGTTAGTAAAGCGTCTGGAATGTTGCACCCGAGTACCAGGGTACGAAACCTGAGACATATTTGAACACGTCTCCCGTTCACACGATTGATCATACTCTGGGTTCCACATGCATGTTTTAGCTGAAGGAAGAATACCTTAAACCTGGAGAGTTGAAACCCGTGGAATGGGTACCATGAAATATGACTTCAAAGGGTCTTCATTTGCTCACCGAACCTCTCCAATCCTATCACTGCTGCGTTTATGTCCCTGTACACATGCTTGATTCTCTTTCGGAGACATAGCAATCCATAGGTTTTAAGATACTTAAGAGTCAGGTACATTCTTAGGCGTTTAATATGCGGTGTTGAGTCCATTTCGTTGAGCAAGGAGTAGCTCTTGTCTATTCCATATTTGGCTTAAGGAACTTTATCTGTGCTCATTTCAATCTCTGGTTTTATGCAGCACCCCAACTCACCTTTACCCTTAAACAAGCATAAGTTGGTTTTCTAAATTTGAGACCCTGTTCTGTTCTGTAATTCAGTTCCTGTGTAGCCAAGTTTACATTCCGTGTATTACTGATATCTTATGATGTTTCTTTTTCTGTGTGACTTATTTCAGTTAGAATCATCGTACCTGAATCCACTCATTGTGCTGCTACGGGCCTGATGACATAGATTTCACTGCTGAGTGATACTGCATTGTACATAAGTACCACAAGTTCTTTATCCATTTTTCACTTTCTGTGATATTGAACTTGTACGGTAAACGAGGTTCTTGTAAACAGAGGCGTCCCAAACATTGGGGTGGCTGTATCTTTTTGATTTTAATTTCCCTAAGCTATAGGACCATAAGTGGAAGTGCCCTAGGCTCTGTTGCTTTGTTTTTTAGATGTTTCAGGAAACACCATACACTTCTCCCAAGTGTCTGTTGGCAATTTACATCCCGCCCATCAGCATAACAAGGCTCCCAGTTCTCCATGGCCTGTCCTGCCTTTCTGGATTTTACACTTTTTTCAGATGGCCCTTTTGACCGGGGGGAAGTGAGACTTCATTGTAGTGCAGATTTCCTTTGCAAGCTTGCTTGGTTGGCCAAAAAGGGCGTATGCGTTTTTTCCTGAATATATTCAGGAAAAAACGCATACGCCCTTTTTGGCCAAGTGCATCATTGTGGACGTTCTGCCTCTTTTCCTATGCTTTCAATGCAATTCCAGTCTACCTCCTGAAATCGGTTTCCTGCAATTCTGCCCCGCTTTCAAGTCCTCTTGGCAGCCTTACTTCAGTATATTTTTGGACGATAGCTGTCATTTATAACTCTGCAGGTTTGTGAATTACAGTGCCCCTGAGCCCCTTTCTTCAACTCGTTTTCTTGTGAGCTGGCCGCAACACCGCAGGATGGCTTCAGGCCCTAATCTGGTTCCGGCACGGCACGCTGAGCCTTTGGTTATTTCCTCTTCCTGGTGGGAAATGAGAGTTAAATTTGCCCGTCCAGACACCTCCAGCTAGTCTCTCATTGGTTCTCGCTATTCCTGTTCATCTTCCGCAGAAATTGCAAACTGGGCCAAACAGGAGGTTAAAGGGACTGACTCTCCAAGTCGGGAGAGTGTTAGTAAAGCGTCTGGAATGTTGCACCCGAGTACCAGGGTACGAAAACTGAGACATATTTGAACACGTCTCCCGATCACATGGTTGATCATACTCTAGGTTCCACATGCATGTTTTAGCTGAAGGAAGAATACCTTAAACCTGGGTAGTTGAAACCCGTGGAATGGGTACCATGCAGTATGACTTCAAAGGGTCTTCATTTGCTCACCGAACCTCTCCAATCCTATCACTGCTGCGTTTATGCCCCTGTACACATGCTTGATTCTCTTTCGGAGACATAGCAATCCATAGGTTTTAAGATACTTAAGAAACAGGTACATTCTTAGGCGTTTAATATGGGGTGTTGAGTCCATTTCGTTGAGCAAGGAGTAGCTCTTGTCTATTCCATATTTGGCTTAAGGAACTTTATCTGTGCTCATTTCAATCTCTGCTTTTATGCAGCATCCCAACTCACCTTTACCCTTAAGCAAGCATAAGTTGGTTTTCTAAATTTGAGTCCCTGTTCTGTTCTGTAATTCAGTTCCTGTGTAGCCAAGTTTACATTCCGTGTATTACTGATATCTTATGATGTTTCTTTTTCTGTGTGACTTATTTCAGTTAGAATCATCGTACCTGAATCCACTCATTGTGCTGCTACGGGCCTGATGACATAGATTTCACTGCTGAGTGATACTGCATTGTACGTAAGTACCACAAGTTCTTTATCCATTTTTCACTTTCTGTGATATTGAACTTGTACGGTAAACGAGGTTCTTGTAAACAGAGGCGTCCCAAACTTTGGGGTGGCTTTGTCGTTTTGATTTTAATTTCCCTAAGCTATAGGGCCATAAGTGGAAGTGCCCTAGGCTCTGTTGCTTTGTTTTTTAGATGTTTCAGGAAACACCATACACTTCTCCCGAGTGTCTGTTGGCAATTTACATCCCGCCCATCAGCATAACAAGGCTCCCAGTTCTCCATGGCCTGTCCTGCCTTTCTGGATTTTACACTATTTTCAGATGGCCCTTTTGACCGGGGGGAAGTGAGACTTCATTGTAGTGCAGATTTCCTTTGCAAGTTTGCTTGGTTGGCCAAAAAGGGCGTATGCGTTTTTTCCTGAATATATTCAGGAAAAAACGCATACGTCCTTTTTGGCCAAGTGCATCATTGTGGACGTTCTGCCTCTTTTCCTATGCTTTCAATGCAATTCCAGTGTACCTCCTGAAATCGGTTTCCTGCAATTCTGCCCCGCTTTCAAGTCCTCTTGGCAGCCTTACTTCAGTATATTTTTGGACGATAGTTGTCATTTATAACTCTGCAGGTTTGTGAATTACAGTGCCCCTGAGCTCCTTTCTTCAACTCGCTTTCTTGTGACCTGGCCGCAACACCGCAGGATGGCTTCAGGCCCTAATCTGGTTCCGGCACGGCACGCTGAGCCTTTGGTTAATTCCTCTTCCTGGTGGGAAATGAGAGTTAAATTTGCCCGTCCAGAGACCTCCAGCTAGTCTCTCATTGGTTCTGGCTATTCCTGTTCATCTTCTGCAGAAATTGCAAACTGGGCCAAACAGGAGGTTAAAGGGACTGACTCTCCAAGTCGGGAGAGTGTTAGTAAAGCGTCTGGAATGTTGCACCCGTGTACCAGGGTACGAAAACTGAGACATATTTGAACAGGTCTCCCGATCACACGGTTGATCATACTCTGGGTTCCACATGCATGTTTTAGCTGAAGGAAGAATACCTTAAACGTGGGTAGTTGAAACCCGTGGAATGGGTACCATGCAATATGACTTCAAAGGGTCTTCATTTGCTCACCAAACCTCTCCAATCCTATCACTGCTGCGTTTATGCCCCTGTACACACGCTTGATTCTCTTTTGGAGACATAGCAATCCATAGGTTTTAAGATACTTACTAGTAAGGTACATTCTTAGGCGTTTAATATGGGGTGTTGAGTCCATTTCGTTGAGCAAGGAGTAGCTCTTGTCTATTCCATATTTGGCTTAAGGAACTTTATCTGTGCTCATTTCAATCTCTGGTTTTATGCAGCACCCCAACTCACCTTTCCCCTTAAGCAAGCATAAGTTGGTTTTCTAAATTTGAGACCCTGTTGTGTTTTGGAATTCAGTTCCTGTGTAGCCAAGTTTACATTCCGTGTATTAGTGATATCTTATGATGTTTCTTTTTCTGTGTGACTTATTTCAGTTAGAATCATCATACCTGAATCCACTCATTATGCTGCTACGGGCCTGATGACATAGATTTCATTGCTGAGTGATATTGCATTGTACGTAAGTACCACAAGTTCTTTATCCATTTTTCACTTTCTGTGATATTGAACTTGTACGGTAAACGAGGTTCTTGTAAACAGAGGCGTCCCAAATTTTGGGGTGGCTGTGTCTTTTTGATTTTAATTTCCCTAAGCTATAGGACCATAAGTGAAAGTGCCCTAGGCTCTGTTGCTTTGTTTCTTAGATGTTTCAGGAAACACCATACACTTCTCCCAAGTGTCTGTTGGCAATTTACATCCCGCCCATCAGCATAACAAGGCTCCCAGTTCTCCATGGCCTGTCCTGCCTTTCTGGATTTTACACCTTTTTCAGATGGCCCTTTTGACCGGGGGGAAGTGAGACTTAATTGTAGTGCAGATTTCCTTTGCAAGTTTGCTTGGTTGGCCAAAAAGTGCGTATGCGTTTTTTCCTGAATATATTCAGGAAAAAACGCATACGCCCTTTTTGGCCAAGTGCATCATTGTGGACGTTCTGCCTCTTTTCCTATGCTTTCAATGCAATTCCAGTCTACCTCCTGAAATTGGTTTCCTGCAATTCTGCCCCGCTTTCAAGTCCTCTTGGCAGCCTTACTTCAGTATAATTTTGGACGATAGCTGTCATTTATAACTCTGCAGGTTTGTGAATTATAGTGCCCCTGAGCGCCTTTCTTCAACTCGCTTTCTTTTGAGCTGGCCGCAACACCGCAGGATGGCTTCAGGCCCTAATCTGGTTCCGGCATGGCACGCTGAGCCTTTGGTTATTTCCTCTTCCTGGTGGGAAATGAGAGTTAAATTTGCCCGTCCAGACACCTCCAGCTAGTCTCTCATTGGTTCTCCCTATTCCTGTTCATCTTCCGCAGAAATTGCAAACTGGGCCAAACAGGAGGTTAAAGGCGCTGACTCTCCAAGTGGGGAGAGTGTTAGTAAAGCATCTGGAATGTTGCACCCGAGTACCAGGGTACGAAAACTGAGACATATTTGAACACGTCTCCCGTTCACACGATTGATCATACTCTGGGTTCCACATGCATGTTTTAGCTGAAGGAAGAATACCTTAAACCTGGAGAGTTGAGACCCTTGGAATGGGTACCATGCAATATGACTTCAAAGGGTCTTCATTTGCTCACCGAACCTCTCCAATCCTATCACTGCTGCGTTTATGTCCCTGTACACATGCTTGATTCTCTTTCGGAGACATAGCAATCCATAGGTTTTAAGATACTTAAGAGTCAGGTACATTCTTAGGCGTTTAATATGCGGTGTTGAGTCCATTTCGTTGAGCAAGGAGTAGCTCTTGTCTATTCCATATTTGGCTTAAGGAACTTTATCTGTGCTCATTTCAATCTCTGGTTTTATGCAGCACCCCAACTCACCTTTACCCTTAAACAAGCATAAGTTGGTTTTCTAAATTTGAGACCCTGTTCTGTTTTGGAATTCAGTTCCTGTGTAGCCAAGTTTACATTCTGTGTATTACTGATATCTTATGATGTTTCTTTTTCTGTGTGACTTATTTCAGTTAGAATCATTGTACCTGAATCCACTCATTGTGCTGCTACGGGCCTGATGACATAGATTTCACTGCTGAGTGATACTGCATTGTACGTAAGTACCACAAGTTCTTTATCCATTTTTCACTTTCTGTGATATTGAACTTGTACGGTAAACGAGGTTCTTGTAAACAGAGGCGTCCCAAACTTTGGGGTGTCTGTGTCTTTTTCATTTTAATTTCCCTAAGCTATAGGACCATAAGTGGAAGTGCCCTAGGCTCTGTTGCTTTGTTTTTTAGATGTTTCAGGAAACACCATACACTTCTCCCGAGTGTCTGTTGGCAATTTACATCCCGCCCATCAGCATAACAAGGCTCCCAGTTCTCCATGGCCTGTCCTGCCTTTCTGGATTTTACACTTTTTTCAGATGGCCCTTTTGACCGGGGGGAAGTGAGACTTCATTGTAGTGCAGATTTCTTTGCAAGCTTGCTTGGTTGGCCAAAAAGTGCGTATGCGTTTTTTCCTGAATATATTCAGGAAAAAACGCATATGCCCTTTTTGGCCAAGTGCATCACTGTGGACGTTCTGCCTCTTTTCCTATGCTTTCAATGCAATTCCAGTCTACCTCCTGAAATCGGTTTCCTGCAATTCTGCCCCGCTTTCAACTCCTCTTGGCAGCCTTACTTCAGTATATTTTTGTACGATAGTTGTCATTTATAACTCTGCAGTTTTGTGAATTACAGTGCCCCTGAGCTCCTTTCTTCAACTCGCTTTCTTGTGACCTGGCCGCAACACCGCAGGATGGCTTCAGGCCCTAATCTGGTTCCGGCACGGCACGCTGAGCCTTTGGTTAATTCCTCTTCCTGGTGGGAAACGAGAGTTAAATTTGCCCGTCCAGACACCTCCAGCTAGTCTCTCATTGGTTCTCCCTATTCCTGTTCATCTTCCGCAGAAATTGCAAACTGGGCCAAACAGGAGGTTAAAGGCGCTGACTCTCCAAGTGGGGAGAGTGTTAGTAAAGCGTCTGGAATGTTGCACCCGAGTACCAGGGGAGGAAAACTGAGACATATTTGAACACGTCTCCCGTTCACACGGTTGATCATACTCTGGGTTCCACATGCATGTTATAGCTGAAGGAAGAATACCTTAAACCTGGGTAGTTGAGACCCGTGGAATGGGTACCATGCAATATGACTTCAAAGGGTCTTCATTTGCTCACCGAACCTATCCAATCCTATCACTGCTGCGTTTATGCCCCTGTACACATGCTTGATTCTCTTTCGGAGACATAGCAATCCATAGGTTTTAAGATACTTAAGAGTCAGGTACATTCTTAGGCGATTAATATGCGGTGTTGAGTCCATTTCGTTGAGCAAGGAGTAGCTCTTGTCTATTCCGTATTTGGCTTAAGGAACTTTATCTGTGCTCATTTCAATCTCTGGTTTTATGCAGCACCCCAACTCACCTTTACCCTTAAGCAAGCATAAGTTGGTTTTCTAAATTTGAGACCCTGTTCTGTTCTGTAATTCAGTTCCTGTGTAGCCAAGTTTACATTCCGTGTATTACTGATATCTTATGATGTTTCTTTTTCTGTGTGACTTATTTCAGTTAGAATCATCGTACCTGAATCCACTCATTGTGCTGCTACGGGCCTGATGACATAGATTTCTCTGCTGAGTGATACTGCATTGTACGTAAGTACCACAAGTTCTTTATCCATTTTTCACTTTCTGTGATATTGAACTTGTACGGTAAACGAGGTTCTTGTAAACAGAGGCGTCCCAAACTTTGGGGTGGCTGTGTCGTTTTGATTATAATTTCCCTAAGCTATAGGGCCATAAGTGGAAGTGCCCTAGGCTCTGTTGCTTTGTTTTTTAGATGTTTCAGGAAACACCATACACTTCTCCCGAGTGTCTGTTGGCAATTTACATCCCGCCCATCAGCATAACAAGGCTCCCAGTTCTCCATGGCCTGTCCTGCCTTTCTGGATTTTACACTTTTTTCAGATGGCCCTTTTGACTGGGGGGAAGTGAGACTTCATTGTAGTGCAGATTTGCTTTGCAAGCTTGCTTGGTTGGCCAAACAGGGCGTATGCGTTTTTTCCTGAATATATTCAGGAAAAAACGCATACGCCCTTTTTGGCCAAGTGCATCATTGTGGACGTTCTGCCTCTTTTCCTATGCTTTCAATGCAATTCCAGTCTACCTCCTGAAATCGGTTTCCTGCAATTCTGCCCCGCTTTCAAGTCCTCTTGGCAGCCTTACTTCAGTATATTTTTGGACGATAGCTGTCATTTATAACTCTGCAGGTTTGTGAATTACAGTGCCCCTGAGCTCCTTTCTTCAACTCGCTTTCTTGTGACCTGGCCGCAACACCGCAGGATGGCTTCAGGCCCTAATCTGGTTCCGGCACGGCACGCTGAGCCTTTGGTTAATTCCCCTTCCTGGTGGGAAACGAGAGTTAAATTTGCCCGTCCAGACACCTCCAGCTAGTCTCTCATTGGTTCTCCCTATTCCTGTTCATCTTCCGCAGAAATTGCAAACTGGGCCAAACAGGAGGTTAAAGGCGCTGACTCTCCAAGTGGGGAGAGTGTTAGTAAAGCGTCTGGAATGTTGCACCCGAGTACCAGGGTACGAAAACTGAGACATATTTGAACACGTCTCCCGTTCACACGGTTGATCATACTCTGGGTTCCACATGCATGTTATAGCTGAAGGAAGAATACCTTAAACCTTGGTAGTTGAGACCCGTGGAATGGGTACCATGCAATATGACTTCAAAGGGTCTTCATTTGCTCACCGAACCTCTCCAATCCTATCACTGCTGCGTTTATGCCCCTGTACACATGCTTGATTCTCTTTCGGAGACATAGCAATCCATAGGTTTTAAGATACTTAAGAGTCAGGTACATTCTTAGGCGTTTAATATGCGGTGTTGAGTCCATTTCGTTGAGCAAGGAGTAGCTCTTGTCTATTCCGTATTTGGCTTAAGGAACTTTATCTGTGCTCATTTCAATCTCTGGTTTTATGCAGCACCCCAACTCACCTTTACCCTTAAGCAAGCATAAGTTGGTTTTCTAAATTTGAGACCCTGTTCTGTTCTGTAATTCAGTTCCTGTGTAGCCAAGTTTACATTCCGTGTATTACTGATATCTTATGATGTTTCTTTTTCTGTGTGACTTATTTCAGTTAGAATCATCGTACCTGAATCCACTCATTGTGCTGCTACGGGCCTGATGACATAGATTTCTCTGCTGAGTGATACTGCATTGTACGTAAGTACCACAAGTTCTTTATCCATTTTTCACTTTCTGTGATATTGAACTTGTACGGTAAACGAGGTTCTTGTAAACAGAGGCGTCCCAAACTTTGGGGTGGCTGTGTCGTTTTGATTATAATTTCCCTAAGCTATAGGGCCATAAGTGGAAGTGCCCTAGGCTCTGTTGCTTTGTTTTTTAGATGTTTCAGGAAACACCATACACTTCTCCCGAGTGTCTGTTGGCAATTTACATCCCGCCCATCAGCATAACAAGGCTCCCAGTTCTCCATGGCCTGTCCTGCCTTTCTGGATTTTACACTTTTTTCAGATGGCCCTTTTGACTGGGGGGAAGTGAGACTTCATTGTAGTGCAGATTTGCTTTGCAAGCTTGCTTGGTTGGCCAAACAGGGCGTATGCGTTTTTTCCTGAATATATTCAGGAAAAAACGCATACGCCCTTTTTGGCCAAGTGCATCATTGTGGACGTTCTGCCTCTTTTCCTATGCTTTCAATGCAATTCCAGTGTACCTCCTGAAATCGGTTTCCTGCAATTCTGCCCCGCTTTCAAGTCCTCTTGGCAGCCTTACTTCAGTATATTTTTGGACGATAGCTGTCATTTATAACTCTGCAGGTTTGTGAATTACAGTGCCCCTGAGCTCCTTTCTTCAACTCGCTTTCTTGTGACCTGGCCGCAACACCGCAGGATGGCTTCAGGCCCTAATCTGGTTCTGGCACGGCACGCTGAGCCTTTGGTTAATTCCCCTTCCTGGTGGGAAACGAGAGTTAAATTTGCCCGTCCAGACACCTCCAGCTAGTCTCTCATTGGTTCTCCCTATTCCTGTTCATCTTCCGCAGAAATTGCAAACTGGGCCAAACAGGAGGTTAAAGGCGCTGACTCTCCAAGTGGGGAGAGTGTTAGTAAAGCGTCTGGAATGTTGCACCCGAGTACCAGGGGAGGAAAACTGAGACATATTTGAACACGTCTCCCGTTCACACGGTTGATCATACTCTGGGTTCCACATGCATGTTATAGCTGAAGGAAGAATACCTTAAACCTGGGTAGTTGGGACCCGTGGAATGGGTACCATGCAATATGACTTCAAAGGGTCTTCATTTGCTCACCGAACCTCTCCAATCCTATCACTGCTGCGTTTATGTCCCTGTACACATGCTTGATTCTCTTTCGGAGACATAGCAATCCATAGGTTTTAAGATACTTAAGAGTCAGGTACATTCTTAGGCGTTTAATATGCGGTGTTGAGTCCATTTCGTTGAGCAAGGAGTAGCTCTTGTCTATTCCATATTTTGCTTAAGGAACTTTATCTGTGCTCATTTCAATCTCTGGTTTTATGCAGCACCCCAACTCACCTTTCCCCTTAAGCAAGCATAAGTTGGTTTTCTAAATTTGAGACCCTGTTCTGTTTTGGAATTCAGTTCCTGTGTAGCCCAGTTTACATTCCGTGTATTAGTGATATCTTATGATGTTTCCTTTTCTGGGTGACTTATTTCAGTTAGAATCATCGTACCTGAATCCACTCATTATGCTGCTACGGACCTGATGACATAGATTTCATTGCTGAGTGATACTGCATTGTACGTAAGTACCACAAGTTCTTTATCCATTTTTCACTTTCTGTGATATTGAACTTGTACGGTAAATGAGGTTCTTGTAAACAGAGGCGTCCCAAACTTTGGGGTGGCTGTGTCTTTTTCATTTTAATTTCCCTAAGCTATAGGACCATAAGTGGAAGTGCCCTAGGCTCTGTTGCTTTGTTTTTTAGATGTTTCAGGAAACACCATACACTTCTCCCGAGTGTCTGTTGGCAATTTACATCCCGCCCATCAGCATAACAAGGCTCCCAGTTCTCCATGGCCTGTCCTGCCTTTCTGGATTTTACACTTTTTTCAGATGGCCCTTTTGACCGGGGGGAAGTGAGACTTAATTGTAGTGCAGATTTCCTTTGCAAGTTTGCTTGGTTGGCCAAAAAGTGCGTATGCGTTTTTTCCTGAATATATTCAGGAAAAAACGCTTACGCCCTTTTTGGCCAAGTGCATCATTGTGGACGTTCTGCCTCTTTTCCTATGCTTTCAATGCAATTCCAGTCTACCTCCTGAAATTGGTTTCCTGCAATTCTGCCCCGCTTTCAAGTCCTCTTGGCAGCCTTACTTCAGTATAATTTTGGACGATAGCTGTCATTTATAACTCTGCAGGTTTGTGAATTATAGTGCCCCTGAGCGCCTTTCTTCAACTCGCTTTCTTGTGAGCTGGCCGCAACACCGCAGGATGGCTTCAGGCCCTAATCTGGTTCCGGCATGGCACGCTGAGCCTTTGGTTATTTCCTCTTCCTGGTGGGAAATGAGAGTTAAATTTGCCCGTCCAGACACCTCCAGCTAGTCTCTCATTGGTTCTCCCTATTCCTGTTCATCTTCCGCAGAAATTGCAAACTGGGCCAAACAGGAGGTTAAAGGCGCTGACTCTCCAAGTGGGGAGAGTGTTAGTAAAGCATCTGGAATGTTGCACCCGAGTACCAGGGTACGAAAACTGAGACATATTTGAACACGTCTCCCGTTCACACGATTGATCATACTCTGAGTTCCACATGCATGTTTTAGCTGAAGGAAGAATACCTTAAACCTGGAGAGTTGAGACCCTTGGAATGGGTACCATGCAATATGACTTCAAAGGGTCTTCATTTGCTCACCGAACCTCTCCAATCCTATCACTGCTGCGTTTATGTCCCTGTACACATGCTTGATTCTCTTTCGGAGACATAGCAATCCATAGGTTTTAAGATACTTAAGAGTCAGGTACATTCTTAGGCGTTTAATATGCAGTGTTGAGTCCATTTCGTTGAGCAAGGAGTAGCTCTTGTCTATTCCATATTTGGCTTAAGGAACTTTATCTGTGCTCATTTCAATCTCTGGTTTTATGCAGCACCCCAACTCACCTTTACCCTTAAACAAGCATAAGTTGGTTTTCTAAATTTGAGACCCTGTTCTGTTTTGGAATTCAGTTCCTGTGTAGCCAAGTTTACATTCTGTGTATTACTGATATCTTATGATGTTTCTTTTTCTGTGTGACTTATTTCAGTTAGAATCATTGTACCTGAATCCACTCATTGTGCTGCTACGGGCCTGATGACATAGATTTCACTGCTGAGTGATACTGCATTGTACGTAAGTACCACAAGTTCTTTATCCATTTTTCACTTTCTGTGATATTGAACTTGTACGGTAAACGAGGTTCTTGTAAACAGAGGCGTCCCAAACTTTGGGGTGTCTGTGTCTTTTTCATTTTAATTTCCCTAAGCTATAGGACCATAAGTGGAAGTGCCCTAGGCTCTGTTGCTTTGTTTTTTAGATGTTTCAGGAAACACCATACACTTCTCCCCAGTGTCTGTTGGCAATTTACATCCCGCCCATCAGCATAACAAGGCTCCCAGTTCTCCATGGCCTGTCCTGCCTTTCTGGATTTTACACTTTTTTCAGATGGCCCTTTTGACCGGGGGGAAGTGAGACTTCATTGTAGTGCAGATTTCTTTGCAAGCTTGCTTGGTTGGCCAAAAAGTGCGTATGCGTTTTTTCCTGAATATATTCAGGAAAAAACGCATATGCCCTTTTTGGCCAAGTGCATCACTGTGGACGTTCTGCCTCTTTTCCTATGCTTTCAATGCAATTCCAGTCTACCTCCTGAAATCGGTTTCCTGCAATTCTGCCCCGCTTTCAACTCCTCTTGGCAGCCTTACTTCAGTATATTTTTGTACGATAGTTGTCATTTATAACTCTGCAGTTTTGTGAATTACAGTGCCCCTGAGCTCCTTTCTTCAACTCGCTTTCTTGTGACCTGGCCGCAACACCGCAGGATGGCTTCAGGCCCTAATCTGGTTCCGGCACGGCACGCTGAGCCTTTGGTTAATTCCTCTTCCTGGTGGGAAACGAGAGTTAAATTTGCCCGTCCAGACACCTCCAGCTAGTCTCTCATTGGTTCTCCCTATTCCTGTTCATCTTCCGCAGAAATTGCAAACTGGGCCAAACAGGAGGTTAAAGGCGCTGACTCTCCAAGTGGGGAGAGTGTTAGTAAAGCGTCTGGAATGTTGCACCCGAGTACCAGGGGAGGAAAACTGAGACATATTTGAACACGTCTCCCGTTCACACGGTTGATCATACTCTGGGTTCCACATGCATGTTATAGCTGAAGGAAGAATACCTTAAACCTGGGTAGTTGAGACCCGTGGAATGGGTACCATGCAATATGACTTAAAAGGGTCTTCATTTGCTCACCGAACCTCTCCAATCCTATCACTGCTGCGTTTATGCCCCTGTACACATGCTTGATTCTCTTTCGGAGACATAGCAATCCATAGGTTTTAAGATACTTAAGAGTCAGGTACATTCTTAGGCGATTAATATGCGGTGTTGAGTCCATTTCGTTGAGCAAGGAGTAGCTCTTGTCTATTCCGTATTTGGCTTAAGGAACTTTATCTGTGCTCATTTCAATCTCTGGTTTTATGCAGCACCCCAACTCACCTTTACCCTTAAGCAAGCATAAGTTGGTTTTCTAAATTTGAGACCCTGTTCTGTTCTGTAATTCAGTTCCTGTGTAGCCAAGTTTACATTCCGTGTATTACTGATATCTTATGATGTTTCTTTTTCTGTGTGACTTATTTCAGTTAGAATCATCGTACCTGAATCCACTCATTGTGCTGCTACGGGCCTGATGACATAGATTTCTCTGCTGAGTGATACTGCATTGTACGTAAGTACCACAAGTTCTTTATCCATTTTTCACTTTCTGTGATATTGAACTTGTACGGTAAACGAGGTTCTTGTAAACAGAGGCGTCCCAAACTTTGGGGTGGCTGTGTCGTTTTGATTATAATTTCCCTAAGCTATAGGGCCATAAGTGGAAGTGCCCTAGGCTCTGTTGCTTTGTTTTTTAGATGTTTCAGGAAACACCATACACTTCTCCCGAGTGTCTGTTGGCAATTTACATCCCGCCCATCAGCATAACAAGGCTCCCAGTTCTCCATGGCCTGTCCTGCCTTTCTGGATTTTACACTTTTTTCAGATGGCCCTTTTGACTGGGGGGAAGTGAGACTTCATTGTAGTGCAGATTTGCTTTGCAAGCTTGCTTGGTTGGCCAAAAAGGGCGTATGCGTTTTTTCCTGAATATATTCAGGAAAAAACGCATACGCCCTTTTTGGCCAAGTGCATCATTGTGGACGTTCTGCCTCTTTTCCTATGCTTTCAATGCAATTCCAGTCTACCTCCTGAAATCGGTTTCCTGCAATTCTGCCCCGCTTTCAAGTCCTCTTGGCAGCCTTACTTCAGTATATTTTTGGACGATAGCTGTCATTTATAACTCTGCAGGTTTGTGAATTACAGTGCCCCTGAGCTCCTTTCTTCAACTCGCTTTCTTGTGACCTGGCCGCAACACCGCAGGATGGCTTCAGGCCCTAATCTGGTTCCGGCACGGCACGCTGAGCCTTTGGTTAATTCCCCTTCCTGGTGGGAAACGAGAGTTAAATTTGCCCGTCCAGACACCTCCAGCTAGTCTCTCATTGGTTCTCCCTATTCCTGTTCATCTTCCGCAGAAATTGCAAACTGGGCCAAACAGGAGGTTAAAGGCGCTGACTCTCCAAGTGGGGAGAGTGTTAGTAAAGCGTCTGGAATGTTGCACCCGAGTACCAGGGTACGAAAACTGAGACATATTTGAACACGTCTCCCGTTCACACGGTTGATCATACTCTGGGTTCCACATGCATGTTATAGCTGAAGGAAGAATACCTTAAACCTGGGTAGTTGAGACCCGTGGAATGGGTACCATGCAATATGACTTCAAAGGGTCTTCATTTGCTCACCGAACCTCTCCAATCCTATCACTGCTGCGTTTATGCCCCTGTACACATGCTTGATTCTCTTTCGGAGACATAGCAATCCATAGGTTTTAAGATACTTAAGAGTCAGGTACATTCTTAGGCGTTTAATATGCGGTGTTGAGTCCATTTCGTTGAGCAAGGAGTAGCTCTTGTCTATTCCGTATTTGGCTTAAGGAACTTTATCTGTGCTCATTTCAATCTCTGGTTTTATGCAGCACCCCAACTCACCTTTACCCTTAAGCAAGCATAAGTTGGTTTTCTAAATTTGAGACCCTGTTCTGTTCTGTAATTCAGTTCCTGTGTAGCCAAGTTTACATTCCGTGTATTACTGATATCTTATGATGTTTCTTTTTCTGTGTGACTTATTTCAGTTAGAATCATCGTACCTGAATCCACTCATTGTGCTGCTACGGGCCTGATGACATAGATTTCTCTGCTGAGTGATACTGCATTGTACGTAAGTACCACAAGTTCTTTATCCATTTTTCACTTTCTGTGATATTGAACTTGTACGGTAAACGAGGTTCTTGTAAACAGAGGCGTCCCAAACTTTGGGGTGGCTGTGTCGTTTTGATTATAATTTCCCTAAGCTATAGGGCCATAAGTGGAAGTGCCCTAGGCTCTGTTGCTTTGTTTTTTAGATGTTTCAGGAAACACCATACACTTCTCCCGAGTGTCTGTTGGCAATTTACATCCCGCCCATCAGCATAACAAGGCTCCCAGTTCTCCATGGCCTGTCCTGCCTTTCTGGATTTTACACTTTTTTCAGATGGCCCTTTTGACTGGGGGGAAGTGAGACTTCATTGTAGTGCAGATTTGCTTTGCAAGCTTGCTTGGTTGGCCAAACAGGGCGTATGCGTTTTTTCCTGAATATATTCAGGAAAAAACGCATACGCCCTTTTTGGCCAAGTGCATCATTGTGGACGTTCTGCCTCTTTTCCTATGCTTTCAATGCAATTCCAGTGTACCTCCTGAAATCGGTTTCCTGCAATTCTGCCCCGCTTTCAAGTCCTCTTGGCAGCCTTACTTCAGTATATTTTTGGACGATAGCTGTCATTTATAACTCTGCAGGTTTGTGAATTACAGTGCCCCTGAGCTCCTTTCTTCAACTCGCTTTCTTGTGACCTGGCCACAACACCGCAGGATGGCTTCAGGCCCTAATCTGGTTCTGGCACGGCACGCTGAGCCTTTGGTTAATTCCCCTTCCTGGTGGGAAACGAGAGTTAAATTTGCCCGTCCAGACACCTCCAGCTAGTCTCTCATTGGTTCTCGCTATTCCTGTTCATCTTCCGCAGAAATTGCAAACTGGGCCAAACAGGAGGTTAAAGGCGCTGACTCTCCAAGTGGGGAGAGTGTTAGTAAAGCGTCTGGAATGTTGCACCCGAGTACCAGGGGAGGAAAACTGAGACATATTTGAACACGTCTCCCGTTCACACGGTTGATCATACTCTGGGTTCCACATGCATGTTATAGCTGAAGGAAGAATACCTTAAACCTGGGTAGTTGGGACCCGTGGAATGGGTACCATGCAATATGACTTCAAAGGGTCTTCATTTGCTCACCGAACCTCTCCAATCCTATCACTGCTGCGTTTATGTCCCTGTACACATGCTTGATTCTCTTTCGGAGACATAGCAATCCATAGGTTTTAAGATACTTAAGAGTCAGGTACATTCTTAGGCGTTTAATATGCGGTGTTGAGTCCATTTCGTTGAGCAAGGAGTAGCTCTTGTCTATTCCATATTTGGCTTAAGGAACTTTATCTGTGCTCATTTCAATCTCTGGTTTTATGCAGCACCCCAACTCACCTTTCCCCTTAAGCAAGCATAAGTTGGTTTTCTAAATTTGAGACCCTGTTCTGTTTTGGAATTCAGTTCCTGTGTAGCCCAGTTTACATTCCGTGTATTAGTGATATCTTATGATGTTTCCTTTTCTGGGTGACTTATTTCAGTTAGAATCATCGTACCTGAATCCACTCATTATGCTGCTACGGACCTGATGACATAGATTTCATTGCTGAGTGATACTGCATTGTACGTAAGTACCACAAGTTCTTTATCCATTTTTCACTTTCTGTGATATTGAACTTGTACGGTAAACGAGGTTCTTGTAAACAGAGGCGTCCCAAACTTTGGGGTGGCTGTGTCTTTTTCATTTTAATTTCCCTAAGCTATAGGACCATAAGTGGAAGTGCCCTAGGCTCTGTTGCTTTGTTTTTTAGATGTTTCAGGAAACACCATACACTTCTCCCGAGTGTCTGTTGGCAATTTACATCCCGCCCATCAGCATAACAAGGCTCCCAGTTCTCCATGGCCTGTCCTGCCTTTCTGGATTTTACACTTTTTTCAGATGGCCCTTTTGACCGGGGGGAAGTGAGACTTCATTGTAGTGCAGATTTCCTTTGCAAGCTTGCTTGGTTGGCCAAAAAGGGCGTATGCGTTTTTTCCTGAATATATTCAGGAAAAAACGCATACGCCCTTTTTGGCCAAGTGCATCATTGTGGACGTTCTGCCTCTTTTCCTATGCTTTCAATGCAATTCCAGTCTACCTCCTGAAATCGGTTTCCTGCAATTCTGCCCCGCTTTCAAGTCCTCTTGGCAGCCTTACTTCAGTATATTTTTGGACGATAGCTGTCATTTATAACTCTGCAGGTTTGTGAATTACAGTGCCCCTGAGTTCCTTTCTTCAACTCGCTTTCTTGTGACCTGCCCGCAACACCGCAGGATGGCTTCAGGCCCTAATCTGGTTCCGGCACGGCACGCTGAGCCTTTGGTTAATTCCTCTTCCTGGTGGGAAACGAGAGTTAAATTTGCCCGTCCAGACACCTCCAGCTAGTCTCTCATTGGTTCTCGCTATTCCTGTTCATCTTCCGCAGAAATTGCAAACTGGGCCAATCAGGAGGTTAAAGGCGCTGACTCTCCAAGTGGGGAGAGTGTTAGTAAAGCGTCTGGAATGTTTCACCCGAGTACCAGGGGAGGAATACTGAGACATATTTGAACACGTCTCCCGTTCACACGGTTGATCATACTCTGGGTTCCACATGCATGTTTTAGCTGAAGGAAGAATACCTTAAACCTGGGTAGTTGAAACCCGTGGAATGGGTACCATGCAATATGACTTCAAAGGGTCTTCATTTGCTCACCGAACCTCTCCAATCCTATCACTGCTGCGTTTATGCCCCTGTACACACGCTTGATTCTCTTTTGGAGACATAGCAATCCATAGGTTTTAAGATACTTACTAGTCAGGTACATTCTTAGGCGTTTAATATGGGGTGTTGAGTCCATTTCGTTGAGCAAGGAGTAGCTCTTGTCTATTCCATATTTGGCTTAAGGAACTTTATCTGTGCTCATTTCAATCTCTGGTTTTATGCAGCACCCCAACTCACCTTTCCCCTTAAGCAAGCATAAGTTGGTTTTCTAAATTTGAGACCCTGTTGTGTTTTGGAATTCAGTTCCTGTGTAGCCAAGTTTACATTCCGTGTATTAGTGATATCTTATGATGTTTCTTTTTCTGTGTGACTTATTTCAGTTAGAATCATCGTACCTGAATCCACTCATTATGCTGCTACGGGCCAGATGACATAGATTTCATTGCTGAGTGATACTGCATTGTACGTAAGTACCACAAGTTCTTTATCCATTTTTCACTTTCTGCGATGTTGAACTTGTACTGTAAATGAGGTTCTTGTAAACAGAGGTGTCTCAAATTTTGGGGTGGCTGTGTCGTTTTGATTTTAATTAACCTAAGCTATAGGACGATAAGTGGAAGTGCCCTAGGCTCTGTTGCTTTGTTTTTTAGATGTTTCAGGAAACACCATACACTTCTCCCGAGTGTCTGTTGGCAATTTACATCCCGCCCATCAGCATAACAAGGCTCCCAATTCTCCATGGCCTGTTCTGCGTTTCTGGATTTTACACTTTTTTCAGATGGCCCTTTTGACCGGGGGGAAGTGAGACTTCATTGTAGTGCAGATTTCCTTTGCAAGCTTGCTTGGTTGGCCAAAAAGGGCGTATGCGTTTTTTCCTGAATATATTCAGGAAAAAACGCATACGCCCTTTTTGGCCAAGTGCATCATTGTGGACGTTCTGCCTCTTTTCCTATGCTTTCAATGCAATTCCAGTCTACCTCCTGAAATCGGTTTCCTGCAATTCTGCCCCGCTTTCAAGTCCTCTTGGCAGCCTTACTTCAGTATATTTTTGGACGATAGCTGTCATTTATAACTCTGCAGGTTTGTGAATTACAGTGCCCCTGAGCGCCTTTCTTCAACTCGCTTTCTTGTGAGCTGGCCGCAACACCGCAGGATGGCTTCAGGCCCTAATCTGGTTCCGGCACGGCACGCTGAGCCTTTGGTTATTTCCTCTTCCTGGTGGGAAATGAGAGTTAAATTTGCCCGTCCAGACACCTCCAGCTAGTCTCTCATTGGTTCTCGCTATTCCTGTTCATCTACCGCAGAAATTGCAAACTGGGCCAAACAGGAGGTTAAAGGGACTGACTCTCCAAGTCGGGAGAGTGTTAGTAAAGCATCTGGAATGTTGCACCCGAGTACCAGGGTACGAAAACTGAGACATATTTGAACACGTCTCCCGATCACATGGTTGATCATACTCTGGGTTCCACATGCATGTTTTAGCTGACGGAGGAATACCTTAAACCTGGGTAGTTGAAACCCGTGGAATTGGTACCATGCAATATGACTTCAAAGGGTCTTCATTTGCTCACCGAACCTCTCCAATCCTATCACTGCTGCATTTATGTCCCTGTACACATGCTTGATTCTCTTTCGGAGACATAGAAATCCATAGGTTTTAAGATACTTAAGAGTCAGGTACATTCTTAGGCGTTTAATATGCGGTGTTGAGTCCATTTCGTTGAGCAAGGAGTAGCTCTTGTCTATTCCATATTTGGCTTAAGGAACTTTATCTGTGCTCATTTCAATCTCTGGTTTTATGCAGCACCCCAACTCACCTTTACCCTTAAACAAGCATAAGTTGGTTTTCTAAATTTGAGACCCTGTTCTGTTCTGTAATTCAGTTCCTGTGTAGCCCAGTTTACATTCCGTGTATTAGTGATATCTTATGATGTTTCTTTTTCTGTGTGACTTATTTCAGTTAGAATCATCGTACCTGAATCCACTCATTGTGCTGCTACGGGCCTGATGACATAGATTTCACTGCTGAGTGATACTGCATTGTACGTAAGTACCACAAGTTCTTTATCCATTTTTCACTTTCTGTGATATTGAACTTGTACGGTAAACGAGGTTCTTGTAAACAGAGGCGTCCCAAACATTGGGGTGGCTGTATCTTTTTGATTATAATTTCCCTAAGCTATAGGACCATAAGTGGAAGTGCACTAGGCTCTGTTGCTTTGTTTTTTAGATGTTTCAGGAAACACCATGCACTTCTCCCGAGTGTCTGTTGGCAATTTACATCCCGCCCATCAGCATAACAAGGCTCCCAGTTCTCCATGGCCTGTCCTGCCTTTCTGGATTTTACACTTTTTTCAGATGGCCCTTTTGACCGGGGGGGGGGGGAGGAAGTCAGAGTTCATTGTAGTGCAGATTTCCTTTGCAAGCTTGCTTGGTTAGCCAAAAAGGGCGTATGCGTTTTCCCCTGAATATATTCAGGAAAAAACGCATACGCCCTTTTTGGCCAAGTGCATCATTGTGGACGTTCTGCCTCTTTTCCTATGCTTTCAATGCAATTCCAGTCTACCTCCTGAAATCGGTTTTCTGCAATTCTGCCCCGCTTTCAAGTCCTCTTGGCAGCCTTACTTCAGTATATTTTTGGACGATAGTTGTCATTTATAACTCTGCAGGTGTTTGAATTACAGTGCCCCTGAGCTCCTTTCTTCAACTCCTTTTCTTGTGAGCAGGCCGCAACACCACAGGATGGCTTCAGGCCCTAATCTGGTTCCGGCACGGCACGCTGAGCCTTTGGTTATTTCCTCTTCCTGGCGGGAAATGAGAGTTAAATTTGCCCGTCCAGACACCTCCAGCTAGTCTCTCATTGGTTCTCGCTATTCCTGTTCATCTTCCGCAGAAATTGCAAACTGGGCCAAACAGGAGGTTAAAGGGACTGACTCTCCAAGTCGGGAGAGTGTTAGTAAAGCGTCTGGAATGTTGCACCCGAGTACCAGGGTACGAAAACTGAGACATATTTGAACACGTCTCCCGATCACATGGTTGATCATACTCTAGGTTCCACATGCATGTTTTAGCTGAAGGAAGAATACCTTAAACCTGGGTAGTTAAAACCCGTAGAATGGTACCATGCAATATGACTTCAAAGGGTCTTCATTTGCTCACCAAACCTCTCCAATCCTATCACTGCTGCGTTTATGTCCCTGTACACATGCTTGATTCTCTTTCGGAGACATAGCAATCCATAGGTTTTAAGATACTTACTAGTCAGGTACATTCTTAGGCGTTTAATATGGGGTGTTGAGTCCATTTCGTTGAGCAAGGAGTAGCTCTTGTCTATTCCATATTTGGCTTAAGGAACTTTATCTGTGCTCATTTCAATCTCTGGTTTTATGCAGCACCCCAACTCACCTTTACCCTTAAACAAGCATAAGTTGGTTTTCTAAATTTGAGACCCTGTTCTGTTCTGTAATTCAGTTCCTGTGTAGCCAAGTTTACATTCCGTGTATTACTGATATCTTATGATGTTTCTTTTTCTGTGTGACTTATTTCAGTTAGAATCATCGTACCTGAATCCACTCATTGTGCTGCTACGGGCCTGATGACATAGATTTCACTGCTGAGTGATACTGCATTGTACGTAAGTACCACAAGTTCTTTATCCATTTTTCACTTTCTGTGATATTGAACTTGTACGGTAAACGAGGTTCTTGTAAACAGAGGCGTTCCAAACATTGGGGTGGCTGTATCTTTTTGATTTTAATTTCCCTAAGCTATAGGACCATAAGTGGAAGTGCCCTAGGCTCTGTTGCTTTGTTTTTTAGATGTTTCAGGAAACACCATACACTTCTCCCGAGTGTCTGTTGGCAATTTACATCCCGCCCATCAGCATAACAAGCCTCCCAGTTCTCCATGGCCGGTCCTGCCTTTCTGGATTTTACACTTTTTTCAGATGGCCCTTTTGACCGGCGGGGGTGGGAAGTCAGACTTCATTGTAGTGCAGATTTCCTTTGCAAGCTTGCTTGGTTGGCCAAAAAGGGCGTATACGTTTTTTCCTGAATATATTCAGGAAAAAACGCATACGCCCTTTTTGGCCAAGTGCATCATTGTGGACGTTCTGCCTCTTTTCCTATGCTTTCAATGCAATTCCAGTCTACCTCCTGAAATCGGTTTCCTGCAATTCTGCCCCGCTTTCAAGTCCTCTTGGCAGCCTTACTTCAGTATATTTTTGGACGATAGCTGTCATTTATAACTCTGCAGGTTTGTGAATTACAGTGCCCCTGAGCTCCTTTCTTCAACTCCTTTTCTTGTGAGCTGGCCGCAACACCACAGGATGGCTTCAGGCCCTAATCTGGTTCCGGCACGGCACTCTGAGCCTTTGGTTATTTCCTCTTCCTGGCGGGAAATGAGAGTTAAATTTGCCCGTCCAGACACCTCCAGCTAGTCTCTCATTGGTTCTCCCTATTCCTGTTCATCTTCCGCAGAAATTGCAAACTGGGCCAAACAGGAGGTTAAAGGCGCTGACTCTCCAAGTGGGGAGAGTGTTAGTAAAGCGTCTGGAATGTTGCACCCGAGTACCAGGGGAGGAAAACTGAGACATATTTGAACACGTCTCCCGTTCACACGGTTGATCATACTCTGGGTTCCACATGCATGTTATAGCTGAAGGAAGAATACCTTAAACCTGGGTAGTTGAAACCCGTGGAATGGGTACCATGCAATATGACTTCAAAGGGTCTTCATTTGCTCACCGAACCTCTCCAATCCTATCACTGCTGCGTTTATGCCCCTGTACACATGCTTGATTCTCTTTCTGAGACATAGCAATCCATAGGTTTTAAGATACTTAAGAGTCAGGTACATTCTTAGGCGTTTAATATGCGGTGTTGAGTCCATTTCGTTGAGCAAGGAGTAGCTCTTGTCTATTCTGTATTTGGCTTAAGGAACTTTATCTGTGCTCATTTCAATCTCTGGTTTTATGCAGCACCCCAACTCACCTTTACCCTTAAGCAAGCATAAGTTGGTTTTCTAAATTTGAGATCCTGTTCTGTTTTGGAATTCAGTTCCTGTGTAGCCCAGTTTACATTCCGTGTATTAGTGATATCTTATGATGTTTCCTTTTCTGTGTGACTTATTTCAGTTAGAATCATCGTACCTGAATCCACTCATTATGCTGCTACGGGCCTGATGACATAGATTTCATTGCTGAGTGATACTGCATTGTACGTAAGTACCACAAGTTCTTTATCCATTTTTCACTTTCTGTGATATTGAACTTGTACGGTAAACGAGGTTCTTGTAAACAGAGGCGTCCCAAACTTTGGGGTGGCTGTGTCTTTTTCATTTTAATTTCCCTAAGCTATAGGACCATAAGTGGAAGTGCCCTAGGCTCTGTTGCTTTGTTTTTTAGATGTTTCAGGAAACACCATAAACTTCTCCCGAGTGTCTGTTGGCAATTTACATCCCGCCCATCAGCATAACAAGGCTCCCAGTTCTCCATGACCTGTCCTGCCTTTCTGGATTTTACACTTTTTGCAGATGGCCCTTTTGACCGGGGGGAAGTGAGACTTCATTGTAGTGCAGATTTCCTTTGCAAGCTTGCTTGGTTGGCCAAAAAGGGCGTATACGTTTTTTCCTGAATATATTCAGGAAAAAACGCATACGCCCTTTTTGGCCAAGTGCATCATTGTGGACGTTCTGCCTCTTTTCCTATGCTTTCAATGCAATTCCAGTCTACCTCCTGAAATCGGTTTCCTGCAATTCTGCCCCGCTTTCAAGTCCTCTTGGCAGCCTTACTTCAGTATATTTTTGGACGATAGCTGTCATTTATAACTCTGCAGGTTTGTGAATTACAGTGCCCCTGAGCTCCTTTCTTCAACTCCTTTTCTTGTGAGCTGGCCGCAACACCACAGGATGGCTTCAGGCCCTAATCTGGTTCCGGCACGGCACTCTGAGCCTTTGGTTATTTCCTCTTCCTGGCGGGAAATGAGAGTTAAATTTGCCCGTCCAGACACCTCCAGCTAGTCTCTCATTGGTTCTCCCTATTCCTGTTCATCTTCCGCAGAAATTGCAAACTGGGCCAAACAGGAGGTTAAAGGCGCTGACTCTCCAAGTGGGGAGAGTGTTAGTAAAGCGTCTGGAATGTTGCACCCGAGTACCAGGGGAGGAAAACTGAGACATATTTGAACACGTCTCCCGTTCACACGGTTGATCATACTCTGGGTTCCACATGCATGTTATAGCTGAAGGAAGAATACCTTAAACCTGGGTAGTTGAAACCCGTGGAATGGGTACCATGCAATATGACTTCAAAGGGTCTTCATTTGCTCACCGAACCTCTCCAATCCTATCACTGCTGCGTTTATGCCCCTGTACACATGCTTGATTCTCTTTCTGAGACATAGCAATCCATAGGTTTTAAGATACTTAAGAGTCAGGTACATTCTTAGGCGTTTAATATGCGGTGTTGAGTCCATTTCGTTGAGCAAGGAGTAGCTCTTGTCTATTCTGTATTTGGCTTAAGGAACTTTATCTGTGCTCATTTCAATCTCTGGTTTTATGCAGCACCCCAACTCACCTTTACCCTTAAGCAAGCATAAGTTGGTTTTCTAAATTTGAGATCCTGTTCTGTTTTGGAATTCAGTTCCTGTGTAGCCCAGTTTACATTCCGTGTATTAGTGATATCTTATGATGTTTCCTTTTCTGTGTGACTTATTTCAGTTAGAATCATCGTACCTGAATCCACTCATTATGCTGCTACGGGCCTGATGACATAGATTTCATTGCTGAGTGATACTGCATTGTACGTAAGTACCACAAGTTCTTTATCCATTTTTCACTTTCTGTGATATTGAACTTGTACGGTAAACGAGGTTCTTGTAAACAGAGGCGTCCCAAACTTTGGGGTGGCTGTGTCTTTTTCATTTTAATTTCCCTAAGCTATAGGACCATAAGTGGAAGTGCCCTAGGCTCTGTTGCTTTGTTTTTTAGATGTTTCAGGAAACACCATAAACTTCTCCCGAGTGTCTGTTGGCAATTTACATCCCGCCCATCAGCATAACAAGGCTCCCAGTTCTCCATGACCTGTCCTGCCTTTCTGGATTTTACACTTTTTGCAGATGGCCCTTTTGACCGGGGGGAAGTGAGACTTCATTGTAGTGCAGATTTCCTTTGCAAGCTTGCTTGGTTGGCCAAAAAGGGCGTATACGTTTTTTCCTGAATATATTCAGGAAAAAACGCATACGCCCTTTTTGGCCAAGTGCATCATTGTGGACGTTCTGCCTCTTTTCCTATGCTTTCAATGCAATTCCAGTCTACCTCCTGAAATCGGTTTCCTGCAATTCTGCCCCGCTTTCAAGTCCTCTTGGCAGCCTTACTTCAGTATATTTTTGTATGATAGCTGTCATTTATAACTCTGCAGGTTTGTGAATTACAGTGCCCCTGAGCTCCTTTCTTCAACTCGCTTTCTTGTGACCTGGCCGCAACACCGCAGGATGGCTTCAGTCCCTAATCTGGTTCCGGCATAGCACGCTGAGCCTTTGGTTAATTCCTCTTCCTGGTGGGAAACGAGAGTTAAATTTGCCCGTCCAGACACCTCCAGCTAGTCTCTCATTGGTTCTCCCTATTCCTGTTCATCTTCCGCAGAAATTGCAAACTGGGCCAAACAGGAGGTTAAAGGCGCTGACTCTCCAAGTGGGGAGAGTGTTAGTAAAGCATCTGGAATGTTGCACCCGAGTACCAGGGGAGGAATACTGAGACATATTTGAACACGTCTCCCGTTCACATGGTTGATCATACTCTGGGTTCCACATGCATGTTTTAGCTGAAGGAAGAATACCTTAAACCTGGGTAGTTGAAACCCGTGGAATGGGTACCATGCAATATGACTTCAAAGGGTCTTCATTTGCTCACCGAACCTCTCCAATCCTATCACTGCTGCGTTTATGCCCCTGTACACACGCTTGATTCTCTTTTGGAGACATAGCAATCCATAGGTTTTAAGATACTTACTAGTCAGGTACATTCTTAGGCGTTTAATATGGGGTGTTGAGTCCATTTCGTTGAGCAAGGAGTAGCTCTTGTCTATTCCATATTTGGCTTAAGGAACTTTATCTGTGCTCATTTCAATCTCTGGTTTTATGCAGCACCCCAACTCACCTTTCCCCTTAAGCAAGCATAAGTTGGTTTTCTAAATTTGAGACCCTGTTCTGTTTTGGAATTCAGTTCCTGTGTAGCCAAGTTTACATTCCGTGTATTAGTGATATCTTATGATGTTTCTTTTTCTGTGTGACTTATTTCAGTTAGAATCATCGTACCTGAATCCACTCATTATGCTGCTATGGGCCAGATGACATAGATTTCATTGCTGAGTGATACTGCATTGTACGTAAGTACCACAAGTTCTTTATCCATTTTTCACTTTCTGCGATGTTGAACTTGTACTGTAAATGAGGTTCTTGTAAACAGAGGCGTCCCAAACTTTGGGGTGGCTGTGTCTTTTTGATTTTAATTTCCCTAAGCTATAGGACGATAAGTGGAAGTGCCCTAGGCTCTGTTGCTTTGTTTTTTAGATGTTTCAGGAAACACCATACACTTCTCCTGAGTGTCTGTTGGCAAGTTACATCCCGCCCATCAGCATAACAAGGCTCCCAGTTCTCCATGGCCTGTCCTGCCTTTCTGGATTTTACACTTTTTTCAGATGGCCCTTTTGACCGGGGGGGGGGGGAGGAAGTCAGAGTTCATTGTAGTGCAGATTTCCTTTGCAAGCTTGCTTGGTTGGCCAAAAAGGGCGTATGGGTTTTCCCCTGAATATATTCAGGAAAAAACGCATACGCCCTTTTTGGCCAAGTGCATCATTGTGGACGTTCTGCCTCTTTTCCTATGCTTTCAATGCAATTCCAGTCTACCTCCTGAAATCGGTTTTCTGCAATTCTGCCCCGCTTTCAAGTCCTCTTGGCAGCCTTACTTCAGTATATTTTTGGACGATAGTTGTCATTTATAACTCTGCAGGTTTTTGAATTACAGTGCCCCTGAGCTCCTTTCTTCAACTCCTTTTCTTGTGAGCTGGCCGCAACACCACAGGATGGCTTCAGGCCCTAATCTGGTTCCGGCACGGCACGCTGAGCCTTTGGTTATTTCCTCTTCCTGGCGGGAAATGAGAGTTAAATTTGCCCGTCCAGACACCTCCAGCTAGTCTCTCATTGGTTCTCGCTATTCCTGTTCATCTTCCGCAGAAATTGCAAACTGGGCCAAACAGGAGGTTAAAGGGACTGACTCTCCAAGTCGGGAGAGTGTTAGTAAAGCGTCTGGAATGTTGCACCCGAGTACCAGGGTACGAAAACTGAGACATATTTGAACACGTCTCCCGATCACATGGTTGATCATACTCTAGGTTCCACATGCATGTTTTAGCTGAAGGAAGAATACCTTAAACCTGGGTAGTTAAAACCCGTAGAATGGTACCATGCAATATGACTTCAAAGGGTCTTCATTTGCTCACCAAACCTCTCCAATCCTATCACTGCTGCGTTTATGTCCCTGTACACATGCTTGATTCTCTTTCGGCGACATAGCAATCCATAGGTTTTAAGATACTTACTAGTCAGGTACATTCTTAGGCGTTTAATATGGGGTGTTGAGTCCATTTCGTTGAGCAAGGAGTAGCTCTTGTCTATTCCATATTTGGCTTAAGGAACTTTATCTGTGCTCATTTCAATCTCTGGTTTTATGCAGCACCCCAACTCACCTTTACCCTTAAACAAGCATAAGTTGGTTTTCTATATTTGAGACCCTGTTCTGTTCTGTAATTCAGTTCCTGTGTAGCCAAGTTTACATTCCGTGTATTACTGATATCTTATGATGTTTCTTTTTCTGTGTGACTTATTTCAGTTAGAATCATCGTACCTGAATCCACTCATTGTGCTGCTACGGGCCTGATGACATAGATTTCACTGCTGAGTGATACTGCATTGTACGTAAGTACCACAAGTTCTTTATCCATTTTTCACTTTCTGTGATATTGAACTTGTACGGTAAACGAGGTTCTTGTAAACGGAGGCGTTCCAAACATTGGGGTGGCTGTATCTTTTTGATTTTAATTTCCCTAAGCTATAGGACCATAAGTGGAAGTGCCCTAGGCTCTGTTGCTTTGTTTTTTAGATGTTTCAGGAAACACCATACACTTCTCCCGAGTGTCTGTTGGCAATTTACATCCCGCCCATCAGCATAACAAGGCTCCCAGTTCTCCATGGCCTGTCCTGCCTTTCTGGATTTTACACTTTTTTCAGATGGCCCTTTTGACCGGAGGGGGTGGGAAGTCAGACTTCATTGTAGTGCAGATTTCCTTTGCAAGCTTGCTTGGTTGGCCAAAAAGGGCGTATACGTTTTTTCCTGAATATATTCAGGAAAAAACGCATACGCACTTTTTGGCCAAGTGCATCATTGTGGACGTTCTGCCTCTTTTCCTATGCTTTCAATGCAATTCCAGTCTACCTCCTGAAATCGGTTTCCTGCAATTCTGCCCCGCTTTCAAGTCCTCTTGGCAGCCTTACTTCAGTATATTTTTGGACGATAGCTGTCATTTATAACTCTGCAGGTTTTTGAATTACAGTTCCCCTGAGCTCCTTTCTTCAACTCCTTTTCTTGTGAGCTGGCCGCAACACCACAGGATGGCTTCAGGCCCTAATCTGGTTCCGGCACGGCACTCTGAGCCTTTGGTTATTTCCTCTTCCTGGCGGGAAATGAGAGTTAAATTTGCCCGTCCAGACACCTCCAGCTAGTCTCTCATTGGTTCTCGCTATTCCTGTTCATCTTCCACAGAAATTGCAAACTGGGCCAAACAGGAGGTTAAAGGGACTGACTCTCCAAGTCGGGAGAGTGTTAGTAAAGCGTCTGGAATGTTGCACCCGAGTACCAGGGTACGAAAACTAAGACATATTTGAACACGTCTCCCGATCACATGGTTGATCATACTCTAGGTTCCACATGCATGTTTTAGCTGAAGGAAGAATACCTTAAACCTGGGTAGTTGAAACCCGTGGAATGGGTACCATGCAATATGACTTCAAAGGGTCTTCATTTGCTCACCGAACCTCTCCAATCCTATCACTGCTGCGTTTATGTCCCTGTACACATGCTTGATTCTCTTTCGGAGACATAGCAATCCATAGGTTTTAAGATACTTAAGAGTCAGGTACATTCTTAGGCGTTTAATATGCGGTGTTGAGTCCATTTCGTTGAGCAAGGAGTAGCTCTTGTCTATTCCATATTTGGCTTAAGGAACTTTATCTGTGCTCATTTCAATCTCTGGTTTTATGCAGCACCCCAACTCACCTTTACCCTTAAACAAGCATAAGTTGGTTTTCTAAATTTGAGACCCTGTTCTGTTCTGTAATTCAGTTCCTGTGTAGCCAAGTTTACATTCCGTGTATTACTGATATCTTATGATGTTTCTTTTTCTGTGTGACTTATTTCAGTTAGAATCATTGTACCTGAATCCACTCATTGTGCTGCTACGGGCCTGATGACATAGATTTCACTGCTGAGTGATACTGCATTGTACGTAAGTACCACAAGTTCTTTATCCATTTTTCACTTTCTGTGATATTGAACTTGTACGGTAAACGAGGTTCTTGTAAACAGAGGCGTCCCAAACTTTGGGGTGGCTGTGTCTTTTTCATTTTAATTTCCCTAAGCTATAGGACCATAAGTGGAAGTGCCCTAGGCTCTGTTGCTTTGTTTTTTAGATGTTTCAGGAAACACCATACACTTCTCCCGAGTGTCTGTTGGCAATTTACATCCCGCCCATCAGCATAACAAGGCTCCCAGTTCTCCATGGCCTGTCCTGCCTTTCTGGATTTTACACTTTTTTCAGATGGCCCTTTTGACTGGGGGGAAGTAAGACTTCATTGTAGTGCAGATTTCCTTTGCAAGCTTGCTTGGTTGGCCAAAAAGGGCGTATGCGTTTTTTCCTGAATATATTCAGGAAAAAACGCATACGCCCTTTTTGGCCGAGTGCATCATTGTGGACGTTCTGCCTCTTTTCCTATGCTTTCAATGCAATTCCAGTCTACCTCCTGAAATCGGTTTCCTGCAATTCTGCCCCGCTTTCAAGTCCTCTTGGCAGCCTTACTTCAGTATATTTTTGTACGATAGCTGTCATTTATAACTCTGCAGGTTTGTGAATTACAGTGCCCCTGAGCTCCTTTCTTCAACTCGCTTTCTTGTGACCTGGCCGCAACACCGCAGGATGGCTTCAGGCCCTAATCTGGTTCCGGCACGGCACGCTGAGCCTTTGGTTAATTCCTCTTCCTGGTGGGAAACGAGAGTTAAATTTGCCCGTCCAGACACCTCCAGCTAGTCTCTCATTGGTTCTCCCTATTCCTGTTCATCTTCTGCAGAAATTGCAAACTGGGCCAAACTGGAGGTTAAAGGGACTGACTCTACAAGTCGGGAGAGTGTTAGTAAAGCGTCTGGAATGTTGCACCCGAGTACCAGGGGAGGAAAACTGAGACATATTTGAACACGTCTCCCGTTCACACGGTTGATCATACTCTGGGTTCCACATGCATGTTATAGCTGAAGGAAGAATACCTTAAACCTGGGTAGTTGAAACCCGTGGAATGGGTACCATGCAATATGACTTCAAAGGGTCTTCATTTGCTCACCGAACCTCTCCAATCCTATCACTGCTGCGTTTATGCCCCTGTACACATGCTTGATTCTCTTTCGGAGACATAGCAATCCATAGGTTTTAAGATACTTAAGAGTCAGGTACATTCTTAGGCGTTTAATATGCGGTGTTGAGTCCATTTCGTTGAGCAAGGAGTAGCTCTTGTCTATTCCGTATTTGGCTTAAGGAACTTTATCTGTGCTCCTTTCAATCTCTGGTTTTATGCAGCACCCCAACTCACCTTTACCCTTAAGCAAGCATAAGTTGGTTTTCTAAATTTGAGATCCTGTTCTGTTTTGGAATTCAGTTCCTGTGTAGCCCAGTTTACATTCCGTGTATTAGTGATATCTTATGATGTTTCCTTTTCTGTGTGACTTATTTCAGTTAGAATCATCGTACCTGAATCCACTCATTATGCTGCTACGGGCCTGATGACATAGATTTCATTGCTGAGTGATACTGCATTGTACGTAAGTACCACAAGTTCTTTATCCATTTTTCACTTTCTGTGATATTGAACTTGTACGGTAAACGAGGTTCTTGTAAACAGAGGCGTCCCAAACTTTGGTGTGGCTGTGTCTTTTTCATTTTAATTTCCCTAAGCTATAGGACCATAAGTGGAAGTGCCCTAGGCTCTGTTGCTTTGTTTTTTAGATGTTTCAGGAAACACCATACACTTCTCCCGAGTGTCTGTTGGCAATTTACATCCCGCCCATCAGCATAACAAGGCTCCCAGTTCTCCATGGCCTGTCCTGCCTTTCTGGATTTTACACTTTTTGCAGATGGCCCTTTTGACCGGGGGGAAGTGAGACTTCATTGTAGTGCAGATTTCCTTTGCAAGCTTGCTTGGTTGGCCAAAAAGGGCGTATGCGTTTTTTCCTGAATATATTCAGGAAAAAACGCATACGCCCTTTTTGGCCAAGTGCATCATTGTGGACGTTCTGCCTCTTTTCCTATGCTTTCAATGCAATTCCAGTGTACCTCCTGAAATCGGTTTCCTGCAATTCTGCCCCGCTTTCAAGTCCTCTTGGCAGCCTTACTTCAGTATATTTTTGTATGATAGCTGTCATTTATAACTCTGCAGGTTTGTGAATTACAGTGCCCGTGAGCTCCTTTCTTCAACTCGCTTTCTTGTGACCTGGCCGCAACACCGCAGGATGGCTTCAGTCCCTAATCTGGTTCCGGCATAGCAGGCTGAGCCTTTGGTTAATTCCTCTTCCTGGTGGGAAACGAGAGTTAAATTTGCCCGTCCAGACACCTCCAGCTAGTCTCTCATTGGTTCTCCCTATTCCTGTTCATCTTCCGCAGAAATTGCAAACTGGGCCAAACAGGAGGTTAAAGGCGCTGACTCTCCAAGTGGGGAGAGTGTTAGTAAAGCGTTTGGAATGTTGCACCCGAGTACCAGGGGAGGAATACTGAGACATATTTGAACACGTCTCCCGTTCACACGGTTGATCATACTCTGGGTTCCACATGCATGTTTTAGCTGAAGGAAGAATACCTTAAACCTGGGTAGTTGAAACCCGTGGAATGGGTACCATGCAATATGACTTCAAAGGGTCTTCATTTGCTCACCGAACCTCTCCAATCCTATCACTGCTGCGTTTATGCCCCTGTACACACGCTTGATTCTCTTTTGGAGACATAGCAATCCATAGGTTTTAAGATACTTACTAGTCAGGTACATTCTTAGGCGTTTAATATGGGGTGTTGAGTCCATTTCGTTGAGCAAGGAGTAGCTCTTGTCTATTCCATATTTGGCTTAAGGAACTTTATCTGTGCTCATTTCAATCTCTGGTTTTATGCAGCACCCCAACTCACCTTTCCCCTTAAGCAAGCATAAGTTGGTTTTCTAAATTTGAGACCCTGTTCTGTTTTGGAATTCAGTTCCTGTGTAGCCAAGTTTACATTCCGTGTATTAGTGATATCTTATGATGTTTCTTTTTCTGTGTGACTTATTTCAGTTAGAATCATCGTACCTGAATCCACTCATTATGCTGCTATGGGCCAGATGACATAGATTTCATTGCTGAGTGATACTGCATTGTACGTAAGTACCACAAGTTCTTTATCCATTTTTCACTTTCTGCGATGTTGAACTTGTACTGTAAATGAGGTTCTTGTAAACAGAGGCGTCCCAAACTTTGGGGTGGCTGTGTCTTTTTGATTTTAATTTCCCTAAGCTATAGGACGATAAGTGGAAGTGCCCTAGGCTCTGTTGCTTTGTTTTTTAGATGTTTCAGGAAACACCATACACTTCTCCCGAGTGTCTGTTGGCAAGTTACATCCCGCCCATCAGCATAACAAGGCTCCCAGTTCTCCATGGCCTGTTCTGCCTTTCTGGATTTTACACTTTTTTCAGATGGCCCTTTTGACCGGCGGGGGTGGGAAGTCACACTTCATTGTAGTGCAGATTTCCTTTGCAAGCTTGCTTGGTTGGCCAAAAAGGGCGTATACGTTTTTTCCTGAATATATTCAGGAAAAAACGCATACGCCCTTTTTGGCCAAGTGCATCATTGTGGACGTTCTGCCTCTTTTCCTATGCTTTCAATGCAATTCCAGTCTACCTCCTGAAATCGGTTTCCTGCAATTCTGCCCCGCTTTCAAGTCCTCTTGGCAGCCTTACTTCAGTATATTTTTGGACGATAGCTGTCATTTATAACTCTGCAGGTTTGTGAATTACAGTGCCCCTGAGCTCCTTTCTTCAACTCCTTTTCTTGTGAGCTGGCCGCAACATCACAGGATGGCTTCAGGCCCTAATCTGGTTCCGGCACGGCACGCTGAGCCTTTGGTTATTTCCTCTTCCTGGCGGGAAATGAGAGTTAAATTTGCCCGTCCAGACACCTCCAGCTAGTCTCTCATTGGTTCTCGCTATTCCTGTTCATCTTCCGCAGAAATTGCAAACTGGGCCAAACAGGAGGTTAAAGGGACTGACTCTCCAAGTCGGGAGAGTGTTAGTAAAGCATCTGGAATGTTGCACCCGAGTACCAGGGTACGAAAACTGAGACATATTTGAACACGTCTCCCGATCACATGGTTGATCATACTCTAGGTTCCACATGCATGTTTTAGCTGAAGGAAGAATACCTTAAACCTGGGTAGTTGAAACCCGTGGAATGGGTACCATGCAATATGACTTCAAAGGGTCTTCATTTGCTCACCGAACCTCTCCAATCCTATCACTGCTGCGTTTATGTCCCTGTACACATGCTTGATTCACTTTCGGAGACATAGCAATCCATAGGTTTTAAGATACTTACTAGTCAGGTACATTCTTAGGCGTTTAATATGCGGTGTTGAGTCCATTTCGTTGAGCAAGGAGTAGCTCTTGTCTATTCCATATTTGGCTTAAGGAACTTTATCTGTGCTCATTTCAATCTCTGGTTTTATGCAGCACCCCAACTCACCTTTCCCCTTAAGCAATCATAAGTTGGTTTTCTAAATTTGAGACCCTGTTCTGTTTTGGAATTCAGTTCCTGTGTAGCCCAGTTTACATTCCGTGTATTACTGATATCTTATGATGTTTCCTTTTCTGTGTGACTTATTTCAGTTAGAATCATCATACCTGAATCCACTCATTGTGCTGCTACGGGCCAGATGACATAGATTTCATTGCTGAGTGACATTGCTTTGTAAGTAAATACCACAACTTCTTTATCCATTTTTCACTTTCTGCGATGTTGAACTTGTAATGTAAACGAGGTTCTGGTAAACAGAGGCGTCCCAAACTTTGGGGTGGCTGTGTCTTTTTTATTTTAATTTTCCTAAGCTATAGGACCATAAGTGGAAGTGCCCTAGGCTCTGTTGCTTTGTTTTTTAGATGTTTCAGGAAACACCATACACTTCTCCCGAGTGTCTGTTGGCAATTTACATCCCGCCCATCAGCATAACAAGGCTCCCAGTTCCCCATGGCCTGTCCTGCCTTTCTGGATTTTACACTTTTTTCCGATGGCCCTTTTGACCGGGGGGAAGTGAGACTTCATTGTAGTGCAGATTTCCTTTGCAAGCTTGCTTGATTGGCCAAAAAGTGCGTATGCATTTTTTCCTGAATATATTCAGGAAAAAATGCATACGCCCTTTTTGGCCAAGTGCATCATTGTGGACGTTCTGCCTGTTTTCCTATGCTTTCAATGCAATTCCAGTCTACCTCCTGAAATCGGTTTCCTGCAATTCTGCCCCGCTTTCAAGTCCTCTTGGCAGCCTTACTTCAGTATATTTTTGGACGATAGCTGTCATTTATAACTCTGCAGGTTTGTGAATTACAGTGCCCCTGAGCTCCTTTCTTCAACTCCTTTTCTTGTGAGCTGGCCGCAACATCACAGGATGGCTTCAGGCCCTAATCTGGTTCCGGCACGGCACGCTGAGCCTTTGGTTATTTCCTCTTCCTGGCGGGAAATGAGAGTTAAATTTGCCCGTCCAGACACCTCCAGCTAGTCTCTCATTGGTTCTCGCTATTCCTGTTCATCTTCCGCAGAAATTGCAAACTGGGCCAAACAGGAGGTTAAAGGGACTGACTCTCCAAGTCGGGAGAGTGTTAGTAAAGCATCTGGAATGTTGCACCCGAGTACCAGGGTACGAAAACTGAGACATATTTGAACACGTCTCCCGATCACATGGTTGATCATACTCTAGGTTCCACATGCATGTTTTAGCTGAAGGAAGAATACCTTAAACCTGGGTAGTTGAAACCCGTGGAATGGGTACCATGCAATATGACTTCAAAGGGTCTTCATTTGCTCACCGAACCTCTCCAATCCTATCACTGCTGCGTTTATGTCCCTGTACACATGCTTGATTCACTTTCGGAGACATAGCAATCCATAGGTTTTAAGATACTTACTAGTCAGGTACATTCTTAGGCGTTTAATATGCGGTGTTGAGTCCATTTCGTTGAGCAAGGAGTAGCTCTTGTCTATTCCATATTTGGCTTAAGGAACTTTATCTGTGCTCATTTCAATCTCTGGTTTTATGCAGCACCCCAACTCACCTTTCCCCTTAAGCAATCATAAGTTGGTTTTCTAAATTTGAGACCCTGTTCTGTTTTGGAATTCAGTTCCTGTGTAGCCCAGTTTACATTCCGTGTATTACTGATATCTTATGATGTTTCCTTTTCTGTGTGACTTATTTCAGTTAGAATCATCATACCTGAATCCACTCATTGTGCTGCTACGGGCCAGATGACATAGATTTCATTGCTGAGTGACATTGCTTTGTAAGTAAATACCACAACTTCTTTATCCATTTTTCACTTTCTGTGATATTGAACTTGTACGGTAAACGAGGTTCTTGTAAACAGAGGCGTCCCAAACTTTGGGGTGGCTGTGTCGTTTTGATTTTAATTTCCCTAAGCTATAGGGCCATAAGTGGAAGTGCCCTAGGCTCTGTTGCTTTGTTTTTTAGATGTTTCAGGAAACACCATACACTTCTCCCGAGTGTCTGTTGGCAATTTACATCCCGCCCATCAGCATAACAAGGCTCCCAGTTCCCCATGGCCTGTCCTGCCTTTCTGGATTTTACACTTTTTTCCGATGGCCCTTTTGACCGGGGGGAAGTGAGACTTCATTGTAGTGCAGATTTCCTTTGCAAGCTTGCTTGATTGGCCAAAAAGTGCGTATGCATTTTTTCCTGAATATATTCAGGAAAAAATGCATACGCCCTTTTTGGCCAAGTGCATCATTGTGGACGTTCTGCCTGTTTTCCTATGCTTTCAATGCAATTCCAGTCTACCTCCTGAAATCGGTTTCCTGCAATTCTGCCCCGCTTTCAAGTCCTCTTGGCAGCCTTACTTCAGTATATTTTTGGACGATAGCTGTCATTTATAACTCTGAAGGTTTGTGAATTACAGTACCCCTGAGCTCCTTTCTTCAACTCGCTTTCTTGTGACCTGGCCGCAACACCGCAGGATGGCTTCAGGCCCTAATCTGGTTCCGGCACGGCACGCTGAACCTTTGGTTAATTCCTCTTCCTGGTGGGAAATGAGAGTTAAATTTGCCCGTCCAGACACCTCCAGCTAGTCTCTCATTGGTTCTCGCTATTCCTGTTCATCTTCCACAGAAATTGCAAACTGGGCCAAACAGGAGGTTAAAGGGACTGACTCTCCAAGTTGGGAGAGTGTTAGTAAAGCGTCTGGAATGTTGCACCCGAGTACCAGGATACGAAAACTGAGACATATTTGAACACGTCTCCCGATCACATGGTTGATCATACTCTAGGTTCCACATGCATGTTTTAGCTGAAGGAAGAATACCTTTAACCTGGGTAGTTGAAACCCGTGGAATGGGTACCATGCAATATGACTTCAAAGGGTCTTCATTTGCTCACCGAACCTCTCCAATCCTATCACTGCTGCGTTTATGCCCCTGTACACATGCTTGATTCTCTTTTGGAGACATAGCAATCCATAGGTTTTAAGATACTTACTAGTCAGGTACATTATTAGGTGTTTAATATGGGGTGTTGAGTCCATTTCGTTGAGCAAGGAGTAGCTCTTGTCTATTCCATATTTGGCTTAAGGAACTTTATCTGTGCTCATTTCAATCTCTGGTTTTATGCAGCACCCCAACTCACCTTTCCCCTTAAGCAAGCATAAGTTGGTTTTCTAAATTTGAGACCCTGTTCTGTTTTGGAATTCAGTTCCTGTGTAGCCAAGTTTACATTCCGTGTATTAGTGATATCTTATGATGTTTCTTTTTCTGTGTGACTTATTTCAGTTAGAATCATCGTACCTGAATCCACTCATTGTGCTGCTTCGGGCCTGATGACATAGATTTCATTGCTGAGTGATACTGCATTGTACGTAAGTACCACAAGTTCTTTATCCATTTTTCACTTTCTGCGATGTTGAACTTGTACTGTAAATGAGGTTCTTGTAAACAGAGGCGTCCCAAACATTGGGGTGGCTGTGTCTTTTTGATTTTAATTTCCCTAAGCTATAGGACCATAAGTGGAAGTGCCCTAGGCTCTGTTGCTTTGTTTTTTAGATGTTTCAGGAAACACCATACACTTCTCCTGAGTGTCTGTTGGCAATTTACATCCCGCCCATCAGCATACCAAGGCTCCCAGTTCTCCATGGCCTGTCCTGCCTTTCTGGATTTTACACTTTTTTCCGATGGCCCTTTTGACCGGGGGGAAGTGAGACTTCATTGTAGTGCAGATTTCCTTTGCAAGCTTGCTTGGTTGGCCAAAAAGGGCGTATGCGTTTTTTCCTGAATATATTCAGGAAAAAACGCATACGCCCTTTTTGGCCAAGTGCATCATTGTGGACATTCTGCCTCTTTTCCTATGCTTTCAATGCAATTCCAGTCTACCTCCTGAAATTGGTTTCCTGCAATTCTGCCCCGCTTTCAAGTCCTCTTGGCAGCCTTACTTCAGTATATTTTTGGACGATAGCTGTCATTTATAACTCTGCAGGTTTGTGAATTACAGTGCCCCTGAGCTCCTTTCTTCAACTCGCTTTCTTGTGAGCTGGCCGCAACACCGCAGGATGGCTTCAGGCCCTAATCTGGTTCCGGCACGGCACGCTGAGCCTTTGGTTATTTCCTCTTCCTGGTGGGAAATGAGAGTTAAATTTGCCCGTCCAGACACCTCCAGCTAGTCTCTCATTGGTTCTCCCTATTCCTGTTCATCTTCCGCAGAAATTGCAAATTGGGCCAAACAGGAGGTTAAAGGCGCTGACTCTCCAAGTGGGGAGAGTGTTAGTAAAGCATCTGGAATGTTGCACCCGAGTACCATGGGAGGAAAACTGAGACATATTTGAACACTTCTCCCGTTCACATGGTTGATCATACTCTGGGTTCCACAGGCAAGTTTCAGCTGAAGGAAGAATACCTTAAACCTGGAGAGTTGAGACCCGTGGAATGGGTACCATGCAATATGACTTCAAAGGGTCTTCATTTGCTCACCGAACCACTCCAATCCTATCACTGCTGCGTTTATGCCCCTGGACACACGCTTGATTCTCTTATGGAGACATAGCAATCCATAGGTTTTAAGATACTTACTAGTCAGGTACATTCTTAAGCGTTTAATATGGGGTGTTGAGTCCATTTCGTTGAGCAAGGAGTAGCTCTTGTCTATTCCATATTTGGCTTAAGGAACTTTATCTGTGCTCATTTCAATCTCTGGTTTTATGCAGCACCCCAACTCACCTTTCCCCTTAAGCAAGCATAAGTTGGTTTTCTAAATTTGAGACACTGTTCTGTTTTGGAATTCAGTTCCTGTGTAGCCAAGTTTACATTCCGTGTATTAGTGATATCTTATGATGTTTCTTTTTCTGTGTGACTTATTTCAGTTAGAATCATCGTACCTGAATCCACTCATTATGCTGCTACGGGCCTGATGACATAGATTTCATTGCTGAGTGATACTGCATTGTACGTAAGTACCACAAGTTCTTTATCCATTTTTCACTTTCTGTGATAGAGAACTTGTACGGTAAACGAGGTTCTTGTAAACAGAGGCGTCCCAAATTTTGGGGTGGCTGTGTCTTTTTGATTTTAATTTCCCTAAGCTATAGGACCATAAGTGAAAGTGCCCTAGGCTCTGTTGCTTTGTTTCTTAGATGTTTCAGGAAACACCATACACTTCTCCCGAGTGGCTGTTGGCAATTTACATCCCGCCCATCAGCATAACAAGGCTCCCAGTTCTCCATGGCCTGTCCTGCCTTTCTGGATTTTACACTTTTTTCAGATAGCCCTTTTGACCGGGGGGAAGTGAGACTTCATTGTAGTGCAGATTTCCTTTGCAAGTTTGCTTGGTTGGCCAAAAAGGGCGTATGCGTTTTTTCCTGAATATATTCAGGAAAAAACGCATACGCCCTTTTTGGCCAAGTGCATCATTGTGGACGTTCTGCCTCTTTTCCTATGCTTTCAATGCAATTCCAGTCTACCTCCTGAAATCGGTTTCCTGCAATTCTGCCCCGCTTTCAAGTCCTCTTGGCAGCCTTACTTCAGTATATTTTTGGACGATAGCTGTCATTTATAACTCTGCAGGTTTGTGAATTACAGTGCCCCTGAGCTCCTTTCTTCAACTCGCTTTCTTGTGACCTGGCCGCAACACCGCAGGATGGCTTCAGGCCCTAATCTGGTTCCGGCACGGCACGCTGAACCTTTGGTTAATTCCTCTTCCTGGTGGGAAATGAGAGTTAAATTTGCCCGTCCAGACACCTCCAGCTAGTCTCTCATTGGTTCTCGCTATTCCTGTTCATCTTCCACAGAAATTGCAAACTGGGCCAAACAGGAGTTTAAAGGGACTGACTCTCCAAGTCGGGAGAGTGTTAGTAAAGCGTCTGGAATGTTGCACCCGAGTACCAGGGTACGAAAACTGAGACATATTTGAACACGTCTCCCGATCACATGGTTGATCATACTCTAGGTTTCACATGCATGTTTTAGCTGAAGGAAGAATACCTTTAACCTGGGTAGTTGAAACCCGTGGAATGGGTACCATGCAATATGACTTCAAAGGGTCTTCATTTGCTCACCGAACCTCTCCAATCCTATTACTGCTGCGTTTATGCCCCTGTACACATGCTTGATTCTCCTTTGGAGACATAGCAATCCATAGGTTTTAAGATACTTACTAGTCAGGTACATTCTTAGGCGTTTAATATGGGGTGTTGAGTCCATTTCGTTGAGCAAGGAGTAGCTCTTGTCTATTCCACATTTGGCTTAAGGAACTTTATCTGTGCTCATTTCAATCTCTGGTTTTATGCAGCACCCCAACTCACCTTTCCCCTTAAGCAAGCATAAGTTGGTTTTCTAAATTTGAGACCCTGTTCTGTTTTGGAATTCAGTTCCTGTGTAGCCAAGATTACATTCCGTGTATTAGTGATATCTTATGATGTTTCTTTTTCTGTGTGACTTATTTCAGTTAGAATCATCGTACCTGAATCCACTCATTATGCTGCTACGGGCCTGATGACATAGATTTCATTGCTGAGTGATACTGCATTGTACGTAAGTACCACAAGTTCTTTATCCATTTTTCACTTTCTGCGATTTTGAACTTGTACTGTAAATGAGGTTCTTGTAAACAGAGGCGTCCCAAACTTTGGGGTGGCTGTGTCTTTTTGATTTTAATTTCCCTAAGCTATAGGACCATAAGTGGAAGTGCCCTAGGCTCTGTTGCTTTGTTTTTTAGATGTTTCAGGAAACACCATACACTTCTCCTGAGTGTCTGTTGGCAATTTACATCCCGCCCATCAGCATACCAAGGCTCCCAGTTCTCCATGGCCTGTCCTGCCTTTCTGGATTTTACACTTTTTTCCGATGGCCCTTTTGACCGGGGGGAAGTGAGACTTCATTGTAGTGCAGATTTCCTTTGCAAGCTTGCTTGGTTGGCCAAAAAGGGCGTATGCGTTTTTTCCTGAATATATTCAGGAAAAAACGCATACGCCCTTTTTGGCCAAGTGCATCATTGTGGACGTTCTGCCTCTTTTCCTATGCTTTCAATGCAATTCCAGTCTACCTCCTGAAATCGGTTTCCTGCAATTCTGCCCCGCTTTCAAGTCCTCTTGGCAGCCTTACTTCAGTATATTTTTGGACGATAGCTGTCATTTATAACTCTGCAGGTTGTGAATTACAGTGCCCCTGAGCTCCTTTCTTCAACTCGCTTTCTTGTGAGCTGGCCGCAACACCGCAGGATGGCTTCAGGCCCTAATCTGGTTCCGGCACGGCACGCTGAGCCTTTGGTTATTTCCTCTTCCTGGTGGGAAATGAGAGTTAAATTTGCCCGTCCAGACACCTCCAGCTAGTCTCTCATTGGTTCTCCCTATTCCTGTTCATCTTCCGCAGAAATTGCAAACTGGGCCAAACAGGAGGTTAAAGGCGCTGACTCTCCAAGTGGGGAGAGTGTTAATAAAGCATCTGGAATGTTGCACCCGAGTACCATGGGAGGAAAACTGAGACATATTTGAACACTTCTCCCGTTCACATGGTTGATCATACTCTGGGTTCCACATGCAAGTTTCAGCTGAAGGAAGAATACCTTAAACCTGGAGAGTTGAGACCCGTGGAATGGGTACCATGCAATATGACTTCAAAGGGTCTTCATTTGCTCACCGAACCTCTCCAATCCTATCACTGCTGCGTTTATGCCCCTGGACACACGCTTGATTCTCTTATGGAGACATAGCAATCCATAGGTTTTAAGATACTTACTAGTCAGGTACATTCTTAAGCGTTTAATATGGGGTGTTGAGTCCATTTCATTGAGCAAGGAGTAGCTCTTGTCTATTCCATATTTGGCTTAAGGAACTTTATCTGTGCTCATTTCAATCTCTGGTTTTATGCAGCACCCCAACTCACCTTTCCCCTTAAGCAAGCATAAGTTGGTTTTCTAAATGTGAGACCCTGTTCTGTATTGGAATTCAGTTCCTGTGTAGCCAAGTTTACATTCCGTGTATTACTCATATCTTATGATGTTTCTTTTTCTGTGTGACTTATTTCAGTTAGAATCATCGTACCTGAATCCACTCATTATGCTGCTACGGGCCTGATGACATAGATTTCATTGCTGAGTGATACTGCATTGTACGTAAGTACCACAAGTTCTTTATCCATTTTTCACTTTCTGTGATAGAGAACTTGTATGGTAAACGAGGTTCTTGTAAACAGAGGCGTCCCAAATTTTGGGGTGGCTGTGTCTTTTTGATTTTAATTTCCCTAAGCTATAGGACCATAAGTGAAAGTGCCCTAGGCTCTGTTGCTTTGTTTCTTAGATGTTTCAGGAAACACCATACACTTCTCCCGAGTGGCTGTTGGCAATTTACATCCCGCCCATCAGCATAACAAGGCTCCCAGTTCTCCATGGCCTGTCCTGCCTTTCTGGATTTTACACTATTTTCAGATGGCCCTTTTGACCGGGGGGAAGTGAGACTTCATTGTAGTGCAGATTTCCTTTGCAAGTTTGCTTGGTTGGCCAAAAAGGGCGTATGCGTTTTTTCCTGAATATATTCAGGAAAAAACGCATACGCCCTTTTTGGCCAAGTGCATCATTGTGGACGTTCTGCCTCTTTTCCTATGCTTTCAATGCAATTCCAGTCTACCTCCTGAAATCGGTTTCCTGCAATTCTGCCCCGCTTTCAAGTCCTCTTGGCAGCCTTACTTCAGTATATTTTTGGACGATAGCTGTCATTTATAACTCTGCAGGTTTGTGAATTACAGTGCCCCTGAGCTCCTTTCTTCAACTCGCTTTCTTGTGAGCTGGCCGCAACACCGCAGGATGGCTTCAGGCCCTAATCTTGTTCCGGCACGGCACGCTGAGCCTTTGGTTATTTCCTCTTCCTGGTGGGAAATGAGAGTTAAATTTGCCCGTCCAGACACCTCCAGCTAGTCTCTCATTGGTTCTCGCTATTCCTGTTCATCTTCCGCAGAAATTGCAAACTGGGCCAAACAGGAGGTTAAAGGCGCTGACTCTCCAAGTGGGGAGAGTGTTAGTAAAGCGTCTGGAATGTTGCACCCGAGTACCAGGGGAGGAAAACTGAGACATATTTGAACACGTCTCCCGTTCACACTGTTGATCATACTCTGGGTTCCACATGCATATTTTAGCTGAAGGAAGAATACCTTAAACCTGGAGAGTTGAGACCCGTGGAATGGGTACCATGCAATATGACTTCAAAGGGTCTTCATTTGCTCACCGAACCTCTCCAATCCTATCACTGCTGCGTTTATGCCCCTGGACACACGCTTGATTCTCTTATGGAGACATAGCAATCCATAGGTTTTAAGATACTTACTAGTCAGGTACATTCTTAAGCGTTTAATATGGGGTGTTGAGTCCATTTCGTTGAGCAAGGAGTAGCTCTTGTCTATTCCATATTTGGCTTAAGGAACTTTATCTGTGCTCATTTCAATCTCTGGTTTTATGCAGCACCCCAACTCACCTTTCCCCTTAAGCAAGCATAAGTTGGTTTTCTAAATGTGAGACCCTGTTCTGTATTGGAATTCAGTTCCTGTGTAGCCAAGTTTACATTCCGTGTATTACTCATATCTTATGATGTTTCTTTTTCTGTGTGACTTATTTCAGTTAGAATCATCGTACCTGAATCCACTCATTATGCTGCTACGGGCCTGATGACATAGATTTCATTGCTGAGTGATACTGCATTGTACGTAAGTACCACAAGTTCTTTATCCATTTTTCACTTTCTGTGATAGAGAACTTGTATGGTAAACGAGGTTCTTGTAAACAGAGGCGTCCCAAACTATGGGGTGGCTGTGTCTTTTTGATTTTAATTTCCCTAAGCTATAGGACCATAAGTGGAAGTGCCCTAGGCTCTGTTGCTTTGTTTTTTAGATGTTTCAGGAAACACCATACACTTCTCCTGAGTGTCTGTTGGCAATTTACATCCCGCCCATCAGCATACCAAGGCTCCCAGTTCTCCATGGCCTGTCCTGCCTTTCTGGATTTTACACTTTTTTCCGATGGCCCTTTTGACCGGGGGGAAGTGAGACTTCATTGTAGTGCAGATTTCCTTTGCAAGCTTGCTTGGTTGGCCAAAAAGGGCGTATGCGTTTTTTCCTGAATATATTCAGGAAAAAACGCATACGCCCTTTTTGGCCAAGTGCATCATTGTGGACGTTCTGCCTCTTTTCCTATGCTTTCAATGCAATTCCAGTCTACCTCCTGAAATCGGTTTCCTGCAATTCTGCCCCGCTTTCAAGTCCTCTTGGCAGCCTTACTTCAGTATATTTTTGGACGATAGCTGTCATTTATAACTCTGCAGGTTTGTCAATTACAGTGCCCCTGAGCTCCTTTCTTCAACTCGCTTTCTTGTGAGCTGGCCGCAACACCGCAGGATGGCTTCAGGCCCTAATCTGGTTCCGGCACGGCACGCTGAGCCTTTGGTTATTTCCTCTTCCTGGTGGGAAATGAGAGTTAAATTTGCCCGTCCAGACACCTCCAGCTAGTCTCTCATTGGTTCTCCCTATTCCTGTTCATCTTCCGCAGAATTTGCAAATTGGGCCAAACAGGAGGTTAAAGGCGCTGACTCTCCAAGTGGGGAGAGTGTTAGTAAAGCATCTGGAATGTTGCACCCGAGTACCATGGGAGGAAAACTGAGACATATTTGAACACTTCTCCCGTTCACATGGTTGATCATACTCTGGGTTCCACAGGCAAGTTTCAGCTGAAGGAAGAATACCTTAAACCTGGAGAGTTGAGACCCGTGGAATGGGTACCATGCAATATGACTTCAAAGGGTCTTCATTTGCTCACCGAACCTCTCCAATCCTATCACTGCTGCGTTTATGCCCCTGGACACACGCTTGATTCTCTTATGGAGACATAGCAATCCATAGGTTTTAAGATACTTACTAGTCAGGTACATTCTTAAGCGTTTAATATGGGGTGTTGAGTCCATTTCTTTGAGCAAGGAGTAGCTCTTGTCTATTCCATATTTGGCTTAAGGAACTTTATCTGTGCTCATTTCAATCTCTGGTTTTATGCAGCACCCCAACTCACCTTTCCCCTTAAGCAAGCATAAGTTGGTTTTCTAAATTTGAGACCCTGTTCTGTTTTGGAATTCAGTTCCTGTGTAGCCAAGTTTACATTCCGTGTATTAGTGATATCTTATGATGTTTCTTTTTCTGTGTGACTTATTTCAGTTAGAATCATCGTACCTGAATCCACTCATTATGCTGCTACGGGCCTGATGACATAGATTTCATTGCTGAGTGATACTGCATTGTACGTAAGTACCACAAGTTCTTTATCCATTTTTCACTTTCTGTGATAGAGAACTTGTACGGTAAACGAGGTTCTTGTAAACAGAGGCGTCCCAAATTTTGGGGTGGCTGTGTCTTTTTGATTTTAATTTCCCTAATCTATAGGACCATAAGTGAAAGTGCCCTAGGCTCTGTTGCTTTGTTTCTTAGATGTTTCAGGAAACACCATACACTTCTCCCGAGTGGCTGTTGGCAATTTACATCCCGCCCATCAGCATAACAAGGCTCCCAGTTCTCCATGGCCTGTCCTGCCTTTCTGGATTTTACACTTTTTGCAGATGGCCCTTTTGACCGGGGGGAAGTGAGACTTCATTGTAGTGCAGATTTCCTTTGCAAGTTTGCTTGGTTGGCCAAAAAGGGCGTATGCGTTTTTTCCTGAATATATTCAGGAAAAAACGCATACGCCCTTTTTGGCCAAGTGCATCATTGTGGACGTTCTGCCTCTTTTCCTATGCTTTCAATGCAATTCCAGTCTACCTCCTGAAATCGGTTTCCTGCAATTCTTCCCCGCTTTCAAGTCCTCTTGGCAGCCTTACTTCAGTATATTTTTGGACGATAGCTGTCATTTATAACTCTGCAGGTTTGTGAATTACAGTGCCCCTGAGCTCCTTTCTTCAACTCGCTTTCTTGTGACCTGGCCGCAACACCGCAGGATGGCTTCAGGCCCTAATCTGGTTCCGGCACGGCACGCTGAGCCTTTGGTTAATTCCCCTTCCTGGTGGGAAACGAGAGTTAAATTTGCCCGTCCAGACACCTCCAGCTAGTCTCTCATTGGTTCTCCCTATTCCTGTTCATCTTCCGCAGAAATTGCAAACTGGGCCAAACAGGAGGTTAAAGGCGCTGACTCTCCAAGTGGGGAGAGTGTTAGTAAAGCGTCTGGAATGTTGCACCCGAGTACCAGGGGAGGAAAACTGAGACATATTTGAACACGTCTCCCGTTCACACGGTTGATCATACTCTGGGTTCCACATGCATGTTATAGCTGAAGGAAGAATACCTTAAACCTGGGTAGTTGAGACCCGTGGAATGGGTACCATGCAATATGACTTCAAAGGGTCTTCATTTGCTCACCGAACCTCTCCAATCCTATCACTGCTGCGTTTATGCCCCTGTACACATGCTTGATTCTCTTTCGGAGACATAGCAATCCATAGGTTTTAAGATACTTAAGAGTCAGGTACATTCTTAGGCGTTTAATATGCGGTGTTGAGTCCATTTCGTTGAGCAAGGAGTAGCTCTTGTCTATTCCATATTTGGCTTAAGGAACTTTATCTGTGCTCATTTCAATCTCTGGTTTTATGCAGCACCCCAACTCACCTTTACCCTTAAGCAAGCATAAGTTGGTTTTCTAAATTTGAGACCCTGTTCTGTTTTGGAATTCAGTTCCTGTGTAGCCCAGTTTACATTCCGTGTATTACTGATATCTTATGATGTTTCCTTTTCTGTGTGACTTATTTCAGTTAGAATCATCGTACCTGAATCCACTCATTATGCTGCTACGGGCCTGATGACATAGATTTCATTGCTGAGTGATACTGCATTGTACGTAAGTACCACAAGTTCTTTATCCATTTTTCACTTTCTGTGATATTGAACTTGTACGGTAAACGAGGTTCTTGTAAACAGAGGCGTCCCAAACTTTGGGGTGGCTGTGTCTTTTTCATTTTAATTTCCCTAAGCTATAGGACCATAAGTGGAAGTGCCCTAGGCTCTGTTGCTTTGTTTTTTAGATGTTTCAGGAAACAACATACACTTCTCCCGAGTGTCTGTTGGCAATTTACATCCCGCCCATCAGCATAACAAGGCTCCCAGTTCTCCATGGCCTGTCCTGCCTTTCTGGATTTTACACTTTTTGCAGATGGCCCTTTTGACCGGGGGGAAGTGAGACTTCATTGTAGTGCAGATTTCCTTAGCAAGCTTGCTTGGTTGGCCAAAAAGGGCGTATGCGTTTTTTCCTGAATATATTCAGGAAAAAACGCATACGCCCTTTTTGGCCAAGTGCATCATTGTGGACGTTCTGCCTCTTTTCCTATGCTTTCAATGCAATTCCAGTCTACCTCCTGAAATCGGTTTCCTGCAATTCTGCCCCGTTTTCAAGTCCTCTTGGCAGCCTTACTTCAGTATATTTTTGGACGATAGCTGTCATTTTTAACTCAGCAGGTTTGTGAATTACAGTGCCCCTGAGCTCCTTTCTTCAACTCGCTTTCTTGTGACCTGGCCGCAACACCGCAGGATGGCTTCAGTCCCTAATCTGGTTCCGGCACGGCACGCTGAGCCTTTGGTTAATTCCTCTTCCTGGTGGGAAACGAGAGTTAAATTTGCCCGTCCAGACACCTCCAGCTAGTCTCTCATTGGTTCTCCCTATTCCTGTTCATCTTCCGCAGAAATTGCAAACTGGGCCAAACAGGAGGTTAAAGGCGCTGACTCTCCAAGTGGGGAGAGTGTTAGTAAAGCGTCTGGAATGTTGCACCCGAGTACCAGGGGAGGAATACTGAGACATATTTGAACACGTCTCCCGTTCACACGGTTGATCATACTCTGGGTTCCACATGCATGTTTTAGCTGAAGGAAGAATACCTTAAACCTGGGTAGTTGAAACCCGTGGAATGGGTACCATGCAATATGACTTCAAAGGGTCTTCATTTGCTCACCGAACCTCTCCAATCCTATCACTGCTGCGTTTATGCCCCTGGACACACGCTTGATTCTCTTATGGAGACATAGCAATCCATAGGTTTTAAGATACTTACTAGTCAGGTACATTCTTAAGCGTTTAATATGGGGTGTTGAGTCCATTTCTTTGAGCAAGGAGTAGCTCTTGTCTATTCCATATTTGGCTTAAGGAACTTTATCTGTGCTCATTTCAATCTCTGGTTTTATGCAGCACCCCAACTCACCTTTCCCCTTAAGCAAGCATAAGTTGGTTTTCTAAATTTGAGACCCTGTTCTGTTTTGGAATTCAGTTCCTGTGTAGCCAAGTTTACATTCCGTGTATTAGTGATATCTTATGATGTTTCTTTTTCTGTGTGACTTATTTCAGTTAGAATCATCGTACCTGAATCCACTCATTATGCTGCTACGGGCCTGATGACATAGATTTCATTGCTGAGTGATACTGCATTGTACGTAAGTACCACAAGTTCTTTATCCATTTTTCACTTTCTGTGATAGAGAACTTGTACGGTAAACGAGGTTCTTGTAAACAGAGGCGTCCCAAATTTTGGGGTGGCTGTGTCTTTTTGATTTTAATTTCCCTAATCTATAGGACCATAAGTGAAAGTGCCCTAGGCTCTGTTGCTTTGTTTCTTAGATGTTTCAGGAAACACCATACACTTCTCCCGAGTGGCTGTTGGCAATTTACATCCCGCCCATCAGCATAACAAGGCTCCCAGTTCTCCATGGCCTGTCCTGCCTTTCTGGATTTTACACTTTTTGCAGATGGCCCTTTTGACCGGGGGGAAGTGAGACTTCATTGTAGTGCAGATTTCCTTTGCAAGTTTGCTTGGTTGGCCAAAAAGGGCGTATGCGTTTTTTCCTGAATATATTCAGGAAAAAACGCATACGCCCTTTTTGGCCAAGTGCATCATTGTGGACGTTCTGCCTCTTTTCCTATGCTTTCAATGCAATTCCAGTCTACCTCCTGAAATCGGTTTCCTGCAATTCTGCCCCGCTTTCAAGTCCTCTTGGCAGCCTTACTTCAGTATATTTTTGGACGATAGCTGTCATTTATAACTCTGCAGGTTTGTGAATTACAGTGCCCCTGAGCTCCTTTCTTCAACTCGCTTTCTTGTGACCTGGCCGCAACACCGCAGGATGGCTTCAGGCCCTAATCTGGTTCCGGCACGGCACGCTGAGCCTTTGGTTAATTCCCCTTCCTGGTGGGAAACGAGAGTTAAATTTGCCCGTCCAGACACCTCCAGCTAGTCTCTCATTGGTTCTCCCTATTCCTGTTCATCTTCCGCAGAAATTGCAAACTGGGCCAAACAGGAGGTTAAAGGCGCTGACTCTCCAAGTGGGGAGAGTGTTAGTAAAGCGTCTGGAATGTTGCACCCGAGTACCAGGGGAGGAAAACTGAGACATATTTGAACACGTCTCCCGTTCACACGGTTGATCATACTCTGGGTTCCACATGCATGTTATAGCTGAAGGAAGAATACCTTAAACCTGGGTAGTTGAGACCCGTGGAATGGGTACCATGCAATATGACTTCAAAGGGTCTTCATTTGCTCACCGAACCTCTCCAATCCTATCACTGCTGCGTTTATGCCCCTGTACACATGCTTGATTCTCTTTCGGAGACATAGCAATCCATAGGTTTTAAGATACTTAAGAGTCAGGTACATTCTTAGGCGTTTAATATGCGGTGTTGAGTCCATTTCGTTGAGCAAGGAGTAGCTCTTGTCTATTCCATATTTGGCTTAAGGAACTTTATCTGTGCTCATTTCAATCTCTGGTTTTATGCAGCACCCCAACTCACCTTTACCCTTAAGCAAGCATAAGTTGGTTTTCTAAATTTGAGACCCTGTTCTGTTTTGGAATTCAGTTCCTGTGTAGCCCAGTTTACATTCCGTGTATTACTGATATCTTATGATGTTTCCTTTTCTGTGTGACTTATTTCAGTTAGAATCATCGTACCTGAATCCACTCATTATGCTGCTACGGGCCTGATGACATAGATTTCATTGCTGAGTGATACTGCATTGTACGTAAGTACCACAAGTTCTTTATCCATTTTTCACTTTCTGTGATATTGAACTTGTACGGTAAACGAGGTTCTTGTAAACAGAGGTGTCCCAAACTTTGGGGTGGCTGTGTCTTTTTCATTTTAATTTCCCTAAGCTATAGGACCATAAGTGGAAGTGCCCTAGGCTCTGTTGCTTTGTTTTTTAGATGTTTCAGGAAACAACATACACTTCTCCCGAGTGTCTGTTGGCAATTTACATCCCGCCCATCAGCATAACAAGGCTCCCAGTTCTCCATGGCCTGTCCTGCCTTTCTGGATTTTACACTTTTTTCAGATGGCCCTTTTGACCGGGGGGAAGTGAGACTTCATTGTAGTGCAGATTTTCTTTGCAAGTTTGCTTGGTTGGCCAAAAAGGGCGTATGCGTTTTTTCCTGAATGTATTCAGGAAAAAACGCATACGCCCTTTTTGGCCAAGTGCATCATTGTGGACGTTCTGCCTCTTTTCCTATGCTTTCAATGCAATTCCAGTCTACCTCCTGAAATCGGTTTCCTGCAATTCTGCCCCGCTTTCAAGTCCTCTTGGCAGCCTTACTTCAGTATATTTTTGGACGATAGCTGTCATTTATAACTCTGCAGGTTTGTGAATTACAGTGCCCCTGAGCTCCTTTCTTCAACTCGCTTTCTTGTGAGCTGGCCGCAACACCGCAGGATGGCTTCAGGCCCTAATCTTGTTCCGGCATGGCACGCTGAACCTTTGGTTATTTCCTCTTTCTGGTGGGAAATGAGAGTTAAATTTGCCCGTCCAGACACCTCCAGCTAGTCTCTCATTGGTTCTGGCTATTCCTGTTCATCTTCCGCAGAAATTGCAAACTGGGCCAAACAGGAGGTTAAAGGCGCTGACTCTCCAAGTGGGGAGAGTGTTAGTAAAGCGTCTGGAATGTTGCACCCGAGTACCAGGGGAGGAAAACTGAGACATATTTGAACACGTCTCCCGTTCACACTGTTGATCATACTCTGGGTTCCACATGCATATTTTAGCTGAAGGAAGAATACCTTAAACCTGGAGAGTTGAGACCCGTGTAATGGGTACCATGCAATATGACTTCAAAGGGTCTTCATTTGCTCACCGAACCTCTCCAATCCTATCACTGCTGCGTTTATGCCCCTGTACACACGCTTGATTCTCTTATGGAGACATAGCAATCCATAGGTTTTAAGATACTTACTAGTCAGGTACATTCTTAAGCGTTTAATATGGGGTGTTGAGTCCATTTCGTTGAGCAAGGAGTAGCTCTTGTCTATTCCATATTTGGCTTAAGGAACTTTATCTGTGCTCATTTCAATCTCTGGTTTTATGCAGCACCCCAACTCACCTTTCCCCTTAAGCAAGCATAAGTTGGTTTTCTAAATTTGAGACCCTGTTCTGTTTTGGAATTCAGTTCCTGTGTAGCCAAGTTTACATTCCGTGTATTAGTGATATCTTATGATGTTTCTTTTTCTGTGTGACTTATTTCAGTTAGAATCATCGTACCTGAATCCACTCATTATGCTGCTAAGGGCCTGATGACATAGATTTCATTGCTGAGTGATACTGCATTGTACGTAAGTACCACAAGTTCTTTATCCATTTTTCACTTTCTGTGATAGAGAACTTGTACGGTAAACGAGGTTCTTGTAAACAGAGGCGTCCCAAATTTTGGGGTGGCTGTGTCTTTTTTATTTTAATTTCCCTAAGCTATAGGACCATAAGTGAAAGTGCCCTAGGCTCTGTTGCTTTGTTTCTTAGATGTTTCAGGAAACACCATACACTTCTCCTGAGTGGCTGTTGGCAATTTACATCCCGCCCATCAGCATAACAAGGCTCCCAGTTCTCCATGGCCTGTCCTGCCTTTCTGGATTTTACACTTTTTTCAGATGGCCCTTTTGACCGGGGGGAAGTGAGACTTCATTGTAGTGCAGATTTCCTTTGCTAGTTTGCTTGGTTGGCCAAAAAGGGCGTATGCGTTTTTTCCTGAATATATTCAGGAAAAAACGCATACGCCCTTTTTGGCCAAGTGCATCATTGTGGACGTTCTGCCTCTTTTCCTATGCTTTCAATGCAATTCCAGTCTACCTCCTGAAATCGGTTTCCTGCAATTCTGCCCCGCTTTCAAGTCCTCTTGGCAGCCTTACTTCAGTATATTTTTGGACGATAGCTGTCATTTATAACTCTGCAGGTTTGTGAATTACAGTGCCCCTGAGCTCCTTTCTTCAACTCGCTTTCTTGTGAGCTGGCCACAACACCGCAGGATGGCTTCAGGCCCTAATCTTGTTCCGGCATGGCACGCTGAGCCTTTGGTTATTTCCTCTTCCTGGTGGGAAATGAGAGTTAAATTTGCCCGTCCAGACACCTCCAGCTAGTCTCTCATTGTTTCTCGCTATTCCTGTTCATCTTCCGCAGAAATTGCAAACTGGGCCAAACAGGAGGTTAAATGCGCTGACTCTCCAAGGGGGGAGAGTGTTAGTAAAGCGTCTGGAATGTTGCACCCGAGTACCAGGGGAGGAAAACTGAGACATATTTGAACACGTCTCCCGTTCACACTGTTGATCATACTCTGGGTTCCACATGCATATTTTAGCTGAAGGAAGAATACCTTAAACCTGGAGAGTTGAGACCCGTGTAATGGGTACCATGCAATATGACTTCAAAGGGTCTTCATTTGCTCACCGAACCTCTCCAATCCTATCACTGCTGCGTTTATGTCCCTGTACACATGCTTGATTCTCTTTCGGAGACATAGCAATCCACAGGTTTTAAGATACTTAAGAGTCAGGTACATTCTTAGGCGTTTAATATGCGGTGTTGAGTCCATTTCGTTGAGCAAGGAGTAGCTCTTGTCTATTCCATATTTGGCTTAAGGAACTTTATCTGTGCTCATTTCAATCTCTGCTTTTATGCAGCACCCCAACTCACATTTACCCTTAAGCAAGCATAAGTTGGTTTTCTAAATTTGAGTCCCTGTTCTGTTCTGTAATTCAGTTCCTGTGTAGCCAAGTTTACATTCCGTGTATTACTGATATCTTATGATGTTTCTTTTTCTGTGTGACTTATTTCAGTTAGAATCATCGTACTGAATCCACTCATTGTGCTGCTACGGGCCTGATGACATAGATTTCACTGCTGAGTGATACTGCATTGTACGTAAGTACCACAAGTTCTTTATCCATTTTTCACTTTCTGTGATATTGAACTTGTACGGTAAACGAGGTTCTTGTAAACAGAGGCGTCCCAAACTTTGGGGTGGCTGTGTCGTTTTGATTTTAATTTCCCTAAGCTATAGGGCCATAAGTGGAAGTGCCCTAGGCTCTGTTGCTTTGTTTTTTAGATGTTTCAGGAAACACCATACACTTCTCCCGAGTGTCTGTTGGCAATTTACATCCCGCCCATCAGCATAACAAGGCTCCCAGTTCTCCATGGCCTGTCCTGCCTTTCTGGATTTTACACTTTTTTCAGATGGCCCTTTTGACCGGGGGGAAGTGAGACTTCATTGTAGTGCAGATTTCCTTTGCAAGCTTGCTTGGTTGGCCAAAAAGGGCGTATGCGTTTTTTCCTGAATATATTCAGGAAAAAACGCATACGCCCTTTTTGGCCAAGTGCATCATTGTGGACGTTCTGCCTCTTTTCCTATGCTTTCAATGCAATTCCAGTCTACCTCCTGAAATCGGTTTCCTGCAATTCTGCCCCGCTTTCAAGTCCTCTTGGCAGCCTTACTTCAGTATATTTTTGGACGATAGCTGTCATTTATAACTCTGCAGGTTTGTGAATTACAGTGCCCCTGAGCTCCTTTCTTCAACTCGCTTTCTTGTGAGCTGGCCGCAGCACCACAGGATGGCTTCAGGCCCTAATCTGGTTCTGGCATGGCACGCTGAACCTTTGGTTATTTCCTCTTCCTGGTGGGAAATGAGAGTTAAATTTGCCCGTCCAGACACCTCCAGCTAGTTTCTCATTGGTTCTCCCTATTCCTGTTCATCTTCCGCAGAAATTGCAAACTGGGCCAAACAGGAGGTTAAAGGCGCTGACTCTCCAAGTGGAGAGAGTGTTAGTAAAGCGTCTGGAATGTTGCACCCGAGTACCAGGTACGAAAACTGAGACATATTTGAACACGTCTCCCGTTCACACTGTTGATCATACTCTGGGTTCCACATGCATATTTTAGCTGAAGGAAGAATACCTTAAACCTGGAGAGTTGAGACCCGTGTAATGGGTACCATGCAATATGACTTCAAAGGGTCTTCATTTGCTCACCGAACCTCTCCAATCCTATCACTGCTGCGTTTATGCCCCTGTACACACGCTTGATTCTCTTATGGAGACATAGCAATCCATAGGTTTTAAGATACTTACTAGTCAGGTACATTCTTAGGAGTTTAATATGGGGTGTTGAGTCCATTTCGTTGAGCAAGGAGTAGCTCTTGTCTATTCCATATTTGGCTTAAGGAACTTTATCTGTGCTCATTTCAATCTCTGGTTTTATGCAGCACCCCAACTCACCTTTACCCTTAAGCAAGCATAAGTTGGTTTTCTAAATTTGAGACCCTGTTCTGTTTTGGAATTCAGTTCCTGTGTAGCCAAGTTTACATTCCGTGTATTAGTGATATCTTATGATGTTTCTTTTTCTGTGTGACTTATTTCAGTTAGAATCATCGTACCTGAATCCACTCATTATGCTGCTACGGGCCTGATGACATAGATTTCATTGCTGAGTGATACTGCATTGTACGTAAGTACCACAAGTTCTTTATCCATTTTTCACTTTCTGTGATAGAGAACTTGTACGGTAAACGAGGTTCTTGTAAACAGAGGCGTCCCAAATTTTGGGGTGGCTGTGTCTTTTTGATTTTAATTTCCCTAAGCTATAGGACCATAAGTGGAAGTGCCCTAGGCTCTGTTGCTTTGTTTTTTAGATGTTTCAGGAAACACCATACACTTCTCCCCAGTGTCTGTTGGCAATTTACATCCCGCCCATCAGCATAACAAGGCTCCCAGTTCTCCATGGCCTGTCCTGCCTTTCTGGATTTTACACTTTTTTCAGATGGCCCTTTTGACCGGGGGGAAGTGAGACTTCATTGTAGTGCAGATTTCCTTTGCAAGCTTGCTTGGTTGGCCAAAAAGGGCGTATGCGTTTTTTCCTGAATATATTCAGAAAAAAACGCATACGCCCTTTTTGGCCAAGTGCATCATTGTGGACGTTCTGCCTCTTTTCCTATGCTTTCAATGCAATTCCAGTCTACCTCCTGAAATCGGTTTCCTGCAATTCTGCCCCGCTTTCAAGTCCTCTTGGCAGCCTTACTTCAGTATATTTTTGGACGATAGCTGTCATTTATAACTCTGCAGTTTTGTGAATTACAGTGCCCCTGAGCTCCTTTCTTCAACTCGCTTTCTTGTGAGCTGGCCGCAACACCGCAGGATGGCTTCAGACCCTAATCTTGTTCCGGCATGGCACACTGAGCCTTTGGTTATTTCCTCTTCCTGGTGGGAAATGAGAGTTAAATTTGCCCGTCCAGACACCTCCAGCTAGTCTCTCATTGGTTCTCGCTATTCCTGTTCATCTTCCGCAGAAATTGCAAACTGGGCCAAACAGGAGGTTAAAGGCGCTGACTCTCCAAGTGGGGAGAGTGTTAGTAAAGCATCTGGAATGTTGAACCCGAGTACCAGGGGAGGAAAACTGAGACATATTTGAACACGTCTCCCGTTCACACTGTTGATCATACTCTGGGTTCCACATGCATATTTTAGCTGAAGGAAGAATACCTTAAACCTGGAGAGTTGAGACCCGTGGAATGGGTACCATGCAATATGACTTCAAAGGGTCTTCATTTGCTCACCGAACCTCTCCAATCCTATCACTGCTGCGTTTATGTCCCTGTACACATGCTTGATTCTCTTTCGGAGACATAGCAATCCATAGGTTTTAAGATACTTAAGAGTCAGGTACATTCTTAGGCGTTTAATATGCGGTGTTGAGTCCATTTCGTTGAGCAAGGAGTAGCTCTTGTCTATTCCATATTTGGCTTAAGGAACTTTATCTGTGCTCATTTCAATCTCTGGTTTTATGCAGCACCCCAACTCACCTTTACCCTTAAACAAGCATAAGTTGGTTTTCTAAATTTGAGACCCTGTTCTGTTCTGTAATTCAGTTCCTGTGTAGCCAAGTTTACATTCCGTGTATTACTGATATCTTATGATGTTTCTTTTTCTGTGTGACTTATTTCAGTTAGAATCATCGTACCTGAATCCACTCATTGTGCTGCTACGGGCCTGATGACATAGATTTCACTGCTGAGTGATACTGCATTGTACGTAAGTACCACAAGTTCTTTATCCATTTTTCACTTTCTGTGATATTGAACTTGTACGGTAAACGAGGTTCTTGTAAACAGAGGCGTCCCAAACTTTGGGGTGGCTGTGTCGTTTTGATTTTAATTTCCCTAATCTATAGGGCCATAAGTGGAAGTGCCCTAGGCTCTGTTGCTTTGTTTTTTAGATGTTTCAGGAAACACCATACACTTCTCCCGAGTGTCTGTTGGCAATTTACATCCCGCCCATCAGCATAACAAGGCTCCCAGTTCTCCATGGCCTGTCCTGCCTTTCTGGATTTTACACTTTTTTCAGATGGCCCTTTTGACCGGGGGGAAGTGAGACTTCATTGTAGTGCAGATTTCCTTTGCAAGTTTGCTTGGTTGGCCAAAAAGGGCGTATGCGTTTTTTCCTGAATATATTCAGGAAAAAACGCATACGCCCTTTTTGGCCAAGTGCATCATTGTGGACGTTCTGCCTCTTTTCCTATGCTTTCAATGCAATTCCAGTCTACCTCCTGAAATCAGTTTCCTGCAATTCTGCCCCGCTTTCAAGTCCTCTTGGCAGCCTTACTTCAGTATATTTTTGGACGATAGCTGTCATTTATAACTCTGCAGGTTTGTGAATTACAGTGCCCCTGAGCTCCTTTCTTCAACTCGCTTTCTTGTGAGCTGGCCGCAACACCGCAGGATGGCTTCAGGCCCTAATCTGGTTCCGGCATGGCACGCTGAGCCTTTGGTTATTTCCTCTTCCTGGTTGGAAATGAGAGTTAAATTTGCCCGTCCAGACACCTCCAGCTAGTTTCTCATTGGTTCTCCCTATTCCTGTTCATCTTCCGCAGAAATTGCAAACTGGGCCAAACAGGAGGTTAAAGGCGCTGACTCTCCAAGTGGGGAGAGTGTTAGTAAAGCGTCTGGAATGTTGCACCCGAGTACCAGGGGAGGAAAACTGAGACATATTTGAACACGTCTCCCGTTCACACTGTTGATCATACTCTGGGTTCCACATGCATATTTTAGCTGAAGGAAGAATACCTTAAACCTGGAGAGTTGAGACCCGTGTAATGGGTACCATGCAATATGACTTCAAAGGGTCTTCATTTGCTCACCGATCCTCTCCAATCCTATCACTGCTGCGTTTATGCCCCTGTACACATGCTTGATTCTCTTATGGAGACATAGCAATCCATAGGTTTTAAGATACTTACTAGTCAGGTACATTCTTAAGCGTTTAATATGGGGTGTTGAGTCCATTTCGTTGAGCAAGGAGTAGCTCTTGTCTATTCCATATTTGGCTTAAGGAACTTTATCTGTGCTCATTTCAATCTCTGGTTTTATGCAGCACCCCAACTCACCTTTCCCCTTAAGCAAGCATAAGTTGGTTTTCTAAATTTGAGACCCTGTTCTGTTTTGGAATTCAGTTCCTGTGTAGCCAAGTTTACATTCCGTGTATTAGTGATATCTTATGATGTTTCTTTTTCTGTGTGACTTATTTCAGTTAGAATCATCGTACCTGAATCCACTCATTATGCTGCTACGGGCCTGATGACATAGATTTCATTGCTGAGTGATACTGCATTGTACGTAAGTACCACAAGTTCTTTATCCATTTTTCACTTTCTGTGATAGAGAACTTGTACGGTAAACGAGGTTCTTGTAAACAGAGGCGTCCCAAATTTTGGGGTGGCTGTGTCTTTTTGATTTTAATTTCCCTAAGCTATAGGACCATAAGTGAAAGTACCCTAGGCTCTGTTGCTTTGTTTCTTAGATGTTTCAGGAAACACCATACACTTCTCCCGAGTGGCTGTTGGCAATTTACATCCCGCCCATCAGCATAACAAGGCTCCCAGTTCTCCATGGCCTGTCCTGCCTTTCTGGATTTTACACTTTTTTCAGATGGCCCTTTTGACCGGGGGGAAGTGAGACTTCATTGTAGTGCAGATTTCCTTTGCAAGTTTGCTTGGTTGGCCAAAAAGGGCGTATGCGTTTTTTCCTGAATATATTCAGGAAAAAACGCATACGCCCTTTTTGGCCAAGTGCATCATTGTGGACGTTCTGCCTCTTTTCCTATGCTTTCAATGCAATTCCAGTCTACCTCCTGAAATCGGTTTCCTGCAATTCTGCCCCGCTTTCAAGTCCTCTTGGCAGCCTTACTTCAGTATATTTTTGGACGATAGCTGTCATTTATAACTCTGCAGGTTTGTGAATTACAGTGCCCCTGAGCTCCTTTCTTCAACTCGCTTTCTTGTGAGCTGGCCGCAACACCGCAGGATGGCTTCAGGCCCTAATCTGGTTCCGGCACGGCACGCTGAGCCTTTGGTTATTTCCTCTTCCTGGTGGGAAATGAGAGTTAAATTTGCCCGTCCAGACACCTCCAGCTAGTCTCTCATTGGTTCTCGCTATTCCTGTTCATCTTCCGCAGAAATTGCAAACTGGGCCAAACAGGAGGTTAAAGGGACTGACTCTCCAAGTCGGGAGAGTGTTAGTAAAGCGTCTGGAATGTTGCACCCGAGTACCAGGGTACGAAAACTGAGACATATTTGAACACGTCTCCCGATCACATGGTTGATCATACTCTAGGTTCCACATGCATGTTTTAGCTGAAGGAAGAATACCTTAAAACTGGGTAGTTGAAACCCGTGGAATGGGTACCATGCAATATGACTTCAAAGCGTCTTCATTTGCTCACCGAACCTCTCCAATCCTATCACTGCTGCGTTTATGTCCCTGTACACATGCTTGATTCTCTTTCGGAGACATAGCAATCCATAGGTTTTAAGATACTTAAGTGTCAGGTACATTCTTAGGCGTTTAATATGCGGTGTTGAGTCCATTTCGTTGAGCAAGGAGTAGCTCTTGTCTATTCCATATTTGGCTTAAGGAACTTTATCTGTGCTCATTTCAATCTCTGGTTTTATGCAGCATCCCAACTCACCTTTACCCTTAAACAAGCATAAGTTGGTTTTCTAAATTTGAGACCCTGTTCTGTTCTGTAATTCAGTTCCTGTGTAGCCAAGTTTACATTCCGTGTATTACTGATATCTTATGATGTTTCTTTTTCTGTGTGACTTATTTCAGTTAGCATCATCGTACCTGAATCCACTCAATGTGCTTCTACGGGCCTGATGACATAGATTTCACTGCTGAGTGATACTGCATTGTACGTAAGTACCACAAGTTCTTTATCCATTTTTCACTTTCTGTGATATTGAACTTGTATGGTAAATGAGGTTCTTGTAAACAGAGGCGTCCCAAACATTGGGGTGGCTGTATCTTTTTGATTTTAATTTCCCTAAGCTATAGGACCATAAGTGGAAGTGCCCTAGGCTCTGTTGCTTTGTTTTTTAGATGTTTCAGGAAACACCATACACTTCTCCCGAGTGTCTGTTGGCAATTTACATCCCGCCCATCAGCATAACAAGGCTCCCAGTTCTCCATGGCCTGTCCTGCCTTTCTGGATTTTACACTTTTTTCAGATGACCCTTTTGACCGGGGGGAAGTGAGACTTCATTGTAGTGCAGATTTCCTTTGCAAGCTTGCTTGGTTGGCCAAAAAGGGCGTATGCGTTTTTTCCTGAATATATTCAGGAAAAAACGCATACGCCCTTTTTGGCCAAGTGCATCATTGTGGACGTTCTGCCTCTTTTCCTATGCTTTCAATGCAATTCCAGTCTACCTCCTGAAAGCGGTTTCCTGCAATTCTGCTCCGCTTTCAAGTCCTCTTGGTAGCCTTACTTCAGTATATTTTTGGACGATAGTTGTCATTTATAACTCTGCAGGTTTGTGAATTACAGTGCCCCTGAGCTCCTTTCTTCAACTCGTTTTCTTGTGAGCTGGGCGCAACACCGCAGGATGGCTTCAGGCCCTAATCTGGTTCCGGCACGGCACGCTGAGCCTTTGGTTATTTCCTCTTCCTGGTGGGAAATGAGAGTTAAATTTGCCCGTCCAGACACCTCCAGCTAGTCTCTCATTGGTTCTCGCTATTCCTGTTCATCTTCCGCAGAAATTGCAAACTGGGCCAAACAGGAGGTTAAAGGGACTGACTCTCCAAGTCGGGAGAGTGTTAGTAAAGCGTCTGGAATGTTGCACCCGAGTACCAGGGTACGAAAACTGAGACATATTTGAACACGTCTCCCGATCACATGGTTGATCATACTCTAGGTTCCACATGCATGTTTTAGCTGAAGGAAGAATACCTTAAACCTGGGTAGTTGAAACCCGTGGAATGGGTACCATGCAGTATGACTTCAAAGGGTCTTCATTTGCTCACCGAACCTCTCCAATCCTATCACTGCTGCGTTTATGTCCCTGTACACATGCTTGATTCTCTTTCGGAGACATAGCAATCCATAGGTTTTAAGATACTTAAGAAACAGGTACATTCTTAGGCGTTTAATATGGGGTGTTGAGTCCATTTCGTTGAGCAAGGAGTAGCTCTTGTCTATTCCATATTTGGCTTAAGGAACTTTATCTGTGCTCATTTCAATCTCTGGTTTTATGCAGCACCCCAACTCACCTTTCCCCTTAAGCAAGCATAATTTGGTTTTCTAAATTTGAGACGCTGTTCTGTTTTGGAATTCAGTTCCTGTGTAGCCAAGTTTACATTCCGTGTATTAGTGATATCTTATGATGTTTTTTTTCTGTGTGACTTATTTCAGTTTGAATCATCATACCTGAATCCACTCATTGTGCTGCTAAGGGCCTGATGACATAGATTTCATTGCTGAGTGATATTGCTTTGTAAGTAAATACCACAAATTCTTTATCCATTTTTCACTTTCTGCGATGTTGAACTTGTACGGTAAACGAGGTTCTTGTAAACAGAGGCGTCCCAAACTTTGGGGTGACTGTGTCTTTTTGATTTTAATTTCCCTAAGCTATAGGACCATAAGTGGAAGTGCCCTAGGCTCTGTTGCTTTGTTTTTTAGATGTTTCAGGAAACACCATACACTTCTCCCGAGTGTCTGTTGGCAATTTACATCCCGCCCATCAGCATAACAAGGCTCGCAGTTCTCCATGGCCTGTTCTGCGTTTCTGGATTTTACAATTTTTTCAGATGGCCCTTTTGACCGGGGGGAAGTGAGACTTCATTGTAGTGCAGATTTCCTTTGCAAGCTTGCTTGGTTGGCCAAAAAGGGCGTATGCGTTTTTTCCTGAATATATTCAGGAAAAAACGCATACGCCCTTTTTGGCCAAGTGCATCATTGTGGACGTTCTGCCTCTTTTCCTATGCTTTCAATGCAATTCCAGTCTACCTCCTGAAATCGGTTTCCTGCAATTCTGCCCCGCTTTCAAGTCCTCTTGGCAGCCTTACTTCAGTATATTTTTGGACGATAGTTGTCATTTATAACTCTGCAGGTTTGTGAATTACAGTGCCCCTGAGCTCCTTTCTTCAACTCGTTTTCTTGTGAGCTGGCCGCAACACCGCAGGATGGCTTCAGGCCCTAATCTGGTTCCGGCACGGCACGCTGAGCCTTTGGTTATTTCCTCTTCCTGGTGGGAAATGAGAGTTAAATTTGCCCGTGCAGACACCTCCAGCTAGTCTCTCATTGGTTCTCGCTCTTCCTGTTCATCTTCCGCAGAAATTGCAAACTGGGCCAAACAGGAGGTTAAAGGGACTGACTCTCCAAGTCGGGAGAGTGTTAGTAAAGCGTCTGGAATGTTGCACCCGAGTACCAGGGTACGAAAACTGAGACATATTTGAACACGTCTCCCGATCACATGGTTGATCATACTCTAGGTTCCACATGCATGTTTTAGCTGAAGGAGGAATACCTTAAACCTGGGTAGTTGAAACCCGTGGAATGGGTACCATGCAATATGACTTCAAAGGGTCTTCATTTGCTCACCGAACCTCTCCAATCCTATCACTGCTTTGTTTATATCCCTGTACACATGCTTGATTCTCTTTCGGAGACATAGCAATCCATAGGTTTTAAGATACTTAAGAGTCAGGTACATTCTTAGGCGTTTAATATGCGGTGTTGAGTCCATTTCGTTGAGCAAGGAGTAGCTCTTGTCTATTCCATATTTGGCTTAAGGAACTTTATCTGTGCTCATTTCAATCTCTGGTTTTTTGCAGCACCCCAACTCACCTTTACCCTTAAACAAGCATAAGTTGGTTTTCTAAATTTGAGACCCTGTTCTGTTCTGTAATTCAGTTCCTGTGTAGCCAAGTTTACATTCCGTGTATTACTGATATCTTATGATGTTTCTTTTTCTGTGTGACTTATTTCAGTTAGAATCATCGTACCTGAATCCACTCATTGTGCTGCTACGGGCCTGATGACATAGATTTCACTGCTGAGTGATACTGCATTGTACGTAAGTACCACAAGTTCTTTATCCATTTTTCACTTTCTGTGATATTGAACTTGTACGGTAAACGAGGTTCTTGTAAACAGAGGCGTCCCAAACATTGGGGTGGCTGTATCTTTTTGATTTTAATTTCCCTAAGCTATAGGACCATAAGTGGAAGTGCCCTAGGCTCTGTTGCTTTGTTTTTTAAATGTTTCAGGAAACACCATACACTTCTCCCGAGTGTCTGTTGGCAATTTACATCCCGCCCATCAGCATAACAAGGCTCCCAGTTCTTCATGGCCTGTCCTGCCTTTCTGCATTTTACACTTTTTTCAGATGGCCCTTTTGACCGGGGGGAAGTGAGACTTCATTGTAGTGCAGATTTCCTTTGCAAGTTTGCTTGGTTGGCCAAAAAGGGCGTATGCGTTTCTTCCTGAATATATTCAGGAAAAAACGCGTACGCCCTTTTCGGCCAAGTGCATCATTGTGGACGTTCTGCCTCTTTTCCTATGCTTTCAATGCAATTCCAGTCTACCTCCTGAAATCGGTTTCCTGCAATTCTGCCCCGCTTTCAAGTCCTCTTGGCAGCCTTACTTCAGTATATTTTTGGACGATAGCTGTCATTTATAACTCTGCAGGTTTGTGAATTACAGTGCCCCTGAGCCCCTTTCTTCAACTCGCTTTCATGTGACCTGGCCTCAACACCGCAGGATGGCTTCAGGCCCTAATCTTGTTCCGGCACGGCACGCTGAGCCTTTGGTTATTTCCTCTTCCTGGTGGGAAATGAGAGTTAAATTTGCCCGTCCAGACACCTCCAGCTAGTCTCTCATTGGTTCTCGCTATTCCTGTTCATCTTCCGCAGAAATTGCAAACTGGGCCAAACAGGAGGTTAAAGGGACTGACTCTCCAAGTCGGGAGAGTGTTAGTAAAGCGTCTGGAATGTTGCACCCGAGTACCAGGGTACGAAAACTGAGACATATTTGAAGAGGTCTCCCGATCACACGGTTGATCATACTCTGGGTTCCACATGCATGTTTTAGCTGAAGGAAGAATACCTTAAACGTGGGTAGTTGAAACCCGTGGAATGGGTACCATGCAATATGACTTCAAAGGGTCTTCATTTGCTCACCGAACCTCTCCAATCCTATCACTGCTGCGTTTCTGCCCCTGTACACACGCTTGATTCTCTTTTGGAGACATAGCAATCCATAGGTTTTAAGATACTTACTAGTAAGGTACATTCTTAGGCGTTTAATATGGGGTGTTGAGTCCATTTCGTTGAGCAAGGAGTAGCTCTTGTCTATTCCATATTTGGCTTAAGGAACTTTATCTGTGCTCATTTCAATCTCTGGTTTTATGCAGCACCCCAACTCACCTTTCCCCTTAAGCAAGCATAAGTTGGTTTTCTAAATTTGAGACCCTGTTGTGTTTTGGAATTCAGTTCCTGTGTAGCCAAGTTTACATTCCGTGTATTAGTGATATCTTATGATGTTTCTTTTTCTGTGTGACTTATTTCAGTTAGAATCATCATACCTGAATCCACTCATTATGCTGCTAGGGGCCTGATGACATAGATTTCATTGCTGAGTGATACTGCATTGTACGTAAGTACCACAAGTTCTTTATCCATTTTTCACTTTCTGTGATATTGAACTTGTACGGTAAACGAGGTTCTTGTAAACAGAGGCGTCCCAAACTTTGGGGTAGCTGTGTCTTTTTGATTTTAATTTCCCTAAGCTATAGGACCATAAGTGAAAGTGCCCTAGGCTCTGTTGCTTTGTTTCTTAGATGTTTCAGTAAACACCATACACTTCTCCCAAGTGTCTGTTGGCAATTTACATCCCGCCCATCAGCATAACAAGGCTCCCAGTTCTCCATGGCCTGTCCTGCCTTTCTGGATTTTACACCTTTTTCAGATGGCCCTTTTGACCGGGGGGAAGTGAGACTTCATTGTAGTGCAGATTTCCTTTGCAAGTTTGCTTGGTTGGCCAAAAAGGGCGTATGCGTTTATTCCTGAATATATTCAGGAAAAAACGCATACGCCCTTTTTGGCCAAGTGCATCATTGTGGACGTTCTGCCTCTTTTCCTATGCTTTCAATGCAATTCCAGTCTACCTCCTGAAATCGGTTTCCTGCAATTCTGCCCCGCTTTCAAGTCCTCTTGGCAGCCTTACTTCAGTATATTTTTGGACGATAGCTGTCATTTATAACTCTGCAGGTTTGTGAATTACAGTGCCCCTGAGCTCCTTTCTTCAACTTGCTTTCTTGTGAGCTTGCCGCAACACCGCAGGATGGCTTCAGGCCCTATTCTGGTTCCGGCACGGCACGCTGAGCCTTTGGTTATTTCCTCTTCCTGGTGGGAAATGAGAGTTAAATTTGCCCGTCCAGACACCTCCAGCTAGTCTCTCATTGGTTCTCGCTATTCCTGTTCATCTTCCGCAGAAATTGCAAACTGGGCCAAACAGGAGGTTAAAGGCGCTGACTCTCCAAGTGGGGAGAGTGTTAGTAAAGCGTCTGGAATGTTGCACCCGAGTACCAGGGGAGGAAAACTGAGACATATTTGAACACGTCTCCCGTTCACACGATTGATCATACTCTGGGTTCCACATGCATGTTTTAGCTGAAGGAAGAATACCTTAAACCTGGAGAGTTGAGACCCGTGGAATGGGTACCATGCAATATGACTTCAAAGGGTCTTCATTTGCTCACCGAACCTCTCCAATCCTATCACTGCTGCGTTTATGTCCCTGTACACATGATTGATTCTCTTTCGGAGACATAGCAATCCATAGGTTTTAAGATACTTAAGAGTCAGGTACATTCTTAGGCGTTTAATATGGGGTGTTGAGTCCATTTCATTGAGCAAGGAGTAGCTCTTGTCTATTCCATATTTGGCTTAAGGAACTTTATCTGTGCTCATTTCAATCTCTGGTTTTATGCAGCACCCCAACTCACCTTTCCCCTTAAGCAAGCATAAGTTGGTTTTCTAAATGTGAGACCCTGTTCTGTATTGGAATTCAGTTCCTGTGTAGCCAAGTTTACATTCCGTGTATTACTCATATCTTATGATGTTTCTTTTTCTGTGTGACTTATTTCAGTTAGAATCATCGTACCTGAATCCACTCATTGTGCTGCTAAGGGCCTGATGACATAGATTTCACTGCTGATTGATACTGCATTGTACGTAAGTACCACAAGTTCTTTTACCATTTTTCACTTTCTGTGATATTGAACTTGTACGGTAAACGAGGTTCTTGTAAACAGAGGCGTCCCAAACTTTGGGGTGGCTGTGTCATTCTGATTTTAATTTCCCTAAGCTATAGGGCCATAAGTGGAAGTGCCCTAGGCTCTGTTGCTTTGTTTTTTAGATGTTTCAGGAAACACCATACACTTCTCCCGAGTGTCTGTTGGCAATTTACATCCCGCCCATCAGCATACCAAGGCTCCCAGTTCTCCATGGCCTGTCCTGCCTTTCTGGATTTTACACTTTTTTCCGATGGCCCTTTTGACCGGGGGGAAGTGAGACTTCATTGTAGTGCAGATTTCCTTTGCAAGTTTGCTTGGTTGGCCAAAAAGGGCGTATGCGTTTTTTCCTGAATCAGGAAAAAACGCATACGCCCTTTTTGGCCAAGTGCATCATTGTGGACGTTCTGCCTCTTTTCCTATGCTTTCAATGCAATTCCAGTCTACCTCCTGAAATCGGTTTCCTGCAATTCTGCCCCGCTTTCAAGTCCTCTTGGCAGCCTTACTTCAGTATATTTTTGGACGATAGCTGTCATTTATAACTCTGCAGGTTTGTGAATTACAGTGCCCCTGAGCTCCTTTCTTCAACTCGCTTTCTTGTGAGCTGGCCGCAACACCGCAGGATGGCTTCAGGCCCTAATCTGGTTCCGGCATGGCACGCTGAGCCTTTGGTTATTTCCTCTTCCTGGTGGGAAATGAGAGTTAAATTTGCCCGTCCAGACACCTCCAGCTAGTTTCTCATTGGTTCTCCCTATTCCTGTTCATCTTCCGCAGAAATTGCAAACTGGGCCAAACAGGAGGTTAAAGGGACTGACTCTCCAAGTCGGGAGAGTGTTAGTAAAGCGTCTGGAATGTTGCACCCGAGTACCAGGGGAGGAAAACTGAGACATATATGAACACGTCTCCCGTTCACACTGTTGATCATACTCTGGGTTCCACATGCATATTTTAGCTGAAGGAAGAATACCTTAAACCTGGAGAGTTGAGACCCGTGTAATGGGTACCATGCAATATGACTTCAAAGGGTCTTCATTTGCTCACCGAACCTCTCCAATCCTATCACTGCTGCGTTTATGCCCCTGTACACACGCTTGATTCTCTTATGGAGACATAGCAATCCATAGGTTTTAAGATACTTACTAGTCAGGTACATTCTTAAGCGTTTAATATGGGGTGTTGAGTCCATTTCGTTGAACAAGGAGTAGCTCTTGTCTATTCCATATTTGGCTTAAGGAACTTGATCTGTGCTCATTTCAAGCTCTGGTTTTATGCAGCACCCCAACTCACCTTTCCCCTTAAGCAAGCATAAGTTGGTTTTCTAAATTTGAGACCCTGTTCTGTTTTGGAATTCAGTTCCTGTGTAGCCAAGTTTACATTCCGTGTATTAGTGATATCTTATGATGTTTCCTTTTCTGTGTGACTTATTTCAGTTAGAATCATCGTACCTGAATCCACTCATTATGCTGCTACGGGCCTGATGACATAGATTTCATTGCTGAGTGATACTGCATTGTACGTAAGTACCACAAGTTCTTTATCCATTTTTCACTTTCTGTGATAGAGAACTTGTACGGTAAACGAGGTTCTTGTAAACAGAGGCGTCCCAAATTTTGGGGTGGCTGTGTCTTTTTGATTTTAATTTCCCTAAGCTATAGGACCATAAGTGAAAGTGCCCTAGGCTCTGTTGCTTTGTTTCTTAGATGTTTCAGGAAACACCATACACTTCTCCCGAGTGGCTGTTGGCAATTTACATCCCGCCCATCAGCATAACAAGGCTCCCAGTTCTCCATGGCCTGTCCTGCCTTTCTGGATTTTACACTTTTTTCAGATGGCCCTTTTGACCGGGGGGAAGTGAGACTTCATTGTAGTGCAGATTTCCTTTGCAAGTTTGCTTGGTTGGCCAAAAAGGGCGTATGCGTTTTTTCCTGAATGTATTCAGGAAAAAACGCATACGCCCTTTTTGGCCAAGTGCATCATTGTGGACGTTCTGCCTCTTTTCCTATGCTTTCAATGCAATTCCAGTCTACCTCCTGAAATCGGTTTCCTGCAATTCTGCCCCGCTTTCAAGTCCTCTTGGCAGCCTTACTTCAGTATATTTTTGGACGATAGCTGTCATTTATAACTCTGCAGGTTTGTGAATTACAGTGCCCCTGAGCTCCTTTCTTCAACTCGCTTTCTTGTGAGCTTGCCGCAACACCGCAGGATGGCTTCAGGCCCTAATCTTGTTCCGGCATGGCACGCTGAACCTTTGGTTATTTCCTCTTTCTGGTGGGAAATGAGAGTTAAATTTGCCCGTCCAGACACCTCCAGCTAGTCTCTCATTGGTTCTCCCTATTCCTGTTCATCTTCCGCAGAAATTGCAAACTGGGCCAAACAGGAGGTTAAAGGCGCTGACTCTCCAAGTGGGGAGAGTGTTAGTAAAGCGTCTGGAATGTTGCACCCGAGTACCAGGGGAGGAAAACTGAGACATATTTGAACACGTCTCCCGTTCACACTGTTGATCATACTCTGGGTTCCACATGCATATTTTAGCTGAAGGAAGAATACCTTAAACCTGGAGAGTTGAGACCCGTGTAATGGGTACCATGCAATATGACTTCAAAGGGTCTTCATTTGCTCACCGAACCTCTCCAATCCTATCACTGCTGCGTTTATGCCCCTGTACACACGCTTGATTCTCTTATGGAGACATAGCAATCCATAGGTTTTAAGATACTTACTAGTCAGGTACATTCTTAAGCGTTTAATATGGGGTGTTGAGTCCATTTCGTTGAGCAAGGAGTAGCTCTTGTCTATTCCATATTTGGCTTAAGGAACTTTATCTGTGCTCATTTCAATCTCTGGTTTTATGCAGCACCCCAACTCACCTTTCCCCTTAAGCAAGCATAAGTTGGTTTTCTAAATTTGAGACCCTGTTCTGTTTTGGAATTCAGTTCCTGTGTAGCCAAGTTTACATTCCGTGTATTAGTGATATCTTATGATGTTTCTTTTTCTGTGTGACTTATTTCAGTTAGAATCATCGTACCTGAATCCACTCATTATGCTGCTACGGGCCTGATGACATAGATTTCATTGCTGAGTGATACTGCATTGTACGTAAGTACCACAAGTTCTTTATCCATTTTTCACTTTCTGTGATAGAGAACTTGTACGGTAAACGAGGTTCTTGTAAACAGAGGCGTCCCAAATTTTGGGGTGGCTGTGTCTTTTTTATTTTAATTTCCCTAAGCTATAGGACCATAAGTGAAAGTGCCCTAGGCTCTGTTGCTTTGTTTCTTAGATGTTTCAGGAAACACCATACACTTCTCCTGAGTGGCTGTTGGCAATTTACATCCCGCCCATCAGCATAACAAGGCTCCCAGTTCTCCATGGCCTGTCCTGCCTTTCTGGATTTTACACTTTTTTCAGATGGCCCTTTTGACCGGGGGGAAGTGAGACTTCATTGTAGTGCAGATTTCCTTTGCTAGTTTGCTTGGTTGGCCAAAAAGGGCGTATGCGTTTTTTCCTGAATATATTCAGGAAAAAACGCATACGCCCTTTTTGGCCAAGTGCATCATTGTGGACGTTCTGCCTCTTTTCCTATGCTTTCAATGCAATTCCAGTCTACCTCCTGAAATCGGTTTCCTGCAATTCTGCCCCGCTTTCAAGTCCTCTTGGCAGCCTTACTTCAGTATATTTTTGGACGATAGCTGTCATTTATAACTCTGCAGGTTTGTGAATTACAGTGCCCCTGAGCTCCTTTCTTCAACTCGCTTTCTTGTGAGCTGGCCACAACACCGCAGGATGGCTTCAGGCCCTAATCTTGTTCCGGCATGGCACGCTGAGCCTTTGGTTATTTCCTCTTCCTGGTGGGAAATGAGAGTTAAATTTGCCCGTCCAGACACCTCCAGCTAGTCTCTCATTGTTTCTCGCTATTCCTGTTCATCTTCCGCAGAAATTGCAAACTGGGCCAAACAGGAGGTTAAATGCGCTGACTCTCCAAGTGGGGAGAGTGTTAGTAAAGCGTCTGGAATGTTGCACCCGAGTACCAGGGGAGGAAAACTGAGACATATTTGAACACGTCTCCCGTTCACACTGTTGATCATACTCTGGGTTCCACATGCATATTTTAGCTGAAGGAAGAATACCTTAAACCTGGAGAGTTGAGACCCGTGTAATGGGTACCATGCAATATGACTTCAAAGGGTCTTCATTTGCTCACCGAACCTCTCCAATCCTATCACTGCTGCGTTTATGTCCCTGTACACATGCTTGATTCTCTTTCGGAGACATAGCAATCCACAGGTTTTAAGATACTTAAGAGTCAGGTACATTCTTAGGCGTTTAATATGCGGTGTTGAGTCCATTTCGTTGAGCAAGGAGTAGCTCTTGTCTATTCCATATTTGGCTTAAGGAACTTTATCTGTGCTCATTTCAATCTCTGCTTTTATGCAGCACCCCAACTCACCTTTACCCTTAAGCAAGCATAAGTTGGTTTTCTAAATTTGAGTCCCTGTTCTGTTCTGTAATTCAGTTCCTGTGTAGCCAAGTTTACATTCCGTGTATTACTGATATCTTATGATGTTTCTTTTTCTGTGTGACTTATTTCAGTTAGAATCATCGTACTGAATCCACTCATTGTGCTGCTACGGGCCTGATGACATAGATTTCACTGCTGAGTGATACTGCATTGTACGTAAGTACCACAAGTTCTTTATCCATTTTTCACTTTCTGTGATATTGAACTTGTACGGTAAACGAGGTTCTTGTAAACAGAGGCGTCCCAAACTTTGGGGTGGCTGTGTCGTTTTGATTTTAATTTCCCTAAGCTATAGGGCCATAAGTGGAAGTGCCCTAGGCTCTGTTGCTTTGTTTTTTAGATGTTTCAGGAAACACCATACACTTCTCCCGAGTGTCTGTTGGCAATTTACATCCCGCCCATCAGCATAACAAGGCTCCCAGTTCTCCATGGCCTGTCCTGCCTTTCTGGATTTTACACTTTTTTCAGATGGCCCTTTTGACCGGGGGGAAGTGAGACTTCATTGTAGTGCAGATTTCCTTTGCAAGCTTGCTTGGTTGGCCAAAAAGGGCGTATGCGTTTTTTCCTGAATATATTCAGGAAAAAACGCATACGCCCTTTTTGGCCAAGTGCATCATTGTGGACGTTCTGCCTCTTTTCCTATGCTTTCAATGCAATTCCAGTCTACCTCCTGAAATCGGTTTCCTGCAATTCTGCCCCGCTTTCAAGTCCTCTTGGCAGCCTTACTTCAGTATATTTTTGGACGATAGCTGTCATTTATAACTCTGCAGGTTTGTGAATTACAGTGCCCCTGAGCTCCTTTCTTCAACTCGCTTTCTTGTGAGCTGGCCGCAACACCACAGGATGGCTTCAGGCCCTAATCTGGTTCTGGCATGGCACGCTGAACCTTTGGTTATTTCCTCTTCCTGGTGGGAAATGAGAGTTAAATTTGCCCGTCCAGACACCTCCAGCTAGTTTCTCATTGGTTCTCCCTATTCCTGTTCATCTTCCGCAGAAATTGCAAACTGGGCCAAACAGGAGGTTAAAGGCGCTGACTCTCCAAGTGGAGAGAGTGTTAGTAAAGCGTCTGGAATGTTGCACCCGAGTACCAGGGTACGAAAACTGAGACATATTTGAACACGTCTCCCGTTCACACTGTTGATCATACTCTGGGTTCCACATGCATATTTTAGCTGAAGGAAGAATACCTTAAACCTGGAGAGTTGAGACCCGTGTAATGGGTACCATGCAATATGACTTCAAAGGGTCTTCATTTGCTCACCGAACCTCTCCAATCCTATCACTGCTGCGTTTATGCCCCTGTACACACGCTTGATTCTCTTATGGAGACATAGCAATCCATAGGTTTTAAGATACTTACTAGTCAGGTACATTCTTAGGAGTTTAATATGGGGTGTTGAGTCCATTTCGTTGAGCAAGGAGTAGCTCTTGTCTATTCCATATTTGGCTTAAGGAACTTTATCTGTGCTCATTTCAATCTCTGGTTTTATGCAGCACCCCAACTCACCTTTACCCTTAAGCAAGCATAAGTTGGTTTTCTAAATTTGAGACCCTGTTCTGTTTTGGAATTCAGTTCCTGTGTAGCCAAGTTTACATTCCGTGTATTAGTGATATCTTATGATGTTTCTTTTTCTGTGTGACTTATTTCAGTTAGAATCATCGTACCTGAATCCACTCATTATGCTGCTACGGGCCTGATGACATAGATTTCATTGCTGAGTGATACTGCATTGTACGTAAGTACCACAAGTTCTTTATCCATTTTTCACTTTCTGTGATAGAGAACTTGTACGGTAAACGAGGTTCTTGTAAACAGAGGCGTCCCAAATTTTGGGGTGGCTGTGTCTTTTTGATTTTAATTTCCCTAAGCTATAGGACCATAAGTGGAAGTGCCCTAGGCTCTGTTGCTTTGTTTTTTAGATGTTTCAGGAAACACCATACACTTCTCCCCAGTGTCTGTTGGCAATTTACATCCCGCCCATCAGCATAACAAGGCTCCCAGTTCTCCATGGCCTGTCCTGCCTTTCTGGATTTTACACTTTTTTCAGATGGCCCTTTTGACCGGGGGGAAGTGAGACTTCATTGTAGTGCAGATTTCCTTTGCAAGCTTGCTTGGTTGGCCAAAAAGGGCGTATGCGTTTTTTCCTGAATATATTCAGAAAAAAACGCATACGCCCTTTTTGGCCAAGTGCATCATTGTGGACGTTCTGCCTCATTTCCTATGCTTTCAATGCAATTCCAGTCTACCTCCTGAAATCGGTTTCCTGCAATTCTGCCCCGCTTTCAAGTCCTCTTGGCAGCCTTACTTCAGTATATTTTTGGACGATAGCTGTCATTTATAACTCTGCAGGTTTGTGAATTACAGTGCCCCTGAGCTCCTTTCTTCAACTCGCTTTCTTGTGAGCTGGCCGCAGCACCGCAGGATGGCTTCAGACCCTAATCTTGTTCCGGCATGGCACACTGAGCCTTTGGTTATTTCCTCTTCCTGGTGGGAAATGAGAGTTAAATTTGCCCGTCCAGACACCTCCAGCTAGTCTCTCATTGGTTCTCGCTATTCCTGTTCATCTTCCGCAGAAATTGCAAACTGGGCCAAACAGGAGGTTAAAGGCGCTGACTCTCCAAGTGGGGAGAGTGTTAGTAAAGCATCTGGAATGTTGCACCCGAGTACCAGGGGAGGAAAACTGAGACATATTTGAACACGTCTCCCGTTCACACTGTTGATCATACTCTGGGTTCCACATGCATATTTTAGCTGAAGGAAGAATACCTTAAACCTGGAGAGTTGAGACCCGTGTAATGGGTACCATGCAATATGACTTCAAAGGGTCTTCATTTGCTCACCGAACCTCTCCAATCCTATCACTGCTGCGTTTATGCCCCTGTACACACGCTTGATTCTCTTATGGAGACATAGCAATCCATAGGTTTTAAGATACTTACTAGTCAGGTACATTCTTAAGCGTTTAATATGGGGTGTTGAGTCCATTTCGTTGAGCAAGGAGTAGCTCTTGTCTATTCCATATTTGGCTTAAGGAACTTGATCTGTGCTCATTTCAAGCTCTGGTTTTATGCAGCACCCCAACTCACCTTTCCCCTTAAGCAAGCATAAGTTGGTTTTCTAAATTTGAGACCCTGTTCTGTTTTGGAATTCAGTTCCTGTGTAGCCAAGTTTACATTCCGTGTATTAGTGATATCTTATGATGTTTCCTTTTCTGTGTGACTTATTTCAGTTAGAATCATCGTACCTGAATCCACTCATTATGCTGCTACGGGCCTGATGACATAGATTTCATTGCTGAGTGATACTGCATTGTACGTAAGTACCACAAGTTCTTTATCCATTTTTCACTTTCTGTGATAGAGAACTTGTACGGTAAACGAGGTTCTTGTAAACAGAGGCGTCCCAAATTTTGGGGTGGCTGTGTCTTTTTGATTTTAATTTCCCTAAGCTATAGGACCATAAGTGAAAGTGCCCTAGGCTCTGTTGCTTTGTTTCTTAGATGTTTCAGGAAACACCATACACTTCTCCCGAGTGGCTGTTGGCAATTTACATCCCGCCCATCAGCATAACAAGGCTCCCAGTTCTCCATGGCCTGTCCTGCCTTTCTGGATTTTACACTTTTTTCAGATGGCCCTTTTGACCGGGGGGAAGTGAGACTTCATTGTAGTGCAGATTTCCTTTGCAAGTTTGCTTGGTTGGCCAAAAAGGGCGTATGCGTTTTTTCCTGAATGTATTCAGGAAAAAACGCATACGCCCTTTTTGGCCAAGTGCATCATTGTGGACGTTCTGCCTCTTTTCCTATGCTTTCAATGCAATTCCAGTCTACCTCCTGAAATCGGTTTCCTGCAATTCTGCCCCGCTTTCAAGTCCTCTTGGCAGCCTTACTTCAGTATATTTTTGGACGATAGCTGTCATTTATAACTCTGCAGGTTTGTGAATTACAGTGCCCCTGAGCTCCTTTCTTCAACTCGCTTTCTTGTGAGCTGGCCGCAACACCGCAGGATGGCTTCAGGCCCTAATCTTGTTCCGGCATGGCACGCTGAACCTTTGGTTATTTCCTCTTTCTGGTGGGAAATGAGAGTTAAATTTGCCCGTCCAGACACCTCCAGCTACTCTCTCATTGGTTCTCCCTATTCCTGTTCATCTTCCGCAGAAATTGCAAACTGGGCCAAACAGGAGGTTAAAGGCGCTGACTCTCCAAGTGGGGAGAGTGTTAGTAAAGCGTCTGGAATGTTGCACCCGAGTACCAGGGGAGGAAAACTGAGACATATTTGAACACGTCTCCCGTTCACACTGTTGATCATACTCTGGGTTCCACATGCATATTTTAGCTGAAGGAAGAATACCTTAAACCTGGAGAGTTGAGACCCGTGTAATGGGTACCATGCAATATGACTTCAAAGGGTCTTCATTTGCTCACCGAACCTCTCCAATCCTATCACTGCTGCGTTTATGCCCCTGTACACACGCTTGATTCTCTTATGGAGACATAGCAATCCATAGGTTTTAAGATACTTACTAGTCAGGTACATTCTTAAGCGTTTAATATGGGGTGTTGAGTCCATTTCGTTGAGCAAGGAGTAGCTCTTGTCTATTCCATATTTGGCTTAAGGAACTTTATCTGTGCTCATTTCAATCTCTGGTTTTATGCAGCACCCCAACTCACCTTTCCCCTTAAGCAAGCATAAGTTGGTTTTCTAAATTTGAGACCCTGTTCTGTTTTGGAATTCAGTTCCTGTGTAGCCAAGTTTACATTCCGTGTATTAGTGATATCTTATGATGTTTCTTTTTCTGTGTGACTTATTTCAGTTAGAATCATCGTACCTGAATCCACTCATTATGCTGCTACGGGCCTGATGACATAGATTTCATTGCTGAGTGATACTGCATTGTACGTAAGTACCACAAGTTCTTTATCCATTTTTCACTTTCTGTGATAGAGAACTTGTACGGTAAACGAGGTTCTTGTAAACAGAGGCGTCCCAAATTTTGGGGTGGCTGTGTCTTTTTTATTTTAATTTCCCTAAGCTATAGGACCATAAGTGAAAGTGCCCTAGGCTCTGTTGCTTTGTTTCTTAGATGTTTCAGGAAACACCATACACTTCTCCTGAGTGGCTGTTGGCAATTTACATCCCGCCCATCAGCATAACAAGGCTCCCAGTTCTCCATGGCCTGTCCTGCCTTTCTGGATTTTACACTTTTTTCAGATGGCCCTTTTGACCGGGGGGAAGTGAGACTTCATTGTAGTGCAGATTTCCTTTGCTAGTTTGCTTGGTTGGCCAAAAAGGGCGTATGCGTTTTTTCCTGAATATATTCAGGAAAAAACGCATACGCCCTTTTTGGCCAAGTGCATCATTGTGGACGTTCTGCCTCTTTTCCTATGCTTTCAATGCAATTCCAGTCTACCTCCTGAAATCGGTTTCCTGCAATTCTGCCCCGCTTTCAAGTCCTCTTGGCAGCCTTACTTCAGTATATTTTTGGACGATAGCTGTCATTTATAACTCTGCAGGTTTGTGAATTACAGTGCCCCTGAGCTCCTTTCTTCAACTCGCTTTCTTGTGAGCTGGCCACAACACCGCAGGATGGCTTCAGGCCCTAATCTTTTTCCGGCATGGCACGCTGAGCCTTTGGTTATTTCCTCTTCCTGGTGGGAAATGAGAGTTAAATTTGCCCGTCCAGACACCTCCAGCTAGTCTCTCATTGTTTCTCGCTATTCCTGTTCATCTTCCGCAGAAATTGCAAACTGGGCCAAACAGGAGGTTAAATGCGCTGACTCTCCAAGTGGGGAGAGTGTTAGTAAAGCGTCTGGAATGTTGCACCCGAGTACCAGGGGAGGAAAACTGAGACATATTTGAACACGTCTCCCGTTCACACTGTTGATCATACTCTGGGTTCCACATGCATATTTTAGCTGAACGAAGAATACCTTAAACCTGGAGAGTTGAGACCCGTGTAATGGGTACCATGCAATATGACTTCAAAGGGTCTTCATTTGCTCACCGAACCTCTCCAATCCTATCACTGCTGCGTTTATGTCCCTGTACACATGCTTGATTCTCTTTCGGAGACATAGCAATCCACAGGTTTTAAGATACTTAAGAGTCAGGTACATTCTTAGGCGTTTAATATGCGGTGTTGAGTCCATTTCGTTGAGCAAGGAGTAGCTCTTGTCTATTCCATATTTGGCTTAAGGAACTTTATCTGTGCTCATTTCAATCTCTGCTTTTATGCAGCACCCCAACTCACCTTTACCCTTAAGCAAGCATAAGTTGGTTTTCTAAATTTGAGTCCCTGTTCTGTTCTGTAATTCAGTTCCTGTGTAGCCAAGTTTACATTCCGTGTATTACTGATATCTTATGATGTTTCTTTTTCTGTGTGACTTATTTCAGTTAGAATCATCGTACTGAATCCACTCATTGTGCTGCTACGGGCCTTATGACATAGATTTCACTGCTGAGTGATACTGCATTGTACGTAAGTACCACAAGTTCTTTATCCATTTTTCACTTTCTGTGATATTGAACTTGTACGGTAAACGAGGTTCTTGTAAACAGAGGCGTCCCAAACTTTGGGGTGGCTGTTTCGTTTTGATTTTAATTTCCCTATGCTATAGGGCCATAAGTGGAAGTGCCCTAGGCTCTGTTGCTTTGTTTTTTAGATGTTTCAGGAAACACCATACACTTCTCCCGAGTGTCTGTTGGCAATTTACATCCCGCCCATCAGCATAACAAGGCTCCCAGTTCTCCATGGCCTGTCCTGCCTTTCTGGATTTTACACTTTTTTCAGATGGCCCTTTTGACCGGGGGGAAGTGAGACTTCATTGTAGTGCAGATTTCCTTTGCAAGCTTGCTTGGTTGGCCAAAAAGGGCGTATGCGTTTTTTCCTGAATATATTCAGGAAAAAACGCATACGCCCTTTTTGGCCAAGTGCATCATTGTGGACGTTCTGCCTCTTTTCCTATGCTTTCAATGCAATTCCAGTCTACCTCCTGAAATCGGTTTCCTGCAATTCTGCCCCGCTTTCAAGTCCTCTTGGCAGCCTTACTTCAGTATATTTTTGGACGATAGCTGTCATTTATAACTCTGCAGGTTTGTGAATTACAGTGCCCCTGAGCTCCTTTCTTCAACTCGCTTTCTTGTGAGCTGGCCGCAACACCACAGGATGGCTTCAGGCCCTAATCTGGTTCTGGCATGGCACGCTGAACCTTTGGTTATTTCCTCTTCCTGGTGGGAAATGAGAGTTAAATTTGCCCGTCCAGACACCTCCAGCTAGTTTCTCATTGGTTCTCCCTATTCCTGTTCATCTTCCGCAGAAATTGCAAACTGGGCCAAACAGGAGGTTAAAGGCGCTGACTCTCCAAGTGGAGAGAGTGTTAGTAAAGCGTCTGGAATGTTGCACCCGAGTACCAGGGTACGAAAACTGAGACATATTTGAACACGTCTCCCGTTCACACTGTTGATCATACTCTGGGTTCCACATGCATATTTTAGCTGAAGGAAGAATACCTTAAACCTGGAGAGTTGAGACCCGTGTAATGGGTACCATGCAATATGACTTCAAAGGGTCTTCATTTCCTCACCGAACCTCTCCAATCCTATCACTGCTGCGTTTATGCCCCTGTACACACGCTTGATTCTCTTATGGAGACATAGCAATCCATAGGTTTTAAGATACTTACTAGTCAGGTACATTCTTAGGAGTTTAATATGGGGTGTTGAGTCCATTTCGTTGAGCAAGGAGTAGCTCTTGTCTATTCCATATTTGGCTTAAGGAACTTTATCTGTGCTCATTTCAATCTCTGGTTTTATGCAGCACCCCAACTCACCTTTACCCTTAAGCAAGCATAAGTTGGTTTTCTAAATTTGAGACCCTGTTCTGTTTTGGAATTCAGTTCCTGTGTAGCCAAGTTTACATTCCGTGTATTAGTGATATCTTATGATGTTTCTTTTTCTGTGTGACTTATTTCAGTTAGAATCATCGTACCTGAATCCACTCATTATGCTGCTACGGGCCTGATGACATAGATTTCATTGCTGAGTGATACTGCATTGTACGTAAGTACCACAAGTTCTTTATCCATTTTTCACTTTCTGTGATAGAGAACTTGTACGGTAAACGAGGTTCTTGTAAACAGAGGCGTCCCAAATTTTGGGGTGGCTGTGTCTTTTTGATTTTAATTTCCCTAAGCTATAGGACCATAAGTGGAAGTGCCCTAGGCTCTGTTGCTTTGTTTTTTAGATGTTTCAGGAAACACCATACACTTCTCCCGAGTGTCTGTTGGCAATTTACATCCCGCCCATCAGCATAACAAGGCTCCCAGTTCTCCATGGCCTGTCCTGCCTTTCTGGATTTTACACTTTTTTCAGATGGCCCTTTTGACCGGGGGGAAGTGAGACTTCATTGTAGTGCAGATTTCCTTTGCAAGCTTGCTTGGTTGGCCAAAAAGGGCGTATGCGTTTTTTCCTGAATATATTCAGAAAAAAACGCATACGCCCTTTTTGGCCAAGTGCATCATTGTGGACGTTCTGCCTCTTTTCCTATGCTTTCAATGCAATTCCAGTCTACCTCCTGAAATCGGTTTCCTGCAATTCTGCCCCGCTTTCAAGTCCTCTTGGCAGCCTTACTTCAGTATATTTTTGGACGATAGCTGTCATTTATAACTCTGCAGGTTTGTGAATTACAGTGCCCCTGAGCTCCTTTCTTCAACTCGCTTTCTTGTGAGCTGGCCGCAACACCGCAGGATGGCTTCAGACCCTAATCTTGTTCCGGCATGGCACACTGAGCCTTTGGTTATTTCCTCTTCCTGGTGGGAAATGAGAGTTAAATTTGCCCGTCCAGACACCTCCAGCTAGTCTCTCATTGGTTCTCGCTATTCCTGTTCATCTTCCGCAGAAATTGCAAACTGGGCCAAACAGGAGTTTAAAGGCGCTGACTCTCCAAGTGGGGAGAGTGTTAGTAAAGCATCTGGAATGTTGAACCCGAGTACCAGGGGAGGAAAACTGAGACATATTTGAACACGTCTCCCGTTCACACTGTTGATCATACTCTGGGTTCCACATGCATATTTTAGCTGAAGGAAGAATACCTTAAACCTGGAGAGTTGAGACCCGTGGAATGGGTACCATGCAATATGACTTCAAAGGGTCTTCATTTGCTCACCGAACCTCTCCAATCCTATCACTGCTGCGTTTATGTCCCTGTACACATGCTTGATTCTCTTTCGGAGACATAGCAATCCATAGGTTTTAAGATACTTAAGAGTCAGGTACATTCTTAGGCGTTTAATATGCGGTGTTGAGTCCATTTCGTTGAGCAAGGAGTAGCTCTTGTCTATTCCATATTTGGCTTAAGGAACTTTATCTGTGCTCATTTCAATCTCTGGTTTTATGCAGCACCCCAACTCACCTTTACCCTTAAACAAGCATAAGTTGGTTTTCTAAATTTGAGACCCTGTTCTGTTCTGTAATTCTGTTCCTGTGTAGCCAAGTTTACATTCCGTGTATTACTGATATCTTATGATGTTTCTTTTTCTGTGTGACTTATTTCAGTTAGAATCATCGTACCTGAATCCACTCATTGTGCTGCTACGGGCCTGATGACATAGATTTCACTGCTGAGTGATACTGCATTGTACGTAAGTACCACAAGTTCTTTATCCATTTTTCACTTTCTGTGATAGAGAACTTGTACGGTAAACGAGGTTCTTGTAAACAGAGGCGTCCCAAATTTTGGGGTGGCTGTGTCTTTTTGATTTTAATTTCCCTAAGCTATAGGACCATAAGTGAAAGTGCCCTAGGCTCTGTTGCTTTGTTTCTTAGATGTTTCAGGAAACACCATACACTTCTCCCGAGTGGCTGTTGGCAATTTACATCCCGCCCATCAGCATAACAAGGCTCCCAGTTCTCCATGGCCTGTCCTGCCTTTCTGGATTTTACACTTTTTTCAGATGGCCCTTTTGACCGGGGGGAAGTGAGACTTCATTGTAGTGCAGATTTCCTTTGCAAGTTTGCTTGGTTGGCCAAAAAGGGCGTATGCGTTTTTTCCTGAATATATTCAGGAAAAAACGCATACGCCCTTTTTGGCCAAGTGCATCATTGTGGACGTTCTGCCTCTTTTCCTATGCTTTCAATGCAATTCCAGTCTACCTCCTGAAATCGGTTTCCTGCAATTCTGCCCCGCTTTCAAGTCCTCTTGGCAGCCTTACTTCAGTATATTTTTGGACGATAGCTGTCATTTATAACTCTGCAGGTTTGTGAATTACAGTGCCCCTGAGCTCCTTTCTTCAACTCGCTTTCTTGTGAGCTGGCCGCAACACCGCAGGATGGCTTCAGGCCCTAATCTTGTTCCGGCATGGCACGCTGAGCCTTTGGTTATTTCCTCTTCCTGGTGGGAAATGAGAGTTAAATTTGCCCGTCCAGACACCTCCAGCTAGTCTCTCATTGGTTCTCCCTATTCCTGTTCATCTTCCGCAGAAATTGCAAACTGGGCCAAACAGGAGGTTAAAGGGACTGACTCTCCAAGTCGGGAGAGTGTTAGTAAAGCGTCTGGAATGTTGCACCCGAGTACCAGGGTACGAAAACTGAGACATATTTGAACACGTCTCCCGATCACATGGTTGATCATACTCTAGGTTCCACATGCATGTTTTAGCTGAAGGAAGAATACCTTAAACCTGGGTAGTTGAAACCCGTGGAATGGGTACCATGCAATATGACTTCAAAGGGTCTTCATTTGCTCACCGAACCTCTCCAATCCTATCACTGCTGCGTTTATGTCCGTGTACACATGCTTGATTCTCTTTTGGAGACATAGTAATCCATAGGTTTTAAGATACTTAAGTGTCAGGTACATTCTTAGGCGCTTAATATGCGGTGTTGAGTCCATTTCGTTGAGCAAGGAGTAGCTCTTGTCTATTCCATATTTGGCTTAAGGAACTTTATCTGTGCTCATTTCAATCTCTGGTTTTATGCAGCATCCCAACTCACCTTTACCCTTAAACAAGCATAAGTTGGTTTTCTAAATTTGAGACCCTGTTCTGTTCTGTAATTCAGTTCCTGTGTAGCCAAGTTTACATTCCGTGTATTTCTGATATCTTATGATGTTTCTTTTTCTGTGTGACTTATTTCAGTTAGAATCATCGTACCTGAATCCACTGATTGTGCTGCTACGGGCCTGATGACATAGATTTCACTGCTGAGTGATACTGCATTGTACGTAAGTACCACAAGTTCTTTATCCATTTTTCACTTTCTGTGATATTGAACTTGTACGGTAAATGAGGTTCTTGTAAACAGAGGCGTCCCAAACATTGGGGTGGCTGTATCTTTTTGATTTTAATTTCCCTAAGCTATAGGACCATAAGTGGAAGTGCCCTAGGCTCTGTTGCTTTGTTTTTTAGATGTTTCAGGAAACACCATACACTTCTCCCGAGTGGCTGTTGGCAATTTACATCCCGCCCATCAGCATAACAAGGCTCCCAGTTCTCCATGGCCTGTCCTGCCTTTCTGGATTTTACACTTTTTTCAGATGGCCCTTTTGACCGGGGGGAATTGAGACTTCATTGTAGTGCAGATTTCCTTTGCAAGTTTGCTTGGTTGGCCAAAAAGGGCGTATGCGTTTTTTCCTGAATATATTCAGGAAAAAACGCATACGCCCTTTTTGGCCAAGTGCATCATTGTGGACGTTCTGCCTCTTTTCCTATGCTTTCAATGCAATTCCAGTCTACCTCCTGAAATCGGTTTCCTGCAATTCTGCCCCGCTTTCAAGTCCTCTTGGCAGCCTTACTTCAGTATATTTTTGGACGATAGCTGTCATTTATAACTCTGCAGGTTTGTGAATTACAGTGCCCCTGAGCTCCTTTCTTCAACTCGCTTTCTTGTGAGCTGGCCGCAACACCACAGGATGGCTTCAGGCCCTAATCTGGTTCCGGCACGGCACGCTGAGCCTTTGGTTATTTCCTCTTCCTGGTGGGAAATGAGAGTTAAATTTGCCCGTCCAGACACCTCCAGCTAGTCTCTCATTGGTTCTCGCTATTCCTGTTCATCTTCCGCAGAAATTGCAAACTGGGCCAAACAGGAGGTTAAAGGGACTGACTCTCCAAGTCGGGAGAGTGTTAGTAAAGCGTCTGGAATGTTGCACCCGAGTACCAGGGTACGAAAACTGAGACATATTTGAACACGTCTCCCGATCACATGGTTGATCATACTCTAGGTTCCACATGCATGTTTTAGCTGAAGGAAGAATACCTTAAACCTGGGTAGTTGAAACCCGTGGAATGGGTACCATGCAATATGACTTCAAAGGGTCTTCATTTGCTCACCGAACCTCTCCAATCCTATCACTGCTGCGTTTATGTCCCTGTACACATGCTTGATTCTCTTTCGGAGACATAGCAATCCATAGGTTTTAAGATACTTAAGAGTCAGGTACATTCTTAGGCGTTTAATATGCGGTGTTGAGTCCATTTCGTTGAGCAAGGAGTAGCTCTTGTCTATTCCATATTTGGCTTAAGGAACTTTATCTGTGCTCATTTCAATCTCTGGTTTTATGCAGCACCCCAACTCACCTTTACCCTTAAACAAGCATAAGTTGGTTTTCTAAATTTGAGACACTGTTCTGTTCTGTAATTCAGTTCCTGTGTAGCCAAGTTTACATTCCGTGTATTACTGATATCTTATGATGTTTCTTTTTCTGTGTGACTTATTTCAGTTAGAATCATCGTACCTGAATCCACTCATTGTGCTGTTACGGGCCTGATGACATAGATTTCACTGCTGAGTGATACTGCATTGTACGTAAGTACCACAAGTTCTTTATCCATTTTTCACTTTCTGTGATATTGAACTTGTACGGTAAACGAGGTTCTTGTAAACAGAGGCGTCCCAAACTTTGGGGTGGCTGTGTCGTTTTGATTTTAATTTCCCTAATCTATAGGGCCATAAGTGGAAGTGCCCTAGGCTCTGTTGCTTTGTTTTTTAGATGTTTCAGGAAACACCATACACTTCTCCCGAGTGTCTGTTGGCAATTTACATCCCGCCCATCAGCATAACAAGGCTCCCAGTTCTCCATGGCCTGTCCTGCCTTTCTGGATTTTACACTTTTTTCAGATGGCCCTTTTGACCGGGGGGAAGTGAGACTTCATTGTAGTGCAGATTTCCTTTGCAAGTTTGCTTGGTTGGCCAAAAAGGGCGTATGCGTTTTTTCCTGAATATATTCAGGAAAAAACGCATACGCCCTTTTTGGCCAAGTGCATCATTGTGGACGTTCTGCCTCTTTTCCTATGCTTTCAATGCAATTCCAGTCTACCTCCTGAAATCAGTTTCCTGCAAATCTGCCCCGCTTTCAAGTCCTCTTGGCAGCCTTACTTCAGTATATTTTTGGACGATAGCTGTCATTTATAACTCTGCAGGTTTGTGAATTACAGTGCCCCTGAGCTCCTTTCTTCAACTCGCTTTCTTGTGAGCTGGCCGCAACACCGCAGGATGGCTTCAGGCCCTAATCTGGTTCCGGCATGGCACGCTGAGCCTTTGGTTATTTCCTCTTCCTGGTTGGAAATGAGAGTTAAATTTGCCCGTCCAGACACCTCCAGCTAGTTTCTCATTGGTTCTCCCTATTCCTGTTCATCTTCCGCAGAAATTGCAAACTGGGCCAAACAGGAGGTTAAAGGCGCTGACTCTCCAAGTGGGGAGAGTGTTAGTAAAGCGTCTGGAATGTTGCACCCGAGTACCAGGGGAGGAAAACTGAGACATATTTGAACACGTCTCCCGTTCACACTGTTGATCATACTCTGGGTTCCACATGCATATTTTAGCTGAAGGAAGAATACCTTAAACCTGGAGAGTTGAGACCCGTGTAATGGGTACCATGCAATATGACTTCAAAGGGTCTTCATTTGCTCACCGATCCTCTCCAATCCTATCACTGCTGCGTTTATGCCCCTGTACACATGCTTGATTCTCTTATGGAGACATAGCAATCCATAGGTTTTAAGATACTTACTAGTCAGGTACATTCTTAAGCGTTTAATATGGGGTGTTGAGTCCATTTCGTTGAGCAAGGAGTAGCTCTTGTCTATTCCATATTTGGCTTAAGGAACTTTATCTGTGCTCATTTCAATCTCTGGTTTTATGCAGCACCCCAACTCACCTTTCCCCTTAATCAAGCATAAGTTGGTTTTCTAAATTTGAGACCCTGTTCTGTTTTGGAATTCAGTTCCTGTGTAGCCAAGTTTACATTCCGTGTATTAGTGATATCTTATGATGTTTCTTTTTCTGTGTGACTTATTTCAGTTAGAATCATCGTACCTGAATCCACTCATTATGCTGCTACGGGCCTGATGACATAGATTTCATTGCTGAGTGATACTGCATTGTACGTAAGTACCACAAGTTCTTTATCCATTTTTCACTTTCTGTGATAGAGAACTTGTACGGTAAACGAGGTTCTTGTAAACAGAGGCCTCCCAAATTTTGGGGTGGCTGTGTCTTTTTGATTTTAATTTCCCTAAGCTATAGGACCATAAGTGAAAGTGCCCTAGGCTCTGTTGCTTTGTTTCTTAGATGTTTCAGGAAACACCATACACTTCTCCCGAGTGGCTGTTGGCAATTTACATCCCGCCCATCAGCATAACAAGGCTCCCAGTTCTCCATGGCCTGTCCTGCCTTTCTGGATTTTACACTTTTTTCAGATGGCCCTTTTGACCGGGGGGAAGTGAGACTTCATTGTAGTGCAGATTTCCTTTGCAAGCTTGCTTGGTTGGCCAAAAAGGGCGTATGCGTTTTTTCCTGAATATATTCAGGAAAAAACGCATACGCCCTTTTTGGCCAAGTGCATCATTGTGGACGTTCTGCCTCTTTTCCTATGCTTTCAATGCAATTCCAGTCTACCTCCTGAAATCGGTTTCCTGCAATTCTGCCCCGCTTTCAAGTCCTCTTGGCAGCCTTACTTCAGTATATTTTTGGACGATAGCTGTCATTTATAACTCTGCAGGTTTGTGAATTACAGTGCCCCTGAGCTCCTTTCTTCAACTCGCTTTCTTGTGAGCTGGCCGCAACACCGCAGGATGGCTTCAGGCCCTAATCTGGTTCCGGCACGGCACGCTGAGCCTTTGGTTATTTCCTCTTCCTGGTGGGAAATGAGAGTTAAATTTGCCCGTCCAGACACCTCCAGCTAGTCTCTCATTGGTTCTCGCTATTCCTGTTCATCTTCCGCAGAAATTGCAAACTGGGCCAAACAGGAGGTTAAAGGGACTGACTCTCCAAGTCGGGAGAGTGTTAGTAAAGCGTCTGGAATGTTGCACCCGAGTACCAGGGTACGAAAACTGAGACATATTTGAACACGTCTCCCGATCACATGGTTGATCATACTCTAGGTTCCACATGCATATTTTAGCTGAAGGAAGAATACCTTAAAACTGGGTAGTTGAAACCCGTGGAATGGGTACCATGCAATATGACTTCAAAGCGTCTTCATTTGCTCACCGAACCTCTCCAATCCTATCACTGCTGCGTTTATGTCCCTGTACACATGCTTGATTCTCTTTCGGAGACATAGCAATCCATAGGTTTTAAGATACTTAAGTGTCAGGTACATTCTTAGGCGTTTAATATGCGGTGTTGAGTCCATTTCGTTGAGCAAGGAGTAGCTCTTGTCTATTCCATATTTGGCTTAAGGAACTTTATCTGTGCTCATTTCAATCTCTGGTTTTATGCAGCATCCCAACTCACCTTTACCCTTAAACAAGCATAAGTTGGTTTTCTAAATTTGAGACCCTGTTCTGTTCTGTAATTCAGTTCCTGTGTAGCCAAGTTTACATTCCGTGTATTACTGATATCTTATGATGTTTCTTTTTCTGTGTGACTTATTTCAGTTAGCATCATCGTACCTGAATCCACTCAATGTGCTTCTACGGGCCTGATGACATAGATTTCACTGCTGAGTGATACTGCATTGTACGTAAGTACCACAAGTTCTTTATCCATTTTTCACTTTCTGTGATATTGAACTTGTACGGTAAATGAGGTTCTTGTAAACAGAGGCGTCCCAAACATTGGGGTGGCTGTATCTTTTTGATTTTAATTTCCCTAAGCTATAGGACCATAAGTGGAAGTGCCCTAGGCTCTGTTGCTTTGTTTTTTAGATGTTTCAGGAAACACCATACACTTCTCCCGAGTGTCTGTTGGCAATTTACATCCCGCCCATCAGCATAACAAGGCTCCCAGTTCTCCATGGCCTGTCCTGCCTTTCTGGATTTTACACTTTTTTCAGATGACCCTTTTGACCGGGGGGAAGTGAGACTTCATTGTAGTGCAGATTTCCTTTGCAAGCTTGCTTGGTTGGCCAAAAAGGGCGTATGCGTTTTTTCCTGAATATATTCAGGAAAAAACGCATACGCCCTTTTTGGCCAAGTGCATCATTGTGGACGTTCTGCCTCTTTTCCTATGCTTTCAATGCAATTCCAGTCTACCTCCTGAAATCGGTTTCCTGCAATTCTGCTCCGCTTTCAAGTCCTCTTGGTAGCCTTACTTCAGTATATTTTTGGACGATAGTTGTCATTTATAACTCTGCAGGTTTGTGAATTACAGTGCCCCTGAGCTCCTTTCTTCAACTCGTTTTCTTGTGAGCTGGCCGCAACACCGCAGGATGGCTTCAGGCCCTAATCTGGTTCCGGCACGGCACGCTGAGCCTTTGGTTATTTCCTCTTCCTGGTGGGAAATGAGAGTTAAATTTGCCCGTCCAGACACCTCCAGCTAGTCTCTCATTGGTTCTCGCTATTCCTGTTCATCTTCCGCAGAAATTGCAAACTGGGCCAAACAGGAGGTTAAAGGGACTGACTCTCCAAGTCGGGAGAGTGTTAGTAAAGCGTCTGGAATGTTGCACCCGAGTACCAGGGTACGAAAACTGAGACATATTTGAACACGTCTCCCGATCACATGGTTGATCATACTCTAGGTTCCACATGCATGTTTTAGCTGAAGGAAGAATACCTTAAACCTGGGTAGTTGAAACCCGTGGAATGGGTACCATGCAGTATGACTTCAAAGGGTCTTCATTTGCTCACCGAACCTCTCCAATCCTATCACTGCTGCGTTTATGTCCCTGTACACATGCTTGATTCTCTTTCGGAGACATAGCAATCCATAGGTTTTAAGATACTTAAGAAACAGGTACATTCTTCGGCGTTTAATATGGGGTGTTGAGTCCATTTCGTTGAGCAAGGAGTAGCTCTTGTCTATTCCATATTTGGCTTAAGGAACTTTATCTGTGCTCATTTCAATCTCTGGTTTTATGCAGCACCCCAACTCACCTTTCCCCTTAAGCAAGCATAATTTGGTTTTCTAAATTTGAGACGCTGTTCTGTTTTGGAATTCAGTTCCTGTGTAGCCAAGTTTACATTCCGTGTATTAGTGATATCTTATGATGTTTTTTTTCTGTGTGACTTATTTCAGTTTGAATCATCATACCTGAATCCACTCATTGTGCTGCTAAGGGCCTGATGACATAGATTTCATTGCTGAGTGATATTGCTTTGTAAGTAAATACCACAAATTCTTTATCCATTTTTCACTTTCTGCGATGTTGAACTTGTACGGTAAACGAGGTTCTTGTAAACAGAGGCGTCCCAAACTTTGGGGTGACTGTGTCTTTTTGATTTTAATTTCCCTAAGCTATAGGACCATAAGTGGAAGTGCCCTAGGCTCTGTTGCTTTGTTTTTTAGATGTTTCAGGAAACACCATACACTTCTCCTGAGTGTCTGTTGGCAATTTACATCCCGCCCATCAGCATAACAAGGCTCCCAGTTCTCCATGGCCTGTTCTGCGTTTCTGGATTTTACAATTTTTTCAGATGGCCCTTTTGACCGGGGGGAAGTGAGACTTCATTGTAGTGCAGATTTCCTTTGCAAGCTTGCTTGGTTGGCCAAAAAGGGCGTATGCGTTTTTTCCTGAATATATTCAGGAAAAAACGCATACGCCCTTTTTGGCCAAGTGCATCATTGTGGACGTTCTGCCTCTTTTCCTATGCTTTCAATGCAATTCCAGTCTACCTCCTGAAATCGGTTTCCTGCAATTCTGCCCCGCTTTCAAGTCCTCTTGGCAGCCTTACTTCAGTATATTTTTGGACGATAGTTGTCATTTATAACTCTGCAGGTTTGTGAATTACAGTGCCCCTGAGCTCCTTTCTTCAACTCGTTTTCTTGTGAGCTGGCCGCAACACCGCAGGATGGCTTCAGGCCCTAATCTGGTTCCGGCACGGCACGCTGAGCCTCTGGTTATTTCCTCTTCCTGGTGGGAAATGAGAGTTAAATTCGCCCGTGCAGACACCTCCAGCTAGTCTCTCATTGGTTCTCGCTATTCCTGTTCATCTTCCGCAGAAATTGCAAACTGGGCCAAACAGGAGGTTAAAGGGACTGACTCTCCAAGTCGGGAGAGTGTTAGTAAAGCGTCTGGAATGTTGCACCCAAGTACCAGGGTACGAAAACTGAGACATATTTGAACACGTCTCCCGATCACATGGTTGATCATACTCTAGGTTCCACATGCATGTTTTAGCTGAAGGAGGAATACCTTAAACCTGGGTAGTTGAAACCCGTGGAATGGGTACCATGCAATATGACTTCAAAGGGTCTTCATTTGCTCACCGAACCTCTCCAATCCTATCACTGCTTTGTTTATATCCCTGTACACATGCTTGATTCTCTTTCGGAGACATAGCAATCCATAGGTTTTAAGATACTTAAGAGTCAGGTACATTCTTAGGCGTTTAATATGCGGTGTTGAGTCCATTTCGTTGAGCAAGGAGTAGCTCTTGTCTATTCCATATTTGGCTTAAGGAACTTTATCTGTGCTCATTTCAATCTCTGGTTTTTTGCAGCACCCCAACTCACCTTTACCCTTAAACAAGCATAAGTTGGTTTTCTAAATTTGAGACCCTGTTCTGTTCTGTAATTCAGTTCCTGTGTAGCCAAGTTTACATTCCGTGTATTACTGATATCTTATGATGTTTCTTTTTCTGTGTGACTTATTTCAGTTAGAATCATCGTACCTGAATCCACTCATTGTGCTGCTACGGGTCTGATGACATAGATTTCACTGCTGAGTGATACTGCATTGTACGTAAGTACCACAAGTTCTTTATCCATTTTTCACTTTCTGTGATATTGAACTTGTACGGTAAACGAGGTTCTTGTAAACAGAGGCGTCCCAAACATTGGGGTGGCTGTATCTTTTTGATTTTAATTTCCCTAAGCTATAGGACCATAAGTGGAAGTGCCCTAGGCTCTGTTGCTTTGTTTTTTAAATGTTTCAGGAAACACCATACACTTCTCCCGAGTGTCTGTTGGCAATTTACATCCCGCCCATCATCATAACAAGGCTCCCAGTTCTCCATGGCCTGTCCTGCCTTTCTGCATTTTACACTTTTTTCAGATGGCCCTTTTGACCGGGGGGAAGTGAGACTTCATTGTAGTGCAGATTTCCTTTGCAAGTTTGCTTGGTTGGCCAAAAAGGGCGTATGCGTTTCTTCCTGAATATATTCAGGAAAAAACGCGTACGCCCTTTTCGGCCAAGTGCATCATTGTGGACGTTCTGCCTCTTTTCCTATGCTTTCAATGCAATTCCAGTCTACCTCCTGAAATCGGTTTCCTGCAATTCTGCCCCGCTTTCAAGTCCTCTTGGCAGCCTTACTTCAGTATATTTTTGGACGATAGCTGTCATTTATAACTCTGCAGGTTTGTGAATTACAGTGCCCCTGAGCCCCTTTCTTCAACTCGCTTTCATGTGACCTGGCCTCAACACCGCAGGATGGCTTCAGGCCCTAATCTTGTTCCGGCACGGCACGCTGAGCCTTTGGTTATTTCCTCTTCCTGGTGGGAAATGAGAGTTAAATTTGCCCGTCCAGACACCTCCAGCTAGTCTCTCATTGGTTCTCGCTATTCCTGTTCATCTTCCGCAGAAATTGCAAACTGGGCCAAACAGGAGGTTAAAGGGACTGACTCTCCAAGTCGGGAGAGTGTTAGTAAAGCATCTGGAATGTTGCACCCGAGTACCAGGGTACGAAAACTGAGACATATTTGAACACGTCTCCCGATCACATGGTTGATCATACTCTAGGTTCCACATGCATGTTTTAGCTGAAGGAAGAATACCTTAAACCTGGGTAGTTGAAACCCGTGGAATGGGTACCATGCAATATGACTTCAAAGGGTCTTCATTTGCTCACCGAACCTCTCCAATCCTATCACTGCTGCGTTTATGTCCCTGTACACATGCTTGATTCTCTTTCGGAGACATAGCAATCCATAGGTTTTAAGATACTTAAGAGTCAGGTACATTCTTAGGCGTTTAATATGCGGTGTTGAGTCCATTTCGTTGAGCAAGGAGTAGCTCTTGTCTATTCCATATTTGGCTTAAGGAACTTTATCTGTGCTCATTTCAATCTCTGGTTTTATGCAGCACCCCAACTCACCTTTACCCTTAAACAAGCATAAGTTGGTTTTCTAAATTTGAGACCCTGTTCTGTTCTGTAATTCAGTTCCTGTGTAGCCAAGTTTACATTCCGTGTATTACTGATATCTTATGATGTTTCTTTTTCTGTGTGACTTATTTCAGTTAGAATCATCGTACCTGAATCCACTCATTGTGCTGCTACGGGCCTGATGACAGAGATTTCACTGCTGAGTGATACTGCATTGTATGTAAGTACCACAAGTTCTTTATCCATTTTTCACTTTCTGTGATATTGAACTTGTACGGTAAACGAGGTTCTTGTAAACAGAGGCGTCCCAAACTTTGGGGTGGCTGTGTCGTTTTGATTTTAATTTCCCTAAGCTATAGGGCCATAAGTGGAAGTGCCCTAGGCTCTGTTGCTTTGTTTTTCAGATGTTTCAGGAAACACCATACACTTCTCCCGAGTGTCTGTTGGCAATTTACATCCCGCCCATCAGCATAACAAGGCTCCCAGTTCTCCATGGCCTGTCCTGCCTTTCTGGATTTTACACTTTTTTCAGATGGCCCTTTTGACCGGGGGGAAGTGAGACTTCATTGTAGTGCAGATTTCCTTTGCAAGTTTGCTTGGTTGGCCAAAAAGGGCGTATGCGTTTTTTCCTGAATATATTCAGGAAAAAACGCATACGTCCTTTTTGGCCAAGTGCATCATTGTGAACGTTCTGCCTCTTTTCCTATGCTTTCAATGCAATTCCAGTGTACCTCCTGAAATCGGTTTCCTGCAATTCTGCCCCGCTTTCAAGTCCTCTTGGCAGCCTTACTTCAGTATATTTTTGGACGATAATTGTCATTTATAACTCTGCAGGTTTGTGAATTACAGTGCCCCTGAGCTCCTTTCTTCAACTCGCTTTCTTGTGAGCTGGCCGCAACACCGCAGGATGGCTTCAGGCCCTAATCTGGTTCCGGCACGGCACGCCGAGCCTTTGGTTAATTCCTCTTCCTGGTGGGAAATGAGAGTTAAATTTCCCCGTCCAGAGACCTCCAGCTAGTCTCTCATTGGTTCTCGCTATTCCTGTTCATCTTCCGCAGAAATTGCAAACTGGGCCAAACAGGAGGTTAAAGGGACTGACTCTCCAAGTCGGGAGAGTGTTAGTAAAGCGTCTGGAATGTTGCACCCGTGTACCAGGGTACGAAAACTGAGACATATTTGAAGAGGTCTCCCGATCACACGGTTGATCATACTCTGGGTTCCACATGCATGTTTTAGCTGAAGGAAGAATACCTTAAACGTGGGTAGTTGAAACCCGTGGAATGGGTACCATGCAATATGACTTCAAAGGGTCTTCATTTGCTCACCGAACCTCTCCAATCCTATCACTGCTGCGTTTCTGCCCCTGTACACACGCTTGATTCTCTTTTGGAGACATAGCAATCCATAGGTTTTAAGATACTTACTAGTAAGGTACATTCTTAGGCGTTTAATATGGGGTGTTGAGTCCATTTCGTTGAGCAAGGAGTAGCTCTTGTCTATTCCATATTTGGCTTAAGGAACTTTATCTGTGCTCATTTCAATCTCTGGTTTTATGCAGCACCCCAACTCACCTTTCCCCTTAAGCAAGCATAAGTTGGTTTTCTAAATTTGAGACCCTGTTGTGTTTTGGAATTCAGTTCCTGTGTAGCCAAGTTTACATTCCGTGTATTAGTGATATCTTATGATGTTTCTTTTTCTGTGTGACTTATTTCAGTTAGAATCATCATACCTGAATCCACTCATTATGCTGCTAGGGGCCTGATGACATAGATTTCATTGCTGAGTGATACTGCATTGTACGTAAGTACCACAAGTTCTTTATCCATTTTTCACTTTCTGTGATATTGAACTTGTACGGTAAACGAGGTTCTTGTAAACAGAGGCGTCCCAAACTTTGGGGTAGCTGTGTCTTTTTGATTTTAATTTCCCTAAGCTATAGGACCATAAGTGAAAGTGCCCTAGGCTCTGTTGCTTTGTTTCTTAGATGTTTCAGGAAACACCATACACTTCTCCCAAGTGTCTGTTGGCAATTTACATCCCGCCCATCAGCATAACAAGGCTCCCAGTTCTCCATGGCCTGTCCTGCCTTTCTGGATTTTACACTTTTTTCAGATGGCCCTTTTGACCGGGGGGAAGTGAGACTTCATTGTAGTGCAGATTTCCTTTGCAAGTTTGCTTGGTTGGCCAAAAAGGGCGTATGCGTTTATTCCTGAATATATTCAGGAAAAAACGCATACGCCCTTTTTGGCCAAGTGCATCATTGTGGACGTTCTGCCTCTTTTCCTATGCTTTCAATGCAATTCCAGTCTACCTCCTGAAATCGGTTTCCTGCAATTCTGCCCCGCTTTCAAGTCCTCTTGGCAGCCTTACTTCAGTATATTTTTGGACGATAGCTGTCATTTATAACTCTGCAGGTTTGTGAATTACAGTGCCCCTGAGCTCCTTTCTTCAACTTGCTTTCTTGTGAGCTTGCCGCAACACCGCAGGATGGCTTCAGGCCCTATTCTGGTTCCGGCACGGCACGCTGAGCCTTTGGTTATTTCCTCTTCCTGGTGGGAAATGAGAGTTAAATTTGCCCGTCCAGACACCTCCAGCTAGTCTCTCATTGGTTCTCGCTATTCCTGTTCATCTTCCGCAGAAATTGCAAACTGGGCCAAACAGGAGGTTAAAGGCGCTGACTCTCCAAGTGGGGAGAGTGTTAGTAAAGCGTCTGGAATGTTGCACCCGAGTACCAGGGGAGGAAAACTGAGACATATTTGAACACGTCTCCCGTTCACACGATTGATCATACTCCGGGTTCCACATGCATGTTTTAGCTGAAGGAAGAATACCTTAAACCTGGAGAGTTGAGACCCGTGGAATGGGTAACATGCAATATGACTTCAAAGGGTCTTCATTTGCTCACCGAACCTCTCCAATCCTATCACTGCTGCGTTTATGTCCCTGTACACATGCTTGATTCTCTTTCGGAGACATAGCAATCCATAGGTTTTAAGATACTTAAGAGTCAGGTACATTCTTAGGCGTTTAATATGCGGTGTTGAGTCCATTTCGTTGAGCAAGGAGTAGCTCTTGTCTATTCCATATTTGGCTTAAGGAACTTTATCTGTGCTCATTTCAATCTCTGGTTTTATGCAGCACCCCAACTCACCTTTACCCTTAAACAAGCATAAGTTGGTTTTCTAAATTTGAGACCCTGTTCTGTTCTGTAATTCAGTTCCTGTGTAGCCAAGTTTACATTCCGTGTATTACTGATATCTTATGATGTTTCTTTTTCTGTGTGACTTATTTCAGTTAGAATCATCGTACCTGAATCCACTCATTGTGCTGCTACGGGCCTGATGACAGAGATTTCACTGCTGAGTGATACTGCATTGTATGTAAGTACCACAAGTTCTTTATCCATTTTTCACTTTCTGTGATATTGAACTTGTACGGTAAACGAGGTTCTTGTAAACAGAGGCGTCCCAAACTTTGGGGTGGCTGTGTCGTTTTGATTTTAATTTCCCTAAGCTATAGGGCCATAAGTGGAAGTGCCCTAGGCTCTGTTGCTTTGTTTTTCAGATGTTTCAGGAAACACCATACACTTCTCCCGAGTGTCTGTTGGCAATTTACATCCCGCCCATCAGCATAACAAGGCTCCCAGTTCTCCATGGCCTGTCCTGCCTTTCTGGATTTTACACTTTTTTCAGATGGCCCTTTTGACCGGGGGGAAGTGAGACTTCATTGTAGTGCAGATTTCCTTTGCAAGTTTGCTTGGTTGGCCAAAAAGGGCGTATGCGTTTTTTCCTGAATATATTCAGGAAAAAACGCATACGTCCTTTTTGGCCAAGTGCATCATTGTGAACGTTCTGCCTCTTTTCCTATGCTTTCAATGCAATTCCAGTGTACCTCCTGAAATCGGTTTCCTGCAATTCTGCCCCGCTTTCAAGTCCTCTTGGCAGCCTTACTTCAGTATATTTTTGGACGATAATTGTCATTTATAACTCTGCAGGTTTGTGAATTACAGTGCCCCTGAGCTCCTTTCTTCAACTCGCTTTCTTGTGAGCTGGCCGCAACACCGCAGGATGGCTTCAGGCCCTAATCTGGTTCCGGCACGGCACGCCGAGCCTTTGGTTAATTCCTCTTCCTGGTGGGAAATGAGAGTTAAATTTCCCCGTCCAGAGACCTCCAGCTAGTCTCTCATTGGTTCTCGCTATTCCTGTTCATCTTCCGCAGAAATTGCAAACTGGGCCAAACAGGAGGTTAAAGGGACTGACTCTCCAAGTCGGGAGAGTGTTAGTAAAGCGTCTGGAATGTTGCACCCGTGTACCAGGGTACGAAAACTGAGACATATTTGAAGAGGTCTCCCGATCACACGGTTGATCATACTCTGGGTTCCACATGCATGTTTTAGCTGAAGGAAGAATACCTTAAACGTGGGTAGTTGAAACCCGTGGAATGGGTACCATGCAATATGACTTCAAAGGGTCTTCATTTGCTCACCGAACCTCTCCAATCCTATCACTGCTGCGTTTCTGCCCCTGTACACACGCTTGATTCTCTTTTGGAGACATAGCAATCCATAGGTTTTAAGATACTTACTAGTAAGGTACATTCTTAGGCGTTTAATATGGGGTGTTGAGTCCATTTCGTTGAGCAAGGAGTAGCTCTTGTCTATTCCATATTTGGCTTAAGGAACTTTATCTGTGCTCATTTCAATCTCTGGTTTTATGCAGCACCCCAACTCACCTTTCCCCTTAAGCAAGCATAAGTTGGTTTTCTAAATTTGAGACCCTGTTGTGTTTTGGAATTCAGTTCCTGTGTAGCCAAGTTTACATTCCGTGTATTAGTGATATCTTATGATGTTTCTTTTTCTGTGTGACTTATTTCAGTTAGAATCATCATACCTGAATCCACTCATTATGCTGCTAGGGGCCTGATGACATAGATTTCATTGCTGAGTGATACTGCATTGTACGTAAGTACCACAAGTTCTTTATCCATTTTTCACTTTCTGTGATATTGAACTTGTACGGTAAACGAGGTTCTTGTAAACAGAGGCGTCCCAAACTTTGGGGTAGCTGTGTCTTTTTGATTTTAATTTCCCTAAGCTATAGGACCATAAGTGAAAGTGCCCTAGGCTCTGTTGCTTTGTTTCTTAGATGTTTCAGGAAACACCATACACTTCTCCCAAGTGTCTGTTGGCAATTTACATCCCGCCCATCAGCATAACAAGGCTCCCAGTTCTCCATGGCCTGTCCTGCCTTTCTGGATTTTACACTTTTTTCAGATGGCCCTTTTGACCGGGGGGAAGTGAGACTTCATTGTAGTGCAGATTTCCTTTGCAAGTTTGCTTGGTTGGCCAAAAAGGGCGTATGCGTTTATTCCTGAATATATTCAGGAAAAAACGCATACGCCCTTTTTGGCCAAGTGCATCATTGTGGACGTTCTGCCTCTTTTCCTATGCTTTCAATGCAATTCCAGTCTACCTCCTGAAATCGGTTTCCTGCAATTCTGCCCCGCTTTCAAGTCCTCTTGGCAGCCTTACTTCAGTATATTTTTGGACGATAGCTGTCATTTATAACTCTGCAGGTTTGTGAATTACAGTGCCCCTGAGCTCCTTTCTTCAACTTGCTTTCTTGTGAGCTTGCCGCAACACCGCAGGATGGCTTCAGGCCCTATTCTGGTTCCGGCACGGCACGCTGAGCCTTTGGTTATTTCCTCTTCCTGGTGGGAAATGAGAGTTAAATTTGCCCGTCCAGACACCTCCAGCTAGTCTCTCATTGGTTCTCGCTATTCCTGTTCATCTTCCGCAGAAATTGCAAACTGGGCCAAACAGGAGGTTAAAGGCGCTGACTCTCCAAGTGGGGAGAGTGTTAGTAAAGCGTCTGGAATGTTGCACCCGAGTACCAGGGGAGGAAAACTGAGACATATTTGAACACGTCTCCCGTTCACACGATTGATCATACTCTGGGTTCCACATGCATGTTTTAGCTGAAGGAAGAATACCTTAAACCTGGAGAGTTGAGACCCGTGGAATGGGTAACATGCAATATGACTTCAAAGGGTCTTCATTTGCTCACCGAACCTCTCCAATCCTATCACTGCTGCGTTTATGTCCCTGTACACATGATTGATTCTCTTTCGGAGACATAGCAATCCATAGGTTTTAAGATACTTAAGAGTCAGGTACATTCTTAGGCGTTTAATATGGGGTGTTGAGTCCATTTCGTTGAGCAAGGAGTAGCTCTTGTCTATTCCATATTTGGCTTAAGGAACTTTATCTGTGCTCATTTCAATCTCTGGTTTTATGCAGCACCCCAACTCACCTTTCCCCTTAAGCAAGCATAAGTTGGTTTTCTAAATTTGAGACCCTGTTGTGTTTTGGAATTCAGTTCCTGTGTAGCCAAGTTTACATTCCGTGTATTAGTGATATCTTATGATGTTTCTTTTTCTGTGTGACTTATTTCAGTTAGAATCATCATACCTGAATCCACTCATTATGCTGCTAGGGGCCTGATGACATAGATTTCATTGCTGAGTGATACTGCATTGTACGTAAGTACCACAAGTTCTTTATCCATTTTTCACTTTCTGTGATATTGAACTTGTACGGTAAACGAGGTTCTTGTAAACAGAGGCGTCCCAAACTTTGGGGTAGCTGTGTCTTTTTGATTTTAATTTCCCTAAGCTATAGGACCATAAGTGAAAGTGCCCTAGGCTCTGTTGCTTTGTTTCTTAGATGTTTCAGGAAACACCATACACTTCTCCCAAGTGTCTGTTGGCAATTTACATCCCGCCCATCAGCATAACAAGGCTCCCAGTTCTCCATGGCCTGTCCTGCCTTTCTGGATTTTACACCTTTTTCAGATGGCCCTTTTGACCGGGGGGAAGTGAGACTTCATTGTAGTGCAGATTTCCTTTGCAAGTTTGCTTGGTTGGCCAAAAAGGGCGTATGCGTTTTTTCCTGAATATATTCAGGAAAAAACGCATACGCCCTTTTTGGCCAAGTGCATCATTGTGGACGTTCTGCCTCTTTTCCTATGCTTTCAATGCAATTCCAGTCTACCTCCTGAAATCGGTTTCCTGCAATTCTGCCCCACTTTCGAGTCCTCTTGGCAGCCTTACTTCAGTATATTTTTGGACGATAGCTGTCATTTATAACTCTGCAGGTTTGTGAATTACAGTGCCCCTGAGCTCCTTTCTTCAACTTGCTTTCTTGTGAGCTGGCCGCAACACCGCAGGATGGCTTCAGGCCCTATTCTGGTTCCGGCACGGCACGCTGAGCCTTTGGTTATTTCCTCTTCCTGTTGGGAAATGAGAGTTAAATTTGCCCGTCCAGACACCTCCAGCTAGTCTCTCATTGGTTCTCGCTATTCCTGTTCATCTTCCGCAGAAATTGCAAACTGGGCCAAACAGGAGGTTAAAGGCGCTGACTCTCCAAGTGGGGAGAGTGTTAGTAAAGCGTCTGGAATGTTGCAACCGAGTACCAGGGGAGGAAAACTGAGACATATTTGAACACGTCTCCCGTTCACACGATTGATCATACTCTGGGTTCCACATGCATGTTTTAGCTGAAGGAAGAATACCTTAAACCTGGAGAGTTGAGACCCGTGGAATGGGTACCATGCAATATGACTTCAAAGGGTCTTCATTTGCTCACCGAACCTCTCCAATCCTATCACTGCTGCGTTTATGTCCCTGTACACATGCTTGATTCTCTTTCAGAGACATAGCAATCCATAGGTTTTAAGATACTTAAGAGTCAGGTACATTCTTAGGCGTTTAATATGCGGTGTTGAGTCCATTTCGTTGAGCAAGGAGTAGCTCTTGTCTATTCCATATTTGGCTTAAGGAACTTTATCTGTGCTCATTTCAATCTCTGGTTTTTTGCAGCACCCCAACTCACCTTTACCCTTAAACAAGCATAAGTTGGTTTTCTAAATTTGAGACCCTGTTCTGTTCTGTAATTCAGTTCCTGTGTAGCCAAGTTTACATTCCGTGTATTACTGATATCTTATGATGTTTCTTTTTCTGTGTGACTTATTTCAGTTAGAATCATCGTACCTGAATCCACTCATTGTGCTGCTACGGGCCTGATGACATAGATTTCACTGCTGAGTGATACTGCATTGTACGTAAGTACCACAAGTTCTTTATCCATTTTTCACTTTCTGTGATATTGAACTTGTACGGTAAACGAGGTTCTTGTAAACAGAGGCGTCCCAAACTTTGGGGTAGCTGTGTCTTTTTGATTTTAATTTCCCTAAGCTATAGGACCATAAGTGAAAGTGCCCTAGGCTCTGTTGCTTTGTTTCTTAGATGTTTCAGGAAACACCATACACTTCTCCCAAGTGTCTGTTGGCAATTTACATCCCGCCCATCAGCATAACAAGGCTCCCAGTTCTCCATGGCCTGTCCTGCCTTTCTGGATTTTACACCTTTTTCAGATGGCCCTTTTGACCGGGGGGAAGTGAGACTTCATTGTAGTGCAGATTTCCTTTGCAAGTTTGCTTGGTTGGCCAAAAAGGGCGTATGCGTTTTTTCCTGAATATATTCAGGAAAAAACGCATACGCCCTTTTTGGCCAAGTGCATCATTGTGGACGTTCTGCCTCTTTTCCTATGCTTTCAATGCAATTCCAGTCTACCTCCTGAAATCGGTTTCCTGCAATTCTGCCCCACTTTCGAGTCCTCTTGGCAGCCTTACTTCAGTATATTTTTGGACGATAGCTGTCATTTATAACTCTGCAGGTTTGTGAATTACAGTGCCCCTGAGCTCCTTTCTTCAACTTGCTTTCTTGTGAGCTGGCCGCAACACCGCAGGATGGCTTCAGGCCCTATTCTGGTTCCGGCACGGCACGCTGAGCCTTTGGTTATTTCCTCTTCCTGTTGGGAAATGAGAGTTAAATTTGCCCGTCCAGACACCTCCAGCTAGTCTCTCATTGGTTCTCGCTATTCCTGTTCATCTTCCGCAGAAATTGCAAACTGGGCCAAACAGGAGGTTAAAGGCGCTGACTCTCCAAGTGGGGAGAGTGTTAGTAAAGCGTCTGGAATGTTGCAACCGAGTACCAGGGGAGGAAAACTGAGACATATTTGAACACGTCTCCCGTTCACACGATTGATCATACTCTGGGTTCCACATGCATGTTTTAGCTGAAGGAAGAATACCTTAAACCTGGAGAGTTGAGACCCGTGGAATGGGTACCATGCAATATGACTTCAAAGGGTCTTCATTTGCTCACCGAACCTCTCCAATCCTATCACTGCTGCGTTTATGTCCCTGTACACATGCTTGATTCTCTTTCAGAGACATAGCAATCCATAGGTTTTAAGATACTTAAGAGTCAGGTACATTCTTAGGCGTTTAATATGCGGTGTTGAGTCCATTTCGTTGAGCAAGGAGTAGCTCTTGTCTATTCCATATTTGGCTTAAGGAACTTTATCTGTGCTCATTTCAATCTCTGGTTTTTTGCAGCACCCCAACTCACCTTTACCCTTAAACAAGCATAAGTTGGTTTTCTAAATTTGAGACCCTGTTCTGTTCTGTAATTCAGTTCCTGTGTAGCCAAGTTTACATTCCGTGTATTACTGATATCTTATGATGTTTCTTTTTCTGTGTGACTTATTTCAGTTAGAATCATCGTACCTGAATCCACTCATTGTGCTGCTACGGGCCTGATGACATAGATTTCACTGCTGAGTGATACTGCATTGTACGTAAGTACCACAAGTTCTTTATCCATTTTTCACTTTCTGTGATATTGAACTTGTACGGTAAACGAGGTTCTTGTAAACAGAGGCGTCCCAAACATTGGGGTGGCTGTATCTTTTGGATTTTAATTTCCCTAAGCTATAGGACCATAAGTGGAAGTGCCCTAGGCTCTGTTGCTTTGTTTTTTAGACGTTTCAGGAAACACCATACACTTCTCCCGAGTGTCTGTTGGCAATGTACATCCCGCCCATCAGTATAACAAGGCTCCCAGTTCTCCATGGCCTGTCCTGCCTTTCTGGATTTTACACTTTTTTCAGATGGCCCTTTTGACCGGGGGGAAGTGAGACTTCATTGTAGTGCAGATTTCCTTTGCAAGCTTGCTTGGTTGGCCAAAAAGGGCGTATGCGTTTTTTCCTGAATATATTCAGGAAAAAACGCATACGCCCTTTTTGGCCAAGTGCATCATTGTGGACGTTCTGCCTCTTTTCCTATGCTTTCAATGCAATTCCAGTCTACCTCCTGAAATCGGTTTCCTGCAATTCTGCCCCGCTTTCAAGTCCTCTTGGCAGCCTTACTTCAGTATATTTTTGGACGATAGTTGTCATTTATAACTCTGCAGGTTTGTGAATTACAGTGCCCCTGAGCTCCTTTCTTCAACTCGTTTTCTTGTGAGCTGGCCGCAACACCGCAGGATGGCTTCAGGCCCTAATCTGGTTCCGGCACGGCACGCTGAGCCTTTGGTTATTTCCTCTTCCTGGTGGGAAATGAGAGTTAAATTTGCCCGTGCAGACACCTCCAGCTAGTCTCTCATTGGTTCTCGCTCTTCCTGTTCATCTTCCGCAGAAATTGCAAACTGGGCCAAACAGGAGGTTAAAGGGACTGACTCTCCAAGTCGGGAGAGTGTTAGTAAAGCGTCTGGAATGTTGCACCCGAGTACCAGGGTACGAAAACTGAGACATATTTGAACACGTCTCCCGATCACATGGTTGATCATACTCTAGGTTCCACATGCATGTTTTAGCTGAAGGAGGAATACCTTAAACCTGGGTAGTTGAAACCCGTGGAATGGGTACCATGCAATATGACTTCAAAGGGTCTTCATTTGCTCACCGAACCTCTCCAATCCTATCACTGCTTTGTTTATATCCCTGTACACATGCTTGATTCTCTTTCGGAGACATAGCAATCCATAGGTTTTAAGATACTTAAGAGTCAGGTACATTCTTAGGCGTTTAATATGCGGTGTTGAGTCCATTTCGTTGAGCAAGGAGTAGCTCTTGTCTATTCCATATTTGGCTTAAGGAACTTTATCTGTGCTCATTTCAATCTCTGGTTTTTTGCAGCACCCCAACTCACCTTTACCCTTAAACAAGCATAAGTTGGTTTTCTAAATTTGAGACCCTGTTCTGTTCTGTAATTCAGTTCCTGTGTAGCCAAGTTTACATTCCGTGTATTACTGATATCTTATGATGTTTCTTTTTCTGTGTGACTTATTTCAGTTAGAATCATCGTACCTGAATCCACTCATTGTGCTGCTACGGGCCTGATGTCATAGATTTCACTGCTGAGTGATACTGCATTGTACGTAAGTACCACAAGTTCTTTATCCATTTTTCACTTTCTGTGATATTGAACTTGTACGGTAAACGAGGTTCTTGTAAACAGAGGCGTCCCAAACTTTGGGGTGGCTGTGTCGTTTTGATTTTAATTTCCCTAAGCTATAGGGCCATAAGTGGAAGTGCCCTAGGCTCTGTTGCTTTGTTTTTCAGATGTTTCAGGAAACACCATACACTTCTCCCGAGTGTCTGTTGGCAATTTACATCCCGCCCATCAGCATAACAAGGCTCCCAGTTCTCCATGGCCTGTCCTGCCTTTCTGGATTTTACACTTTTTTCAGATGGCCCTTTTGACCGGGGGGAAGTGAGACTTCATTGTAGTGCAGATTTCCTTTGCAAGTTTGCTTGGTTGGCCAAAAAGGGCGTATGCGTTTTTTCCTGAATATATTCAGGAAAAAACGCATACGTCCTTTTTGGCCAAGTGCATCATTGTGAACGTTCTGCCTCTTTTCCTATGCTTTCAATGCAATTCCAGTCTACCTCCTGAAATCGGTTTCCTGCAATTCTGCCCCGCTTTCAAGTCCTCTTGGCAGCCTTACTTCAGTATATTTTTGGACGATAATTGTCATTTATAACTCTGCAGGTTTGTGAATTACAGTGCCCCTGAGCTCCTTTCTTCAACTCGCTTTCTTGTGAGCTGGCCGCAACACCGCAGGATGGCTTCAGGCCCTAATCTGGTTCCGGCACGGCACGCCGAGCCTTTGGTTAATTCCTCTTCCTGGTGGGAAATGAGAGTTAAATTTGCCCGTCCAGAGACCTCCAGCTAGTCTCTCATTGGTTCTCGCTATTCCTGTTCATCTTCCGCAGAAATTGCAAACTGGGCCAAACAGGAGGTTAAAGGGACTGACTCTCCAAGTCGGGAGAGTGTTAGTAAAGCGTCTGGAATGTTGCACCCGTGTACCAGGGTACGAAAACTGAGACATATTTGAAGAGGTCTCCCGATCACACGGTTGATCATACTCTGGGTTCCACATGCATGTTTTAGCTGAAGGAAGAATACCTTAAACGTGGGTAGTTGAAACCCGTGGAATGGGTACCATGCAATATGACTTCAAAGGGTCTTCATTTGCTCACCGAACCTCTCCAATCCTATCACTGCTGCGTTTCTGCCCCTGTACACACGCTTGATTCTCTTTTGGAGACATAGCAATCCATAGGTTTTAAGATACTTACTAGTAAGGTACATTCTTAGGCGTTTAATATGGGGTGTTGAGTCCATTTCGTTGAGCAAGGAGTAGCTCTTGTCTATTCCATATTTGGCTTAAGGAACTTTATCTGTGCTCATTTCAATCTCTGGTTTTATGCAGCACCCCAACTCACCTTTCCCCTTAAGCAAGCATAAGTTGGTTTTCTAAATTTGAGACCCTGTTGTGTTTTGGAATTCAGTTCCTGTGTAGCCAAGTTTACATTCCGTGTATTAGTGATATCTTATGATGTTTCTTTTTCTGTGTGACTTATTTCAGTTAGAATCATCATACCTGAATCCACTCATTATGCTGCTAGGGGCCTGATGACATAGATTTCATTGCTGAGTGATACTGCATTGTACGTAAGTACCACAAGTTCTTTATCCATTTTTCACTTTCTGTGATATTGAACTTGTACGGTAAACGAGGTTCTTGTAAACAGAGGCGTCCCAAACTTTGGGGTAGCTGTGTCTTTTTGATTTTAATTTCCCTAAGCTATAGGACCATAAGTGAAAGTGCCCTAGGCTCTGTTGCTTTGTTTCTTAGATGTTTCAGGAAACACCATACACTTCTCCCAAGTGTCTGTTGGCAATTTACATCCCGCCCATCAGCATAACAAGGCTCCCAGTTCTCCATGGCCTGTCCTGCCTTTCTGGATTTTACACCTTTTTCAGATGGCCCTTTTGACCGGGGGGAAGTGAGACTTCATTGTAGTGCAGATTTCCTTTGCAAGTTTGCTTGGTTGGCCAAAAAGGGCGTATGCGTTTTTTCCTGAATATATTCAGGAAAAAACGCATACGCCCTTTTTGGCCAAGTGCATCATTGTGGACGTTCTGCCTCTTTTCCTATGCTTTCAATGCAATTCCAGTCTACCTCCTGAAATCGGTTTCCTGCAATTCTGCCCCGCTTTCAAGTCCTCTTGGCAGCCTTACTTCAGTATATTTTTGGACGATAGCTGTCATTTATAACTCTGCAGGTTTGTGAATTACAGTGCCCCTGAGCTCCTTTCTTCAACTTGCTTTCTTGTGAGCTTGCCGCAACACCGCAGGATGGCTTCAGGCCCTATTCTGGTTCCGGCACGGCACGCTGAGCCTTTGGTTATTTCCTCTTCCTGGTGGGAAATGAGAGTTAAATTTGCCCGTCCAGACACCTCCAGCTAGTCTCTCATTGGTTCTCGCTATTCCTGTTCATCTTCCGCAGAAATTGCAAACTGGGCCAAACAGGAGGTTAAAGGCGCTGACTCTCCAAGTGGGGAGAGTGTTAGTAAAGCGTCTGGAATGTTGCACCCGAGTACCAGGGGAGGAAAACTGAGACATATTTGAACACGTCTCCCGTTCACACGATTGATCATACTCTGGGTTCCACATGCATGTTTTAGCTGAAGGAAGAATACCTTAAACCTGGAGAGTTGAGACCCGTGGAATGGGTACCATGCAATATGACTTCAAAGGGTCTTCATTTGCTCACCGAACCTCTCCAATCCTATCACTGCTGCGTTTATGTCCCTGTACACATGATTGATTCTCTTTCGGAGACATAGCAATCCATAGGTTTTAAGATACTTAAGAGTCAGGTACATTCTTAGGCGTTTAATATGCGGTGTTGAGTCCATTTCGTTGAGCAAGGAGTAGCTCTTGTCTATTCCATATTTGGCTTAAGGAACTTTATCTGTGCTCATTTCAATCTCTGGTTTTATGCAGCACCCCAACTCACCTTTACCCTTAAACAAGCATAAGTTGGTTTTCTAAATTTGAGACCCTGTTCTGTTCTGTAATTCAGTTCCTGTGTAGCCAAGTTTACATTCCGTGTATTAGTGATATCTTATGATGTTTCTTTTTCTGTGTGACTTATTTCAGTTAGAATCATCGTACCTGAATCCACTCATTGTGCTGCTACGGGCCTGATGACATAGATTTCACTGCTGAGTGATACTGCATTGTACGTAAGTACCACAAGTTCTTTATCCATTTTTCACTTTCTGTGATATTGAACTTGTATGGTAAACGAGGTTCTTGTAAACAGAGGCGTCCCAAACATTGGGGTGGCTGTATCTTTTTGATTTTAATTTCCCTAAGCTATAGGACCATAAGTGGAAGTGCCCTAGGCTCTGTTGCTTTGTTTTTTAGACGTTTCAGGAAACACCATACGATTCTCCCGAGTGTCTGTTGGCAATTTACATCCCGCCCATCAGCATAACAAGGCTCCCAGTTCTCCATGGCCTGTCCTGCCTTTCTGGATTTTACACTTTTTGCAGATGGCCCTTTTGACCGGGGGGAAGTGAGACTTCATTGTAGTGCAGATTTCCTTTGCAAGCTTGCTTGGTTGGCCAAAAAGGGCGTATGCGTTTTTTCCTGAATATATTCAGGAAAAAACGCATACGCCCTTTTTGGCCAAGTGCATCATTGTGGACGTTCTGCCTCTTTTCCTATGCTTTCAATGCAATTCCAGTCTACCTCCTGAAATCGGTTTCCTGCAATTCTGCCCCGCTTTCAAGTCCTCTTGGAAGCCTTACTTCAGTATATTTTTGGACGATATCTGTCATTTATAACTCTGCAGGTTTGTGAATTACAGTGCCCTTGAGTCCCTTTCTTCAACTCGCTTTCTTGTGACCTGGCCGCAACACCGCAGGATGGCTTCAGGCCCTAATCTGGTTCCGGCACGGCACGCTGAGCCTTTGGTTATTTCCTCTTCCTGGTGGGAAATGAGAGTTAAATTTGCCCGTCCAGACACCTCCAGCTAGTCTCTCATTGGTTCTCGCTATTCCTGTTCATCTTCCGCAGAAATTGCAAACTGGGCCAAACAGGAGTTTAAAGGGACTGACTCTCCAAGTCGGGAGAGTGTTAGTAAAGCGTCTGGAATGTTGCACCCGAGTACCAGGGTACGAAAACTGAGACATATTTGAACACGTCTCCCGATCACATGGTTGATCATACTCTAGGTTCCACATGCATGTTTTAGCTGAAGGAAGAATACCTTAAACCTGGGTAGTTGAAACCTGTGGAATGGGTACCATGCAATATGACTTCAAAGGGTCTTCATTTGCTCACCAAACCTCTCCAATCCTATCACTGCTGCGTTTATGCCCCTGTACACACGCTTGATTCTCTTTTGGAGACATAGCAATCCATAGGTTTTAAGATACTTACTAGTAAGGTACATTCTTAGGCGTTTAATATGGGGTGTTGAGTCCATTTCGTTGAGCAAGGAGTAGCTCTTGTCTATTCCATATTTGGCTTAAGGAACTTTATCTGTGCTCATTTCAATCTCTGGTTTTATGCAGCACCCCAACTCACGTTTCCCCTTAAGCAAGCATAAGTTGGTTTTCTAAATTTGAGACCCTGTTGTGTTTTGGAATTCAGTTCCTGTGTAGCCAAGTTTACATTCCGTGTATTAGTGATATCTTATGATGTTTCTTTTTCTGTGTGACTTATTTCAGTTAGAATCATCATACCTGAATCCACTCATTATGCTGCTATGGGCCTGATGACATAGATTTCATTGCTGAGTGATACTGCATTGTACGTAAGTACCACAAGTTCTTTATCCATTTTTCACTTTCTGTGATATTGAACTTGTACGGTAAACGAGGTTCTTGTAAACAGAGGCGTCCCAAATTTTGGGGTGGCTGTGTCTTTTTGATTTTAATTTCCCTAAGCTATAGGACCATAAGTGAAAGTGCCCTAGGCTCTGTTGCTTTGTTTCTTAGATGTTTCAGGAAACACCATACACTTCTCCCAAGTGTCTGTTGGCAATTTACATCCCGCCCATCAGCATAACAAGGCTCCCAGTTCTCCATGGCCTGTCCTGCCTTTCTGGATTTTACACCTTTTTCAGATGGCCCTTTTGACCGGGGGGAAATGAGACTTCATTGTAGTGCAGATTTCCTTTGCAAGTTTGCTTGGTTGGCCAAAAAGGGCGTATGCGTTTTTTCCTGAATATATTCAGGAAAAAACGCATACGCCCTTTTTGGCCAAGTGCATCATTGTGGACGTTCTGCCTCTTTTCCTATGCTTTCAATGCAATTCCAGTCTACCTCCTGAAATCGGTTTCCTGCAATTCTGCCCCGCTTTCAAGTCCTCTTGGCAGCCTTACTTCAGTATATTTTTGGACGATAGCTGTCATTTATAACTCTGCAGGTTTGTGAATTACAGTGCCCCTGAGCGCCTTTCTTCAACTTGCTTTCTTGTGAGCTGGCCGCAACACCGCAGGATGGCTTCAGGCCCTAATCTGGTTCCGGCACGGCACGCCGAGCCTTTGGTTAATTCCTCTTCCTGGTGGGAAATGAGAGTTAAATTTGCCCGTCCAGACACCTCCAGCTAGTCTCTCATTGGTTCTCGCTATTCCTGTTCATCTTCCGCAGAAATTGCAAACTGGGCCAAACAGGAGGTTAAAGGGACTGACTCTCCAAGTCGAGAGAGTGTTAGTAAAGCATCTGGAATGTTGCACCCGTGTACCAGGGTACGAAAACTGAGACATATTTGAAGAGGTCTCCCGATCACACGGTTGATCATACTCTGGGTTCCACATGCATGTTTTAGCTGAAGGAAGAATACCTTAAACGTGGGTAGTTGAAACCCGTGGAATGGGTACCATGCAATATGACTTCAAAGGGTCTTCATTTGCTCACCGAACCTCTCCAATCCTATCACTGCTGCGTTTCTGCCCCTGTACACACGCTTGATTCTCTTTTGGAGACATAGCAATCCATAGGTTTTAAGATACTTACTAGTAAGGTACATTCTTAGGCGTTTAATATGGGGTGTTGAGTCCATTTCGTTGAGCAAGGAGTAGCTCTTGTCTATTCCATATTTGGCTTAAGGAACTTTATCTGTGCTCATTTCAATCTCTGGTTTTATGCAGCACCCCAACTCACCTTTCCCCTTAAGCAAGCATAAGTTGGTTTTCTAAATTTGAGACCCTGTTGTGTTTTGGAATTCAGTTCCTGTGTAGCCAAGTTTACATTCCGTGTATTAGTGATATCTTATGATGTTTCTTTTTCTGTGTGACTTATTTCAGTTAGAATCATCATACCTGAATCCACTCATTATGCTGCTAGGGGCCTGATGACATAGATTTCATTGCTGAGTGATACTGCATTGTACGTAAGTACCACAAGTTCTTTATCCATTTTTCACTTTCTGTGATATTGAACTTGTACAGTAAACGAGGTTCTTGTAAACAGAGGCGTCCCAAACTTTGGGGTAGCTGTGTCTTTTTGATTTTAATTTCCCTAAGCTATAGGACCATAAGTGAAAGTGCCCTAGGCTCTGTTGCTTTGTTTCTTAGATGTTTCAGGAAACACCATACACTTCTCCCAAGTGTCTGTTGGCAATTTACATCCCGCCCATCAGCATAACAAGGCTCCCAGTTCTCCATGGCCTGTCCTGCCTTTCTGGATTTTACACCTTTTTCAGATGGCCCTTTTGACCGGGGGGAAGTGAGACTTCATTGTAGTGCAGATTTCCTTTGCAAGTTTGCTTGGTTGGCCAAAAAGGGCGTATGCGTTTTTTCCTGAATATATTCAGGAAAAAACGCATACGCCCTTTTTGGCCAAGTGCATCATTGTGGACGTTCTGCCTCTTTTCCTATGCTTTCAATGCAATTCCAGTCTACCTCCTGAAATCGGTTTCCTGCAATTCTGCCCCGCTTTCGAGTCCTCTTGGCAGCCTTACTTCAGTATATTTTTGGACGATAGCTGTCATTTATAACTCTGCAGGTTTGTGAATTACAGTGCCCCTGAGCTCCTTTCTTCAACTTGCTTTCCTGTGAGCTGGCCGCAACACCGCAGGATGGCTTCAGGCCCTATTCTGGTTCCGGCACGGCACGCTGAGCCTTTGGTTATTTCCTCTTCCTGGTGGGAAATGAGAGTTAAATTTGCCCGTCCAGACACCTCCAGCTAGTCTCTCATTGGTTCTCGCTATTCCTGTTCATCTTCCGCAGAAATTGCAAACTGGGCCAAACAGGAGGTTAAAGGGACTGACTCTCCAAGTGGGGAGAGTGTTAGTAAAGCGTCTGGAATGTTGCACCCGAGTACCAGGGTACGAAAACTGAGACATATTTGAACACGTCTCCCGATCACATGGTTGATCATACTCTAGGTTCCACATGCATGTTTTAGCTGAAGGAAGAATACCTTAAACCTGGGTAGTTGAAACCCGTGGAATGGGTACCATGCAATATGACTTCAAAGGGTCTTCATTTGCTCACCGAACCTCTCCAATCCTATCACTGCTGCGTTTCTGCCCCTGTACACACGCTTGATTCTCTTTTGGAGACATAGCAATCCATAGGTTTTAAGATACTTAAGAGTCAGGTACATTCTTAGGCGTTTAATATGCGGTGTTGAGTCCATTTCGTTGAGCAAGGAGTAGCTCTTGTCTATTCCATATTTGGCTTAAGGAACTTTATCTGTGCTCATTTCAATCTCTGGTTTTATGCAGCACCCCAACTCACCTTTCCCCTTAAACAAGCATAAGTTGGTTTTCTAAATTTGAGACCCTGTTCTGTTCTGTAATTCAGTTCCTGTGTAGCCAAGTTTACATTCCGTGTATTACTGATATCTTATGATGTTTCTTTTTCTGTGTGACTTATTTCAGTTAGAATCATCGTACCTGAATCCACTCATTGTGCTGCTACGGGCCTGATGACATAGATTTCACTGCTGAGTGATACTGCATTGTACGTAAGTACCACAAGTTCTTTATCCATTTTTCACTTTCTGTGATATTGAACTTGTACGGTAAACGAGGTTCTTGTAAACAGAGGCGTCCCAAACATTGGGGTGGCTGTATCTTTTTGATTTTAATTTCCCTAAGCTATAGGACCATAAGTGGAAGTGCCCTAGGCTCTGTTGCTTTGTTTTTTAGACGTTTCAGGAAACACCATACACTTCTCCCGAGTGTCTGTTGGCAATTTACATCCCGCCCATCAGCATAACAAGGCTCCCAGTTCTCCATGGCCTGTCCTGCCTTTCTGGATTTTACACTTTTTTCAGATGGCCCTTTTGACCGGGGGGAAGTGAGACTTCATTGTAGTGCAGATTTCCTTTGCAAGCTTGCTTGGTTGGCCAAAAAGGGCGTATGCGTTTTTTCCTGAATATATTCAGGAAAAAACGCATACGCCCTTTTTGGCCAAGTGCATCATTGTGGACGTTCTGCCTCTTTTCCTATGCTTTCAATGCAATTCCAGTCTACCTCCTGAAATCGGTTTCCTGCAATTCTGCCCCGCTTTCAAGTCCTCTTGGCAGCCTTACTTCAGTATATTTTTGGACGATAGTTGTCATTTATAACTCTGCAGGTTTGTGAATTACAGTGCCCCTGAGCTCCTTTCTTCAACTCGTTTTCTTGTGAGCTGGCCGCAACACCGCAGGATGGCTTCAGGCCCTAATCTGGTTCCGGCACGGCACGCTGAGCCTTTGGTTATTTCCTCTTCCTGGTGGGAAATGAGAGTTAAATTTGCCCGTCCAGACACCTCCAGCTAGTCTCTCATTGGTTCTCGCTATTCCTGTTCATCTTCCGCAGAAATTGCAAACTGGGCCAAACAGGAGGTTAAAGGGACTGACTCTCCAAGTCGGGAGAGTGTTAGTAAAGCGTCTGGAATATTGCACCCGAGTACCAGGGTACGAAAACTGAGACATATTTGAACTCGTCTCCCGATCACATGGTTGATCATACTCTAGGTTCCACATGCATGTTTTAGCTGAAGGAAGAATACCTTAAACCTGGGTAGTTGAAACCCGTGGAATGGGTACCATGCAATATGACTTCAAAGAGTCTTCATTTGCTCACCGAACCTCTCCAATCCTATCACTGCTGCGTTTATGTCCCTGTACACATGCTTGATTCTCTTTCGGAGACATAGCAATCCATAGGTTTTAAGATACTTAAGAGTCAGGTACATTCTTAGGCGTTTAATATGCTGTGTTGAGTCCATTTCGTTGAGCAAGGAGTAGCTCTTGTCTATTCCATATTTGGCTTAAGGAACTTTATCTGTGCTCATTTCAATCTCTGGTTTTATGCAGCACCCCAACTCACCTTTACCCTTAAACAAGCATAAGTTGGTTTTCTAAAATTGAGACCCTGTTCTGTTCTGTAATTCAGTTCCTGTGTAGCCAAGTTTACATTCCGTGTATTACTGATATCTTATGATGTTTCTTTTTCTGTGTGACTTATTTCAGTTAGAATCATCGTACCTGAATCCACTCATTGTGCTGCTACGGGCCTGATGACATAGATTTCACTGCTGAGTGATACTGCATTGTACGTAAGTACCACAAGTTCTTTATCCATTTTTCACTTTCTGTGATATTGAACTTGTACGGTAAACGAGGTTCTTGTAAACAGAGGCGTCCCAAACATTGGGGTGGCTGTATCTTTTTGATTTTAATTTCCCTAAGCTATAGGACCATAAGTGGAAGTGCCCTAGGCTCTGTTGCTTTGTTTTTTAGACGTTTCAGGAAACACCATACACTTCTCCCGAGTGTCTGTTGGCAATTTACATCCCGCCCATCAGCATAACAAGGCTCCCAGTTCTCCATGGCCTGTCCTGCCTTTCTGCATTTTACACTTTTTTCAGATGGCCCTTTTGACCGGGGGGAAGTGAGACTTCATTGTAGTGCAGATTTCCTTTGCAAGCTTGCTTGGTTGGCCAAAAAGGGCGTATGCGTTTTTTCCTGAATATATTCAGGAAAAAACGCATACGCCCTTTTTGGCCAAGTGCATCATTGTGGACGTTCTGCCTCTTTTCCTATGCTTTCAATGCAATTCCAGTCTACCTCCTGAAATCGGTTTCCTGCAATTCTGCCCCGCTTTCAAGTCCTCTTGGCAGCCTTACTTCAGTATATTTTTGGATGATAGTTGTCATTTATAACTCTGCAGGTTTGTGAATTACAGTGCCCCTGAGCTCCTTTCTTCAACTCGTTTTCTTGTGAGCTGGCCGCAACACCGCAGGATGGCTTCAGGCCCTAATCTGGTTCCGGCACGGCACGCTGAGCCTTTGGTTATTTCCTCTTCCTGGTGGGAAATGAGAGTTAAATTTGCCCGTCCAGACACCTCCAGCTAGTCTCTCATTGGTTCTCGCTATTCCTGTTCATCTTCCGCAGAAATTGCAAACTGGGCCAAACAGGAGGTTAAAGGGACTGACTCTCCAAGTCGGGAGAGTGTTAGTAAAGCGTCTGGAATGTTGCACCCGAGTACCAGGGTACGAAAACTGAGACATATTTGAACACGTCTCCCGATCACATGGTTGATCATACTCTAGGTTCCACATGCATGTTTTAGCTGAAGGAAGAATACCTTAAACCTGGGTAGTTGAAACCCGTGGAATGGGTACCATGCAATATGACTTCAAAGGGTCTTCATTTGCTCACCGAACCTCTCCAATCCTATCACTGCTGCGTTTATGTCCCTGTACACATGCTTGATTCTCTTTCGGAGACATAGCAATCCATAGGTTTTAAGATACTTAAGAGTCAGGTACATTCTTAGGTGTTTAATATGCGGTGTTGAGTCCATTTCGTTGAGCAAGGAGTAGCTCTTGTCTATTCCATATTTGGCTTAAGGAACTTTATCTGTGCTCATTTCAATCTCTGGTTTTATGCAGCACCCCAACTCACCTTTACCCTTAAACAAGCATAAGTTGGTTTTCTAAATTTGAGTCCCTGTTCTGTTCTGTAATTCAGTTCCTGTGTAGCCAAGTTTACATTCCGTGTATTACTGATATCTTATGATGTTTCTTTTTCTGTGTGACTTATTTCAGTTAGAATCATCGTACCTGAATCCACTCATTGTGCTGCTACGGGCCTGATGACATAGATTTCACTGCTGAGTGATACTGCATTGTACGTAAGTACCACAAGTTCTTTATCCATTTTTCACTTTCTGTGATATTGAACTTGTACGGTAAACGAGGTTCTTGTAAACAGAGGCGTCCCAAACATTGGGGTGGCTGTATCTTTTTGATTTTAATTTCCCTAAGCTATAGGACCATAAGTGGAAGTGCCCTAGGCTCTGTTGCTTTGTTTTTTAGACGTTTCAGGAAACACCATACACTTCTCCCGAGTGTCTGTTGGCAATGTACATCCCGCACATCAGCATAACAAGGCTCCCAGTTCTCCATGGCCTGTCCTGCCTTTGTGCATTTTACACTTTTTTCAGATGGCCCTTTTGACCGGGGGGAAGTGAGACTTCATTGTAGTGCAGATTTCCTTTGCAAGCTTGCTTGGTTGGCCAAAAAGGGCGTATGCGTTTTTTCCTGAATATATTCAGGAAAAAACGCATACGCCCTTTTTGGCCAAGTGCATCATTGTGGACGTTCTGCCTCTTTTCCTATGCTTTCAATGCAATTCCAGTCTACCTCCTGAAATCGGTTTCCTGCAATTCTGCCCCGCTTTCAAGTCCTCTTGGCAGCCTTACTTCAGTATATTTTTGGACGATAGTTGTCATTTATAACTCTGCAGGTTTGTGAATTACAGTGCCCCTGAGCTCCTTTCTTCAACTCGCTTTCTTGTGAGCTGGCCGCAACACCGCAGGATGGCTTCAGGCCCTAATCTGGTTCCGGCACGGCACGCTGAGCCTTTGGTTATTTCCTCTTCCTGGTGGGAAATGAGAGTTAAATTTGCCCGTCCAGACACCTCCAGCTAGTCTCTCATTGGTTCTCGCTATTCCTGTTCATCTTCCGCAGAAATTGCAAACTGGGCCAAACAGGAGGTTAAAGGGACTGACTCTCCAAGTCGGGAGAGTGTTAGTAAAGCGTCTGGAATGTTGCACCCGAGTACCAGGGTACGAAAACTGAGACATATTTGAAAACGTCTCCCGATCACATGGTTGATCATACTCTAGGTTCCACATGCATGTTTTAGCTGAAGGAAGAATACCTTAAACCTGGAGAGTTGAGACCCGTGTAATGGGTACCATGCAATATGACTTCAAAGGGTCTTCATTTGCTCACCGAACCTCTCCAATCCTATCACTGCTGCGTTTATGTCCCTGTACACATGCTTGATTCTCTTTCGGAGACATAGCAATCCATAGGTTTTAAGATACTTAAGAGTCAGGTACATTCTTAGGCGTTTAATATGCGGTGTTGAGTCCATTTCGTTGAGCAAGGAGTAGCTCTTGTCTATTCCATATTTGGCTTAAGGAACTTTATCTGTGCTCATTTCAATCTCTGGTTTTATGCAGCACCCCAACTCACCTTTACCCTTAAACAAGCATAAGTTGGTTTTCTAAATTTGAGTCCCTGTTCTGTTCTGTAATTCAGTTCCTGTGTAGCCAAGTTTACATTCCGTGTATTACTGATATCTTATGATGTTTCTTTTTCTGTGTGACTTATTTCAGTTAGAATCATCGTACCTGAATCCACTCATTGTGCTGCTACGGGCCTGATGACATAGATTTCACTGCTGAGTGATACTGCATTGTACGTAAGTACCACAAGTTCTTTATCCATTTTTCACTTTCTGTGATATTGAACTTGTACGGTAAACGAGGTTCTTGTAAACAGAGGCGTCCCAAACATTGGGGTGGCTGTATCTTTTTGATTTTAATTTCCCAAAGCTATAGGACCATAAGTGGAAGTGCCCTAGGCTCTGTTGCTTTGTTTTTTAGACGTTTCAGGAAACACCATACACTTCTCCCGAGTGTCTGTTGGCAATTTACATCCCGCCCATCAGCATAACAAGGCTCCCAGTTCTCCATGGCCTGTCCTGCCTTTCTGGATTTTACACTTTTTTCAGATGGCCCTTTTGACCGGGGGGAAGTGAGACTTCATTGTAGTGCAGATTTCCTTTGCAAGCTTGCTTGGTTGGCCAAAAAGGGCGTATGCGTTTTTTCCTGAATATATTCAGGAAAAAACGCATACGCCCTTTTTGGCCAAGTGCATCATTGTGGACGTTCTGCCTCTTTTCCTATGCTTTCAATGCAATTCCAGTCTACCTCCTGAAATCGGTTTCCTGCAATTCTGCCCCGCTTTCAAGTCCTCTTGGCAGCCTTACTTCAGTATATTTTTGGACGATAGTTGTCATTTATAACTCTGCAGGTTTGTGAATTACAGTGCCCCTGAGCTCCTTTCTTCAACTCGCTTTCTTGTGAGCTGGCCGCAACACCGCAGGATGGCTTCAGGCCCTAATCTGGTTCCGGCACGGCACGCTGAGCCTTTGGTTATTTCCTCTTCCTGGTGGGAAATGAGAGTTAAATTTGCCCGTCCAGACACCTCCAGCTAGTCTCTCATTGGTTCTCACTATTCCTGTTCATCTTCCGCAGAAATTGCAAACTGGGCCAAACAGGAGGTTAAAGGGACTGACTCTCCAAGTCGGGAGAGTGTTAGTAAAGCGTCTGGAATGTTGCACCCGAGTACCAGGGTACGAAAACTGAGACATATTTGAAAACGTCTCCCGATCACATGGTTGATCATACTCTAGGTTCCACATGCATGTTTTAGCTGAAGGAAGAATACCTTAAACCTGGAGAGTTGAGACCCGTGTAATGGGTACCATGCAATATGACTTCAAAGGGTCTTCATTTGCTCACCGAACCTCTCCAATCCTATCACTGCTGCGTTTATGTCCCTGTACACATGCTTGATTCTCTTTCGGAGACATAGCAATCCATAGGTTTTAAGATACTTAAGAGTCAGGTACATTCTTAGGCGTTTAATATGCGGTGTTGAGTCCATTTCGTTGAGCAAGGAGTAGCTCTTGTCTATTCCATATTTGGCTTAAGGAACTTTATCTGTGCTCATTTCAATCTCTGGTTTTATGCAGCACCCCAACTCACCTTTACCCTTAAACAAGCATAAGTTGGTTTTCTAAATTTGAGACCCTGTTCTGTTCTGTAATTCAGTTCCTGTGTAGCCAAGTTTACATTCCGTGTATTACTGATATCTTATGATGTTTCTTTTTCTGTGTGACTTATTTCAGTTAGAATCATCGTACCTGAATCCACTCATTGTGCTGCTACGGGCCTGATGACATAGATTTCACTGCTGAGTGATACTGCATTGTACGTAAGTACCACAAGTTCTTTATCCATTTTTCACTTTCTGTGATATTGAACTTGTACGGTAAACGAGGTTCTTGTAAACAGAGGCGTCCCAAACATTGGGGTGGCTGTATCTTTTGGATTTTAATTTCCCTAAGCTATAGGACCATAAGTGGAAGTGCCCTAGGCTCTGTTGCTTTGTTTTTTAGACGTCTCAGGAAACACCATACACTTCTCCCGAGTGTCTGTTGGCAATGTACATCCCGCCCATCAGCATAACAAGGCTCCCAGTTCTCCATGGCCTGTCCTGCCTTTCTGGATTTTACACTTTTTTCAGATGGCCCTTTTGACCGGGGGGAAGTGAGACTTCATTGTAGTGCAGATTTCCTTTGCAAGCTTGCTTGGTTGGCCAAAAAGGGCGTATGCGTTTTTTCCTGAATATATTCAGGAAAAAACGCATACGCCCTTTTTGGCCAAGTGCATCATTGTGGACGTTCTGCCTCTTTTCCTATGCTTTCAATGCAATTCCAGTCTACCTCCTGAAATCGGTTTCCTGCAATTCTGCCCCGCTTTCAAGTCCTCTTGGCAGCCTTACTTCAGTATATTTTTGGACGATAGTTGTCATTTATAACTCTGCAGGTTTGTGAATTACAGTGCCCCTGAGCTCCTTTCTTCAACTCGTTTTCTTGTGAGCTGGCCGCAACACCGCAGGATGGCTTCAGGCCCTAATCTGGTTCCGGCACGGCACGCTGAGCCTTTGGTTATTTCCTCTTCCTGGTGGGAAATGAGAGTTAAATTTGCCCGTCCAGACACCTCCAGCTAGTCTCTCATTGGTTCTCGCTATTCCTGTTCATCTTCCGCAGAAATTGCAAACTGGGCCAAACAGGAGGTTAAAGGGACTGACTCTCCAAGTCGGGAGAGTGTTAGTAAATCGTCTGGAATGTTGCACCCGAGTACCAGGGTACGAAAACTGAGACATATTTGAACACGTCTCCCGATCACATGGTTGATCATACTCTAGGTTCCACATGCATGTTTTAGCTGAAGGAAGAATACCTTAAACCTGGGTAGTTGAAACCCGTGGAATGGGTACCATGCAATATGACTTCAAAGGGTCTTCATTTGCTCACCGAACCTCTCCAATCCTATCACTGCTGCGTTTATGTCCCTGTACACATGCTTGATTCTCTTTCGGAGACATAGCAATCCATAGGTTTTAAGATACTTAAGAGTCAGGTACATTCTTAGGCGTTTAATATGCGGTGTTGAGTCCATTTCGTTGAGCAAGGAGTAGCTCTTGTCTATTCCATATTTGGCTTAAGGAACTTTATCTGTGCTCATTTCAATCTCTGGTTTTATGCAGCACCCCAACTCGCCTTTACCCTTAAACAAGCATATGTTGGTTTTCTAAATTTGAGTCCCTGTTCTGTTCTGTAATTCAGTTCCTGTGTAGCCAAGTTTACATTCCGTGTATTACTGATATCTTATGATGTTTCTTTTTCTGTGTGACTTATTTCAGTTAGAATCATCGTACCTGAATCCACTCATTGTGCTGCTACGGGCCTGATGACATAGATTTCACTGCTGAGTGATACTGCATTGTACGTAAGTACCACAAGTTCTTTATCCATTTTTCACTTTCTGTGATATTGAACTTGTACGGTAAACGAGGTTCTTGTAAACAGAGGCGTCCCAAAATTTGGGGTGGCTGTATCTTTTTGATTTTAATTTCCCAAAGCTATAGGACCATAAGTGGAAGTGCCCTAGGCTCTGTTGCTTTGTTTTTTAGACGTTTCAGGAAACACCATACACTTCTCCCGAGTGTCTGTTGGCAATGTACATCCCGCCCATCAGCATAACAAGGCTCCCAGTTCTCCATGGCCTGTCCTGCCTTTCTGGATTTTACACTTTTTTCAGATGGCCCTTTTGACCGGGGGGAAGTGAGACTTCATTGTAGTGCAGATTTCCTTTGCAAGCTTGCTTGGTTGGCCAAAAAGGGCGTATGCGTTTTTTCCTGAATATATTCAGGAAAAAACGCATACGCCCTTTTTGGCCAAGTGCATCATTGTGGACGTTCTGCCTCTTTTCCTATGCTTTCAATGCAATTCCAGTCTACCTCCTGAAATCGGTTTCCTGCAATTCTGCCCCGCTTTCAAGTCCTCTTGGCAGCCTTACTTCAGTATATTTTTGGACGATAGTTGTCATTTATAACTCTGCAGGTTTGTGAATTACAGTGCCCCTGAGCTCCTTTCTTCAACTCGCTTTCTTGTGAGCTGGCCGCAACACCGCAGGATGGCTTCAGGCCCTAATCTGGTTCCGGCACGGCACGCTGAGCCTTTGGTTATTTCCTCTTCCTGGTGGGAAATGAGAGTTAAATTTGCCCGTCCAGACACCTCCAGCTAGTCTCTCATTGGTTCTCGCTATTCCTGTTCATCTTCCGCAGAAATTGCAAACTGGGCCAAACAGGAGGTTAAAGGGACTGACTCTCCAAGTCGGGAGAGTGTTAGTAAAGCGTCTGGAATGTTGCACCCGAGTACCAGGGTACGAAAACTGAGACATATTTGAAAACGTCTCCCGATCACATGGTTGATCATACTCTAGGTTCCACATGCATGTTTTAGCTGAAGGAAGAATACCTTAAACCTGGAGAGTTGAGACCCGTGTAATGGGTACCATGCAATATGACTTCAAAGGGTCTTCATTTGCTCACCGAACCTCTCCAATCCTATCACTGCTGCGTTTATGTCCCTGTACACATGCTTGATTCTCTTTCGGAGACATAGCAATCCATAGGTTTTAAGATACTTAAGAGTCAGGTACATTCTTAGGCGTTTAATATGCGGTGTTGAGTCCATTTCGTTGAGCAAGGAGTAGCTCTTGTCTATTCCATATTTGGCTTAAGGAACTTTATCTGTGCTCATTTCAATCTCTGGTTTTATGCAGCACCCCAACTCACCTTTACCCTTAAACAAGCTTAAGTTGGTTTTCTAAATTTGAGACCCTGTTCTGTTCTGTAATTCAGTTCCTGTGTAGCCAAGTTTACATTCCGTGTATTACTGATATCTTATGATGTTTCTTTTTCTGTGTGACTTATTTCAGTTAGAATCATCGTACCTGAATCCACTCATTGTGCTGCTACGGGCCTGATGACATAGATTTCACTGCTGAGTGATACTGCATTGTACGTAAGTACCACAAGTTCTTTATCCATTTTTCACTTTCTGTGATATTGAACTTGTACGGTAAACGAGGTTCTTGTAAACAGAGGCGTCCCAAACATTGGGGTGGCTGTATCTTTTGGATTTTAATTTCCCTAAGCTATAGGACCATAAGTGGAAGTGCCCTAGGCTCTGTTGCTTTGTTTTTTAGACGTTTCAGGAAACACCATACACTTCTCCCGAGTGTCTGTTGGCAATGTACATCCCGCCCATCAGCATAACAAGGCTCCCAGTTCTCCATGGCCTGTCCTGCCTTTCTGGATTTTACACTTTTTTCAGATGGCCCTTTTGACCGGGGGGAAGTGAGACTTCATTGTAGTGCAGATTTCCTTTGCAAGCTTGCTTGGTTGGCCAAAAAGGGCGTATGCGTTTTTTCCTGAATATATTCAGGAAAAAACGCATACGCCCTTTTTGGCCAAGTGCATCATTGTGGACGTTCTGCCTCTTTTCCTATGCTTTCAATGCAATTCCAGTCTACCTCCTGAAATCGGTTTCCTGCAATTCTGCCCCGCTTTCAAGTCCTCTTGGCAGCCTTACTTCAGTATATTTTTGGACGATAGTTGTCATTTATAACTCTGCAGGTTTGTGAATTACAGTGCCCCTGAGCTCCTTTCTTCAACTCGCTTTCTTGTGAGCTGGCCGCAACACCGCAGGATGGCTTCAGGCCCTAATCTGGTTCCGGCACGGCACGCTGAGCCTTTGGTTATTTCCTCTTCCTGGTGGGAAATGAGAGTTAAATTTGCCCGTCCAGACACCTCCAGCTAGTCTCTCATTGGTTCTCGCTATTCCTGTTCATCTTCCGCAGAAATTGCAAACTGGGCCAAACAGGAGGTTAAAGGGACTGACTCTCCAAGTCGGGAGAGTGTTAGTAAAGCGTCTGGAATGTTGCACCCGAGTACCAGGGTACGAAAACTGAGACATATTTGAAAACGTCTCCCTATCACATGGTTGATCATACTCTAGGTTCCACATGCATGTTTTAGCTGAAGGAAGAATACCTTAAACCTGTAGAGTTGAGACCCGTGTAATGGGTACCATGCAATATGACTTCAAAGGGTCTTCATTTGCTCACCGAACCTCTCCAATCCTATCACTGCTGCGTTTATGTCCCTGTACACATGCTTGATTCTCTTTCGGAGACATAGCAATCCATAGGTTTTAAGATACTTAAGAGTCAGGTACATTCTTAGGCGTTTAATATGCGGTGTTGAGTCCATTTCGTTGAGCAAGGAGTAGCTCTTGTCTATTCCATATTTGGCTTAAGGAACTTTATCTGTGCTCATTTCAATCTCTGGTTTTATGCAGCACCCCAACTCACCTTTACCCTTAAACAAGCATAAGTTGGTTTTCTAAATTTGAGACCCTGTTCTGTTCTGTAATTCAGTTCCTGTGTAGCCAAGTTTACATTCCGTGTATTACTGATATCTTATGATGTTTCTTTTTCTGTGTGACTTATTTCAGTTAGAATCATCGTACCTGAATCCACTCATTGTGCTGCTACGGGCCTGATGACATAGATTTCACTGCTGAGTGATACTGCATTGTACGTAAGTACCACAAGTTCTTTATCCATTTTTCACTTTCTGTGATATTGAACTTGTACGGTAAACGAGGTTCTTGTAAACAGAGGCGTCCCAAACATTGGGGTGGCTGTATCTTTTGGATTTTAATTTCCCTAAGCTATAGGACCATAAGTGGAAGTGCCCTAGGCTCTGTTGCTTTGTTTTTTAGACGTTTCAGGAAACACCATACACTTCTCCCGAGTGTCTGTTGGCAATGTACATCCCGCCCATCAGCATAACAAGGCTCCCAGTTCTCCATGGCCTGTCCTGCCTTTCTGGATTTTACACTTTTTTCAGATGGCCCTTTTGACCGGGGGGAAGTGAGACTTCATTGTAGTGCAGATTTCCTTTGCAAGCTTGCTTGGTTGGCCAAAAAGGGCGTATGCGTTTTTTCCTGAATATATTCAGGAAAAAACGCATACGCCCTTTTTGGCCAAGTGCATCATTGTGGACGTTCTGCCTCTTTTCCTATGCTTTCAATGCAATTCCAGTCTACCTCCTGAAATCGGTTTCCTGCAATTCTGCCCCGCTTTCAAGTCCTCTTGGCAGCCTTACTTCAGTATATTTTTGGACGATAGTTGTCATTTATAACTCTGCAGGTTTGTGAATTACAGTGCCCCTGAGCTCCTTTCTTCAACTCGCTTTCTTGTGAGCTGGCCGCAACACCGCAGGATGGCTTCAGGCCCTAATCTGGTTCCGGCACGGCACGCTGAGCCTTTGGTTATTTCCTCTTCCTGGTGGGAAATGAGAGTTAAATTTGCCCGTCCAGACACCTCCAGCTAGTCTCTCATTGGTTCTCGCTATTCCTGTTCATCTTCCGCAGAAATTGCAAACTGGGCCAAACAGGAGGTTAAAGGGACTGACTCTCCAAGTCGGGAGAGTGTTAGTAAAGCGTCTGGAATGTTGCACCCGAGTACCAGGGTACGAAAACTGAGACATATTTGAAAACGTCTCCCGATCACATGGTTGATCATACTCTAGGTTCCACATGCATGTTTTAGCTGAAGGAAGAATACCTTAAACCTGGAGAGTTGAGACCTGTGTAATGGGTACCATGCAATATGACTTCAAAGGGTCTTCATTTGCTCACCGAACCTCTCCAATCCTATCACTGCTGCGTTTATGTCCCTGTACACATGCTTGATTCTCTTTCGGAGACATAGCAATCCATAGGTTTTAAGATACTTAAGAGTCAGGTACATTCTTAGGCGTTTAATATGCGGTGTTGAGTCCATTTCGTTGAGCAAGGAGTAGCTCTTGTCTATTCCATATTTGGCTTAAGGAACTTTATCTGTGCTCATTTCAATCTCTGGTTTTATGCAGCACCCCAACTCACCTTTACCCTTAAACAAGCTTAAGTTGGTTTTCTAAATTTGAGACCCTGTTCTGTTCTGTAATTCAGTTCCTGTGTAGCCAAGTTTACATTCCGTGTATTACTGATATCTTATGATGTTTCTTTTTCTGTGTGACTTATTTCAGTTAGAATCATCGTACCTGAATCCACTCATTGTGCTGCTACGGGCCTGATGACATAGATTTCACTGCTGAGTGATACTGCATTGTACGTAAGTACCACAAGTTCTTTATCCATTTTTCACTTTCTGTGATATTGAACTTGTACGGTAAACGAGGTTCTTGTAAACAGAGGCGTCCCAAACATTGGGGTGGCTGTATCTTTTGGATTTTAATTTCCCTAAGCTATAGGACCATAAGTGGAAGTGCCCTAGGCTCTGTTGCTTTGTTTTTTAGACGTTTCAGGAAACACCATACACTTCTCCCGAGTGTCTGTTGGCAATGTACATCCCGCCCATCAGCATAACAAGGCTCCCAGTTCTCCATGGCCTGTCCTGCCTTTCTGGATTTTACACTTTTTTCAGATGGCCCTTTTGACCGGGGGGAAGTGAGACTTCATTGTAGTGCAGATTTCCTTTGCAAGCTTGCTTGGTTGGCCAAAAAGGGCGTATGCGTTTTTTCCTGAATATATTCAGGAAAAAACGCATACGCCCTTTTTGGCCAAGTGCATCATTGTGGACGTTCTGCCTCTTTTCCTATGCTTTCAATGCAATTCCAGTCTACCTCCTGAAATCGGTTTCCTGCAATTCTGCCCCGCTTTCAAGTCCTCTTGGCAGCCTTACTTCAGTATATTTTTGGACGATAGTTGTCATTTATAACTCTGCAGGTTTGTGAATTACAGTGCCCCTGAGCTCCTTTCTTCAACTCGCTTTCTTGTGAGCTGGCCGCAACACCGCAGGATGGCTTCAGGCCCTAATCTGGTTCCGGCACGGCACGCTGAGCCTTTGGTTATTTCCTCTTCCTGGTGGGAAATGAGAGTTAAATTTGCCCGTCCAGACACCTCCAGCTAGTCTCTCATTGGTTCTCGCTATTCCTGTTCATCTTCCGCAGAAATTGTAAACTGGGCCAAACAGGAGGTTAAAGGGACTGACTCTCCAAGTCGGGAGAGTGTTAGTAAAGCGTCTGGAATGTTGCACCCGAGTACCAGGGTACGAAAACTGAGACATATTTGAACACGTCTCCCGATCACATGGTTGATCATACTCTAGGTTCCACATGCATGTTTTAGCTGAAGGAAGAATACCTTAAACCTGGGTAGTTGAAACCCGTGGAATGGGTACCATGCAATATGACTTCAAAGGGTCTTCATTTGCTCACCGAACCTCTCCAATCCTATCACTGCTGCGTTTATGTCCCTGTACACATGCTTGATTCTCTTTCGGAGACATAGCAATCCATAGGTTTTAAGATACTTAAGAGTCAGGTACATTCTTAGGCGTTTAATATGCGGTGTTGAGTCCATTTCGTTGAGCAAGGAGTAGCTCTTGTCTATTCCATATTTGGCTTAAGGAACTTTATCTGTGCTCATTTCAATCTCTGGTTTTATGCAGCACCCCAACTCACCTTTACCCTTAAACAAGCATAAGTTGGTTTTCTAAATTTGAGACCCTGTTCTGTTCTGTAATTCAGTTCCTGTGTAGCCAAGTTTACATTCCGTGTATTACTGATATCTTATGATGTTTCTTTTTCTGTGTGACTTATTTCAGTTAGAATCATCGTACCTGAATCCACTCATTGTGCTGCTACGGGCCTGATGACATAGATTTCACTGCTGAGTGATACTGCATTGTACGTAAGTACCACAAGTTCTTTATCCATTTTTCACTTTCTGTGATATTGAACTTGTACGGTAAACGAGGTTCTTGTAAACAGAGGCGTCCCAAACATTGGGGTGGCTGTATCTTTTTGATTTTAATTTCCCTAAGCTATAGGACCATAAGTGGAAGTGCCCTAGGCTCTGTTGCTTCGTTTTTTAGACGTTTCAGGAAACACCATACACTTCTCCCGAGTGTCTGTTGGCAATGTACATCCCGCCCATCAGCATAACAAGGCTCCCAGTTCTCCATGGCCTGTCCTGCCTTTCTGGATTTTACACTTTTTTCAGATGGCCCTTTTGACCGGGGGGAAGTGAGACTTCATTGTAGTGCAGATTTCCTTTGCAAGCTTGCTTGGTTGGCCAAAAAGGGCGTATGCGTTTTTTCCTGAATATATTCAGGAAAAAACGCATACGCCCTTTTTGGCCAAGTGCATCATTGTGGACGTTCTGCCTCTTTTCCTATGCTTTCAATGCAATTCCAGTCTACCTCCTGAAATCGGTTTCCTGCAATTCTGCCCCGCTTTCAAGTCCTCTTGGCAGCCTTACTTCAGTATATTTTTGGACGATAGTTGTCATTTATAACTCTGCAGGTTTGTGAATTACAGTGCCCCTGAGCTCCTTTCTTCAACTCGCTTTCTTGTGAGCTGGCCGCAACACCGCAGGATGGCTTCAGGCCCTAATCTGGTTCCGGCACGGCACGCTGAGCCTTTGGTTATTTCCTCTTCCTGGTGGGAAATGAGAGTTAAATTTGCCCGTCCAGACACCTCCAGCTAGTCTCTCATTGGTTCTCGCTATTCCTGTTCATCTTCCGCAGAAATTGCAAACTGGGCCAAACAGGAGGTTAAAGGGACTGACTCTCCAAGTCGGGAGAGTGTTAGTAAAGCGTCTGGAATGTTGCACCCGAGTACCAGGGTACGAAAACTGAGACATATTTGAACACGTCTCCCGATCACATGGTTGATCATACTCTAGGTTCCACATGCATGTTTTAGCTGAAGGAAGAATACCTTAAACCTGGGTAGTTGAAACCCGTGGAATGGGTACCATGCAATATGACTTCAAAGGGTCTTCATTTGCTCACCGAACCTCTCCAATCCTATCACTGCTGCGTTTATGTCCCTGTACACATGCTTGATTCTCTTTCGGAGACATAGCAATCCATAGGTTTTAAGATACTTAAGAGTCAGGTACATTCTTAGGCGTTTAATATGCGGTGTTGAGTCCATTTCGTTGAGCAAGGAGTAGCTCTTGTCTATTCCATATTTGGCTTAAGGAACTTTATCTGTGCTCATTTCAATCTCTGGTTTTATGCAGCACCCCAACTCACCTTTACCCTTAAACAAGCTTAAGTTGGTTTTCTAAATTTGAGACCCTGTTCTGTTCTGTAATTCAGTTCCTGTGTAGCCAAGTTTACATTCCGTGTATTACTGATATCTTATGATGTTTCTTTTTCTGTGTGACTTATTTCAGTTAGAATCATCGTACCTGAATCCACTCATTGTGCTGCTACGGGCCTGATGACATAGATTTCACTGCTGAGTGATACTGCATTGTACGTAAGTACCACAAGTTCTTTATCCATTTTTCACTTTCTGTGATATTGAACTTGTACGGTAAACGAGGTTCTTGTAAACAGAGGCGTCCCAAACATTGGGGTGGCTGTATCTTTTGGATTTTAATTTCCCTAAGCTATAGGACCATAAGTGGAAGTGCCCTAGGCTCTGTTGCTTTGTTTTTTAGACGTTTCAGGAAACACCATACACTTCTCCCGAGTGTCTGTTGGCAATGTACATCCCGCCCATCAGCATAACAAGGCTCCCAGTTCTCCATGGCCTGTCCTGCCTTTCTGGATTTTACACTTTTTTCAGATGGCCCTTTTGACCGGGGGGAAGTGAGACTTCATTGTAGTGCAGATTTCCTTTGCAAGCTTGCTTGGTTGGCCAAAAAGGGCGTATGCGTTTTTTCCTGAATATATTCAGGAAAAAACGCATACGCCCTTTTTGGCCAAGTGCATCATTGTGGACGTTCTGCCTCTTTTCCTATGCTTTCAATGCAATTCCAGTCTACCTCCTGAAATCGGTTTCCTGCAATTCTGCCCCGCTTTCAAGTCCTCTTGGCAGCCTTACTTCAGTATATTTTTGGACGATAGTTGTCATTTATAACTCTGCAGGTTTGTGAATTACAGTGCCCCTGAGCTCCTTTCTTCAACTCGCTTTCTTGTGAGCTGGCCGCAACACCGCAGGATGGCTTCAGGCCCTAATCTGGTTCCGGCACGGCACGCTGAGCCTTTGGTTATTTCCTCTTCCTGGTGGGAAATGAGAGTTAAATTTGCCCGTCCAGACACCTCCAGCTAGTCTCTCATTGGTTCTCGCTATTCCTGTTCATCTTCCGCAGAAATTGTAAACTGGGCCAAACAGGAGGTTAAAGGGACTGACTCTCCAAGTCGGGAGAGTGTTAGTAAAGCGTCTGGAATGTTGCACCCGAGTACCAGGGTACGAAAACTGAGACATATTTGAACACGTCTCCCGATCACATGGTTGATCATACTCTAGGTTCCACATGCATGTTTTAGCTGAAGGAAGAATACCTTAAACCTGGGTAGTTGAAACCCGTGGAATGGGTACCATGCAATATGACTTCAAAGGGTCTTCATTTGCTCACCGAACCTCTCCAATCCTATCACTGCTGCGTTTATGTCCCTGTACACATGCTTGATTCTCTTTCGGAGACATAGCAATCCATAGGTTTTAAGATACTTAAGAGTCAGGTACATTCTTAGGCGTTTAATATGCGGTGTTGAGTCCATTTCGTTGAGCAAGGAGTAGCTCTTGTCTATTCCATATTTGGCTTAAGGAACTTTATCTGTGCTCATTTCAATCTCTGGTTTTATGCAGCACCCCAACTCACCTTTACCCTTAAACAAGCATAAGTTGGTTTTCTAAATTTGAGACCCTGTTCTGTTCTGTAATTCAGTTCCTGTGTAGCCAAGTTTACATTCCGTGTATTACTGATATCTTATGATGTTTCTTTTTCTGTGTGACTTATTTCAGTTAGAATCATCGTACCTGAATCCACTCATTGTGCTGCTACGGGCCTGATGACATAGATTTCACTGCTGAGTGATACTGCATTGTACGTAAGTACCACAAGTTCTTTATCCATTTTTCACTTTCTGTGATATTGAACTTGTACGGTAAACGAGGTTCTTGTAAACAGAGGCGTCCCAAACATTGGGGTGGCTGTATCTTTTTGATTTTAATTTCCCTAAGCTATAGGACCATAAGTGGAAGTGCCCTAGGCTCTGTTGCTTCGTTTTTTAGACGTTTCAGGAAACACCATACACTTCTCCCGAGTGTCTGTTGGCAATGTACATCCCGCCCATCAGTATAACAAGGCTCCCAGTTCTCCATGGCCTGTCCTGCCTTTCTGGATTTTACACTTTTTTCAGATGGCCCTTTTGACCGGGGGGAAGTGAGACTTCATTGTAGTGCAGATTTCCTTTGCAAGCTTGCTTGGTTGGCCAAAAAGGGCGTATGCGTTTTTTCCTGAATATATTCAGGAAAAAACGCATACGCCCTTTTTGGCCAAGTGCATCATTGTGGACGTTCTGCCTCTTTTCCTATGCTTTCAATGCAATTCCAGTCTACCTCCTGAAATCGGTTTCCTGCAATTCTGCCCCGCTTTCAAGTCCTCTTGGCAGCCTTACTTCAGTATATTTTTGGACGATAGTTGTCATTTATAACTCTGCAGGTTTGTGAATTACAGTGCCCCTGAGCTCCTTTCTTCAACTCGCTTTCTTGTGAGCTGGCCGCAACACCGCAGGATGGCTTCAGGCCCTAATCTGGTTCCGGCACGGCACGCTGAGCCTTTGGTTATTTCCTCTTCCTGGTGGGAAATGAGAGTTAAATTTGCCCGTCCAGACACCTCCAGCTAGTCTCTCATTGGTTCTCGCTATTCCTGTTCATCTTCCGCAGAAATTGCAAACTGGGCCAAACAGGAGGTTAAAGGGACTGACTCTCCAAGTCGGGAGAGTGTTAGTAAAGCGTCTGGAATGTTGCACCCGAGTACCAGGGTACGAAAACTGAGACATATTTGAACACGTCTCCCGATCACATGGTTGATCATACTCTAGGTTCCACATGCATGTTTTAGCTGAAGGAAGAATACCTTAAACCTGGGTAGTTGAAACCCGTGGAATGGGTACCATGCAATATGACTTCAAAGGGTCTTCATTTGCTCACCGAACCTCTCCAATCCTATCACTGCTGCGTTTATGTCCCTGTACACATGCTTGATTCTCTTTCGGAGACATAGCAATCCATAGGTTTTAAGATACTTAAGAGTCAGGTACATTCTTAGGCGTTTAATATGCGGTGTTGAGTCCATTTCGTTGAGCAAGGAGTAGCTCTTGTCTATTCCATATTTGGCTTAAGGAACTTTATCTGTGCTCATTTCAATCTCTGGTTTTATGCAGCACCCCAACTCACCTTTACCCTTAAACAAGCTTAAGTTGGTTTTCTAAATTTGAGACCCTGTTCTGTTCTGTAATTCAGTTCCTGTGTAGCCAAGTTTACATTCCGTGTATTACTGATATCTTATGATGTTTCTTTTTCTGTGTGACTTATTTCAGTTAGAATCATCGTACCTGAATCCACTCATTGTGCTGCTACGGGCCTGATGACATAGATTTCACTGCTGAGTGATACTGCATTGTACGTAAGTACCACAAGTTCTTTATCCATTTTTCACTTTCTGTGATATTGAACTTGTACGGTAAACGAGGTTCTTGTAAACAGAGGCGTCCCAAACATTGGGGTGGCTGTATCTTTTGGATTTTAATTTCCCTAAGCTATAGGACCATAAGTGGAAGTGCCCTAGGCTCTGTTGCTTTGTTTTTTAGACGTTTCAGGAAACACCATACACTTCTCCCGAGTGTCTGTTGGCAATGTACATCCCGCCCATCAGCATAACAAGGCTCCCAGTTCTCCATGGCCTGTCCTGCCTTTCTGGATTTTACACTTTTTTCAGATGGCCCTTTTGACCGGGGGGAAGTGAGACTTCATTGTAGTGCAGATTTCCTTTGCAAGCTTGCTTGGTTGGCCAAAAAGGGCGTATGCGTTTTTTCCTGAATATATTCAGGAAAAAACGCATACGCCCTTTTTGGCCAAGTGCATCATTGTGGACGTTCTGCCTCTTTTCCTATGCTTTCAATGCAATTCCAGTCTACCTCCTGAAATCGGTTTCCTGCAATTCTGCCCCGCTTTCAAGTCCTCTTGGCAGCCTTACTTCAGTATATTTTTGGACGATAGTTGTCATTTATAACTCTGCAGGTTTGTGAATTACAGTGCCCCTGAGCTCCTTTCTTCAACTCGCTTTCTTGTGAGCTGGCCGCAACACCGCAGGATGGCTTCAGGCCCTAATCTGGTTCCGGCACGGCACGCTGAGCCTTTGGTTATTTCCTCTTCCTGGTGGGAAATGAGAGTTAAATTTGCCCGTCCAGACACCTCCAGCTAGTCTCTCATTGGTTCTCGCTATTCCTGTTCATCTTCCGCAGAAATTGTAAACTGGGCCAAACAGGAGGTTAAAGGGACTGACTCTCCAAGTCGGGAGAGTGTTAGTAAAGCGTCTGGAATGTTGCACCCGAGTACCAGGGTACGAAAACTGAGACATATTTGAACACGTCTCCCGATCACATGGTTGATCATACTCTAGGTTCCACATGCATGTTTTAGCTGAAGGAAGAATACCTTAAACCTGGGTAGTTGAAACCCGTGGAATGGGTACCATGCAATATGACTTCAAAGGGTCTTCATTTGCTCACCGAACCTCTCCAATCCTATCACTGCTGCGTTTATGTCCCTGTACACATGCTTGATTCTCTTTCGGAGACATAGCAATCCATAGGTTTTAAGATACTTAAGAGTCAGGTACATTCTTAGGCGTTTAATATGCGGTGTTGAGTCCATTTCGTTGAGCAAGGAGTAGCTCTTGTCTATTCCATATTTGGCTTAAGGAACTTTATCTGTGCTCATTTCAATCTCTGGTTTTATGCAGCACCCCAACTCACCTTTACCCTTAAACAAGCATAAGTTGGTTTTCTAAATTTGAGACCCTGTTCTGTTCTGTAATTCAGTTCCTGTGTAGCCAAGTTTACATTCCGTGTATTACTGATATCTTATGATGTTTCTTTTTCTGTGTGACTTATTTCAGTTAGAATCATCGTACCTGAATCCACTCATTGTGCTGCTACGGGCCTGATGACATAGATTTCACTGCTGAGTGATACTGCATTGTACGTAAGTACCACAAGTTCTTTATCCATTTTTCACTTTCTGTGATATTGAACTTGTACGGTAAACGAGGTTCTTGTAAACAGAGGCGTCCCAAACATTGGGGTGGCTGTATCTTTTTGATTTTAATTTCCCTAAGCTATAGGACCATAAGTGGAAGTGCCCTAGGCTCTGTTGCTTCGTTTTTTAGACGTTTCAGGAAACACCATACACTTCTCCCGAGTGTCTGTTGGCAATGTACATCCCGCCCATCAGTATAACAAGGCTCCCAGTTCTCCATGGCCTGTCCTGCCTTTCTGGATTTTACACTTTTTTCAGATGGCCCTTTTGACCGGGGGGAAGTGAGACTTCATTGTAGTGCAGATTTCCTTTGCAAGCTTGCTTGGTTGGCCAAAAAGGGCGTATGCGTTTTTTCCTGAATATATTCAGGAAAAAACGCATACGCCCTTTTTGGCCAAGTGCATCATTGTGGACGTTCTGCCTCTTTTCCTATGCTTTCAATGCAATTCCAGTCTACCTCCTGAAATCGGTTTCCTGCAATTCTGCCCCGCTTTCAAGTCCTCTTGGCAGCCTTACTTCAGTATATTTTTGGACGATAGTTGTCATTTATAACTCTGCAGGTTTGTGAATTACAGTGCCCCTGAGCTCCTTTCTTCAACTCGCTTTCTTGTGAGCTGGCCGCAACACCGCAGGATGGCTTCAGGCCCTAATCTGGTTCCGGCACGGCACGCTGAGCCTTTGGTTATTTCCTCTTCCTGGTGGGAAATGAGAGTTAAATTTGCCCGTCCAGACACCTCCAGCTAGTCTCTCATTGGTTCTCGCTATTCCTGTTCATCTTCCGCAGAAATTGCAAACTGGGCCAAACAGGAGGTTAAAGGGACTGACTCTCCAAGTCGGGAGAGTGTTAGTAAAGCGTCTGGAATGTTGCACCCGAGTACCAGGGTACGAAAACTGAGACATATTTGAACACGTCTCCCGATCACATGGTTGATCATACTCTAGGTTCCACATGCATGTTTTAGCTGAAGGAAGAATACCTTAAACCTGGGTAGTTGAAACCCGTGGAATGGGTACCATGCAATATGACTTCAAAGGGTCTTCATTTGCTCACCGAACCTCTCCAATCCTATCACTGCTGCGTTTATGTCCCTGTACACATGCTTGATTCTCTTTCGGAGACATAGCAATCCATAGGTTTTAAGATACTTAAGAGTCAGGTACATTCTTAGGCGTTTAATATGCGGTGTTGAGTCCATTTCGTTGAGCAAGGAGTAGCTCTTGTCTATTCCATATTTGGCTTAAGGAACTTTATCTGTGCTCATTTCAATCTCTGGTTTTATGCAGCACCCCAACTCACCTTTACCCTTAAACAAGCATAAGTTGGTTTTCTAAATTTGAGTCCCTGTTCTGTTCTGTAATTCAGTTCCTGTGTAGCCAAGTTTACATTCCGTGTATTACTGATATCTTATGATGTTTCTTTTTCTGTGTGACTTATTTCAGTTAGAATCATCGTACCTGAATCCACTCATTGTGCTGCTACGGGCCTGATGACATAGATTTCACTGCTGAGTGATACTGCATTGTACGTAAGTACCACAAGTTCTTTATCCATTTTTCACTTTCTGTGATATTGAACTTGTACGGTAAACGAGGTTCTTGTAAACAGAGGCGTCCCAAACATTGGGGTGGCTGTATCTTTTTGATTTTAATTTCCCAAAGCTATAGGACCATAAGTGGAAGTGCCCTAGGCTCTGTTGCTTTGTTTTTTAGACGTTTCAGGAAACACCATACACTTCTCCCGAGTGTCTGTTGGCAATTTACATCCCGCCCATCAGCATAACAAGGCTCCCAGTTCTCCATGGCCTGTCCTGCCTTTCTGGATTTTACACTTTTTTCAGATGGCCCTTTTGACCGGGGGGAAGTGAGACTTCATTGTAGTGCAGATTTCCTTTGCAAGCTTGCTTGGTTGGCCAAAAAGGGCGTATGCGTTTTTTCCTGAATATATTCAGGAAAAAACGCATACGCCCTTTTTGGCCAAGTGCATCATTGTGGACGTTCTGCCTCTTTTCCTATGCTTTCAATGCAATTCCAGTCTACCTCCTGAAATCGGTTTCCTGCAATTCTGCCCCGCTTTCAAGTCCTCTTGGCAGCCTTACTTCAGTATATTTTTGGACGATAGTTGTCATTTATAACTCTGCAGGTTTGTGAATTACAGTGCCCCTGAGCTCCTTTCTTCAACTCGCTTTCTTGTGAGCTGGCCGCAACACCGCAGGATGGCTTCAGGCCCTAATCTGGTTCCGGCACGGCACGCTGAGCCTTTGGTTATTTCCTCTTCCTGGTGGGAAATGAGAGTTAAATTTGCCCGTCCAGACACCTCCAGCTAGTCTCTCATTGGTTCTCGCTATTCCTGTTCATCTTCCGCAGAAATTGCAAACTGGGCCAAACAGGAGGTTAAAGGGACTGACTCTCCAAGTCGGGAGAGTGTTAGTAAAGCGTCTGGAATGTTGCACCCGAGTACCAGGGTACGAAAACTGAGACATATTTGAAAACGTCTCCCGATCACATGGTTGATCATACTCTAGGTTCCACATGCATGTTTTAGCTGAAGGAAGAATACCTTAAACCTGGAGAGTTGAGACCCGTGTAATGGGTACCATGCAATATGACTTCAAAGGGTCTTCATTTGCTCACCGAACCTCTCCAATCCTATTACTGCTGCGTTTATGTCCCTGTACACATGCTTGATTCTCTTTCGGAGACATAGTAATCCATAGGTTTTAAGATACTTAAGAGTCAGGTACATTCTTAGGCGTTTAATATGCGGTGTTGAGTCCATTTCGTTGAGCAAGGAGTAGCTCTTGTCTATTCCATATTTGGCTTAAGGAACTTTATCTGTGCTCATTTCAATCTCTGGTTTTATGCAGCACCCCAACTCACCTTTACCCTTAAACAAGCATAAGTTGGTTTTCTAAATTTGAGACCCTGTTCTGTTCTGTAATTCAGTTCCTGTGTAGCCAAGTTTACATTCCGTGTATTACTGATATCTTATGATGTTTCTTTTTCTGTGTGACTTATTTCAGTTAGAATCATCGTACCTGAATCCACTCATTGTGCTGCTACGGGCCTGATGACATAGATTTCACTGCTGAGTGATACTGCATTGTACGTAAGTACCACAAGTTCTTTATCCATTTTTCACTTTCTGTGATATTGAACTTGTACGGTAAACGAGGTTCTTGTAAACAGAGGCGTCCCAAACATTGGGGTGGCTGTATCTTTTTGATTTTAATTTCCCTAAGCTATAGGACCATAAGTGGAAGTGCCCTAGGCTCTGTTGCTTTGTTTTTTAGATGTTTCAGGAAACACCATACACTTCTCCCAAGTGTCTGTTGGCAATTTACATCCCGCCCATCAGCATAACAAGGCTCCCAGTTCTCCATGGCCTGTCCTGCCTTTCTGGATTTTACACTTTTTTCAGATGGCCCTTTTGACCGGGGGGAAGTGAGACTTCATTGTAGTGCAGATTTCCTTTGCAAGCTTGCTTGGTTGGCCAAAAAGGGCGTATGCGTTTTTTCCTGAATATATTCAGGAAAAAACGCATACGCCCTTTTTGGCCAAGTGCATCATTGTGGACGTTCTGCCTCTTTTCCTATGCTTTCAATGCAATTCCAGTCTACCTCCTGAAATCGGTTTCCTGCAATTCTGCCCCGCTTTCAAGTCCTCTTGGCAGCCTTACTTCAGTATATTTTTGGACGATAGTTGTCATTTATAACTCTGCAGGTTTGTGAATTACAGTGCCCCTGAGCTCCTTTCTTCAACTCGTTTTCTTGTGAGCTGGCCGCACACCGCAGGATGGCTTCAGGCCCTAATCTGGTTCCGGCACGGCACGCTGAGCCTTTGGTTATTTCCTCTTCCTGGTGGGAAATGAGAGTTAAATTTGCCCGTCCAGACACCTCCAGCTAGTCTCTCATTGGTTCTCGCTATTCCTGTTCATCTTCCGCAGAAATTGCAAACTGGACCAAACAGGAGGTTAAAGGGACTGACTCTCTAAGTCGGGAGAGTGTTAGTAAAGCGTCTGGAATGTTGCACCCGAGTACCAGGGTACGAAAACTGAGACATATTTGAACACGTCTCCCGATCACATGGTTGATCATACTCTAGGTTCCACATGCATGTTTTAGCTGAAGGAAGAATACCTTAAACCTGTGTAGTTGAAACCCTTGGAATGGGTACCATGCAATATGACTTCAAAGGGTCTTCATTTGCTCACCGAACCTCTCCAATCCTATCACTGCTGCGTTTATGTCCCTGTACACATGCTTGATTCTCTTTCGGAGACATAGCAATCTATAGGTTTTAAGATACTTAAGAGTCAGGTACATTCTTAGGCGTTTAATATGCGGTGTTGAGTCCATTTCGTTGAGCAAGGAGTAGCTCTTGTCTATTCCATATTTGGCTTAAGGAACTTTATCTGTGCTCATTTCAATCTCTGGTTTTATGCAGCACCCCAACTCACCTTTACCCTTAAACAAGCATAAGTTGGTTTTCTAAATTTGAGACCCTGTTCTGTTCTGTAATTCAGTTCCTGTGTAGCCAAGTTTACATTCCGTGTATTACTGATATCTTATGATGTTTCTTTTTCTGTGTGACTTATTTCAGTTAGAATCATCGTACCTGAATCCACTCATTGTGCTGCTACGGGCCTGATGACATAGATTTCACTGCTGAGTGATACTGCATTGTACGTAAGTACCACAAGTTCTTTATCCATTTTTCACTTTCTGTGATATTGAACTTGTACGGTAAACGAGGTTCTTGTAAACAGAGGCGTCCCAAACATTGGGGTGGCTGTATCTTTTTGATTTTAATTTCCCTAAGCTATAGGACCATAAGTGGAAGTGCCCTAGGCTCTGTTGCTTTGTTTTTTAGATGTTTCAGGAAACACCATACACTTCTCCCGAGTGTCTGTTGGCAATGTACATCCCGCCCATCAGTATAACAAGGCTCCCAGTTCTCCATGGCCTGTCCTGCCTTTCTGGATTTTACACTTTTTTCAGATGGCCCTTTTGACCGGGGGGAAGTGAGACTTCATTGTAGTGCAGATTTCCTTTGCAAGCTTGCTTGGTTGGCCAAAAAGGGCGTATGCGTTTTTTCCTGAATATATTCAGGAAAAAACGCATACGCCCTTTTTGGCCAAGTGCATCATTGTGGACGTTCTGCCTCTTTTCCTATGCTTTCAATGCAATTCCAGTCTACCTCCTGAAATCGGTTTCCTGCAATTCTGCCCCGCTTTCAAGTCCTCTTGGCAGCCTTACTTCAGTATATTTTTGTACGATAGCTGTCATTTATAACTCTGCAGGTTTGTGAATTACAGTGCCCCTGAGCTCCTTTCTTCAACTCGCTTTCTTGTGACCTGGCCGCAACACCGCAGGATGGCTTCAGGCCCTAATCTGGTTCCGGCATGGCACGCTGAGCCTTTGGTTATTTCCTCTTCCTGGTGGGAAATGAGAGTTAAATTTGCCCGTCCAGACACCTCCAGCTAGTCTCTCATTGGTTCTCGCTATTCCTGTTCATCTTCCGCAGAAATTGCAAACTGGGCCAAACAGGAGGTTAAAGGGACTGACTCTCCAAGTCGGGAGAGTGTTAGTAAAGCGTCTGGAATGTTGCACCCGAGTACCAGGGTACGAAAACTGAGACATATTTGAACACGTCTCCCGATCACATGGTTGATCATACTCTAGGTTCCACATGCATGTTTTAGCTGAAGGAAGAATACCTTAAACCTGGGTAGTTAAAACCCGTGGAATGGGTATCATGCAATGTGACTTCAAAGGGTCTTCATTTGCTCACCGAACCTCTCCAATCCTATCACTGCTGCGTTTATGTCCCTGTACACATGCTTGATTCTCTTTCGGAGACATAGCAATCCATAGGTTTTAAGATACTTAAGAGTCAGGTACATTCTTAGGCGTTTAATATGCGGTGTTGAGTCCATTTCGTTGAGCAAGGAGTAGCTCTTGTCTATTCCATATTTGGCTTAAGGAACTTTATCTGTGCTCATTTCAATCTCTGCTTTTATGCAGCACCCCAACTCACCTTTACCCTTAAACAAGCATAAGTTGGTTTTCTAAATTTGAGACCCTGTTCTGTTCTGTAATTCAGTTCCTGTGTAGCCAAGTTTACATTCCGTGTATTACTGATATCTTATGATGTTTCTTTTTCTGTGTGACTTATTTCAGTTAGAATCATCGTACCTGAATCCACTCATTGTGCTGCTACGGGCCTGATGACATAGATTTCACTGCTGAGTGATACTGCATTGTACGTAAGTACCACAAGTTCTTTATCCATTTTTCACTTTCTGTGATATTGAACTTGTACGGTAAACGAGGTTCTTGTAAACAGAGGCGTCCCAAACATTGGGGTGGCTGTATCTTTTTGATTTTAATTTCCCTAAGCTATAGGACCATAAGTGGAAGTGCCCTAGGCTCTGTTGCTTTGTTTTTTAGATGTTTCAGGAAACACCATACACTTCTCCCGAGTGTCTGTTGGCAATGTACATCCCGCCCATCAGCATAACAAGGCTCCCAGTTCTCCATGGCCTGTCCTGCCTTTCTGGATTTTACACTTTTTTCAGATGGCCCTTTTGACCGGGGGGAAGTGAGACTTCATTGTAGTGCAGATTTCCTTTGCAAGCTTGCTTGGTTGGCCAAAAAGGGCGTATGCGTTTTTTCCTGAATATATTCAGGAAAAAACGCATACGCCCTTTTTGGCCAAGTGCATCATTGTGGACGTTCTGCCTCTTTTCCTATGCTTTCAATGCAATTCCAGTCTACCTCCTGAAATCGGTTTCCTGCAATTCTGCCCCGCTTTCAAGTCCTCTTGGCAGCCTTACTTCAGTATATTTTTGGACGATAGTTGTCATTTATAACTCTGCAGGTTTGTGAATTACAGTGCCCCTGAGCTCCTTTCTTCAACTCGCTTTCTTGTGAGCTGGCCGCAACACCGCAGGATGGCTTCAGGCCCTAATCTGGTTCCGGCACGGCACGCTGAGCCTTTGGTTATTTCCTCTTCCTGGTGGGAAATGAGAGTTAAATTTGCCCGTCCAGACACCTCCAGCTAGTCTCTCATTGGTTCTCGCTATTCCTGTTCATCTTCCGCAGAAATTGCAAACTGGGCCAAACAGGAGGTTAAAGGGACTGACTCTCCAAGTCGGGAGAGTGTTAGTAAAGCGTCTGGAATGTTGCACCCGAGTACCAGGGTACGAAAACTGAGACATATTTGAACACGTCTCCCGATCACATGGTTGATCATACTCTAGGTTCCACATGCATGTTTTAGCTGAAGGAAGAATACCTTAAACCTGGGTAGTTGAAACCCGTGGAATGGGTACCATGCAATATGACTTCAAAGGGTCTTCATTTGCTCACCGAACCTCTCCAATCCTATCACTGCTGCGTTTATGTCCCTGTACACATGCTTGATTCTCTTTTGGAGACATAGCAATCCATAGGTTCTAAGATACTTAAGAGTCAGGTACATTCTTAGGCGTTTAATATGCGGTGTTGAGTCCATTTCGTTGAGCAAGGAGTAGCTCTTGTCTATTCCATATTTGGCTTAAGGAACTTTATCTGTGCTCATTTCAATCTCTGGTTTTATGCAGCACCCCAACTCACCTTTCCCCTTAAACAAGCATAAGTTGGTTTTCTAAATTTGAGACCCTGTTCTGTTCTGTAATTCAGTTCCTGTGTAGCCAAGTTTACATTCCGTGTATTACTGATATCTTATGATGTTTCTTTTTCTGTGTGACTTATTTCAGTTAGAATCATCGTACCTGAATCCACTCATTGTGCTGCTACGGGCCTGATGACATAGATTTCACTGCTGAGTGATACTGCATTGTACGTAAGTACCACAAGTTCTTTATCCATTTTTCACTTTCTGTGATATTGAACTTGTACGGTAAACGAGGTTCTTGTAAACAGAGGCGTCCCAAACATTGGGGTGGCTGTATCTTTTTGATTTTAATTTCCCTAAGCTATAGGACCATAAGTGGAAGTGCCCTAGGCTCTGTTGCTTTGTTTTTTAGATGTTTCAGGAAACACCATACACTTCTCCCGAGTGTCTGTTGGCAATTTACATCCCGCCCATCAGCATAACAAGGCTCCCAGTTCTCCATGGCCTGTCCTGCCTTTCTGGATTTTACACTTTTTTCAGATGGCCCTTTTGACCGGGGGGAAGTGAGACTTCATTGTAGTGCAGATTTCCTTTGCAAGCTTGCTTGGTTGGCCAAAAAGGGCGTATGCGTTTTTTCCTGAATATATTCAGGAAAAAACGCATACGCCCTTTTTGGCCAAGTGCATCATTGTGGACGTTCTGCCTCTTTTCCTATGCTTTCAATGCAATTCCAGTCTACCTCCTGAAATCGGTTTCCTGCAATTCTGCCCCGCTTTCAAGTCCTCTTGGCAGCCTTACTTCAGTATATTTTTGGACGATAGCTGTCATTTATAACTCTGCAGGTTTGTGAATTACAGTGCCCCTGAGCTCCTTTCTTCAACTCGCTTTCTTTTGAGCTGGCCGCAACACCGCAGGATGGCTTCAGGCCCTAATCTCATTCCGGCACGGCACGCTGAGCCTTTGGTTATTTCCTCTTCCTGGTGGGAAATGAGAGTTAAATTTGCCCGTCCAGACACCTCCAGCTAGTCTCTCATTGGTTCTCCCTATTGCTGTTCATCTTCCGCAGAAATTGCAAACTGGGCCAAACAGGAGGTTAAAGGCGCTGACTCTCCAAGTGGGGAGAGTGTTAGTAAAGCGTCTGGAATGTTGCACCCGAGTACCAGGGGAGGAAAACTGAGACATATTTGAACACGTCTCCCGATCACATGGTTGATCATACTCTGGGTTCCACATGCATGTTTTAGCTGAAGGAAGAATACCTTAAACCTGGGTAGCTGAAACCCGTGTAATGGGTACCATGCAATATGACTTCAAAGGGTCTTCATTTGCTCACCGAACCTCTCCAATCCTATCACTGCTGCGTTTATGCCCCTGTACACACGCTTGATTCTCTTTTGGAGACATAGCAATCCATAGGTTTTAAGATGCTTACTAGTCAGGTACATTCTTAGGCGTTTAATATGGGATGTTGAGTCCATTTCATTGAGCAAGGAGTAGCTCTTGCCTATTCCATATTTGGCTTAAGGAAATTTATCTGTGCTCATTTCAATCTCTGGTTTTATGCAGCACCCCAACTCACCTTTCCCCTTAAGCAAGCATAAGTTGGTTTTCTAAATTTGAGACCCTGTTCTGTTTTGGAATTCAGTTCCTGTGTAGACAAGTTTACATTCCGTGTATTACTGATATCTTATGATGTTTCTTTTTCTGTGTGACTTATTTCAGTTAGAATCATCGTACCTGAATCCACTCATTATGCTGCTACGGGCCTGATGACATAGATTTCATTGCTGAGTGATACTGCATTGTACGTAAGTACCACAACTTCTTTATCCATTTTTCAATTTCTGTGATATTGAACTTGTACGGTAAACGAGGTTCTTGTAAACAGAGGCGTCCCAAACTTTGGGTTGGCTGTGTCTTTTTTGTTTTAATTTCCCTAAGCTATAGGACCATAAGTGGAAGTGCCCTAGGCTCTGTTGCTTTGTTTTTTAGATGTTTCAGGAAACACCATACACTTCTCCCAAGTGTCTGTTGGCAGTTTACATCCCACCCATCAGCATAACAAGGCTCCCAGTTCTCCATGGCCTGTCCTGCCTTTCTGGATTTTACACTTTTTTCCGATGGTCCTTTTGACCGGGGGGAAGTGAGACTTCATTGTAGTGCAGATTTCCTTTGCAAGCTTGCTTGGTTGGCCAAAAAGGACGTATGCGTTTTTTCCTGAATATATTCAGGAAAAAACGCATATGCACTTTTTGGCCAAGTGCATCATTGTGGACGTTCTGCCTCTTTTCCTATGCTTTCAATGCAATTCCAGTCTACCTCCTGAAATCGGTTTCCTGCAATTCTGACCCGCTTTCAAGTCCTCTTGGCAGCCTTACTTCAGTATATTTTTGGACGATAGCTGTCATTTATAACTCTGCAGGTTTGTGAATTACAGTGCCCCTGAGCTCCTTTCTTCAATTCGCTTTCTTTTGAGCTGGCCGCAACACCACAGGATGGCTTCAGGCCCTAATCTGGTTCCGGCACAGCACGCTGAGCCTTTGGTTATTTCCTCTTCCTGGTGGGAAATGAGAGTTAAATTTGCCCGTCCAGACACCTCCAGCTAGTCTCTCATTGGTTCTGGCTATTCCTGTTCATCTTCCGCAGAAATTGCAAATTGGGCCAAACAGGAGGTTAAAGGCGCTGATTCTCCAAGTGGGGAGAGTGTTAGAAAAGCATCTTGAATGTTGCACCCGACTACCAGGGGAGGAAAACTGAGACATATTTGAACACGTCTCCCGTTCACACGGTTGATCATACTCTGGGTTCCACATGCATGTTTTAGCTGAAGGAAGAATACCTTAAACCTGGAGAGTTGAGACCCGTGTAATGGGTACCATGCAATATGACTTCAAAGGGTCTTCATTTGCTCACCGAACCTCTCCAATCCTATCACTGCTGCGTTTATGCCCCTGTACACACGCTTGATTCTCTTTTGGAGACATAGCAATCCATAGGTTTTAAGATACTTACTAGTCAGGTACATTCTTAGGCGTTTAATATGGGGTGTTGAGTCCATTTCGTTGAGCAAGGAGTAGCTCTTGTCTATTCCATATTTGGCTTAAGGAACTTTATCTGTGCTCATTTCAATCTCTGGTTTTATGCAGCACCCCAACTCACCTTTCCCCTTAAGCAAGCATAAGTTGGTTTTCTAAATTTGAGACCCTGTTCTGTTTTGGAATTCAGTTCCTGTGTAGCCAAGTTTACATTCCGTGTATTAGTGATATCTTATGAAGTTTCTTTTTCTGTGTGACTTATTTCAGTTAGAATCATCGTACCTGAATCCACTCATTATGCTGCTACGGGCCAGATGACATAGATTTCATTGCTGAGTGATACTGCATTGTACGTAAGTACCACAAGTACTTTATCCATTTTTCACTTTCTGCGATGTTGAACTTGTACTGTAAATGAGGTTCTTTTAAACAGAGGCGTCCCAAACTTTGGGGTGGCTGTGTCTTTTTGATTTTAATTTCCCTAAGCTATAGGACCATAAGTGGAAGTGCCCTAGGCTCTGTTGCTTTGTTTTTTAGATGTTTCAGGAAACACCATACACTTCTCCCGAGTGTCTGTTGGCAACTTACATCCTGCCCATCAGCATAACAAGGCTCCCAGTTCTCCATGGCCTGTCCTGCCTTTCTGGATTTTACACTTTTTTCAGATGGCCCTTTTGACCGGGGGGAAGTGAGACTTCATTGTAGTGCAGATTTCCATTGCAAGCTTGCTTGGTTGGCCAAAAAGGGCGTATGCCTTTTTTCCTGAATATATTCAGGAAAAAACGCATACGCCCTTTTTGGTCAAGTGCATCATTGTGGACGTTCTGCCTCTTTTCCTATGCTTTCAATGCAATTCCAGTCTACCTCCTGAAATCGGTTTCCTGCAATTCTGTCCCGATTTGAAGTCCTCTTGGCAGCCTTACTTCAGTATATTTTTGGACGATAGCTGTCATTTATAACTCTGCAGGTTTGTGAATTACAGTGCCCCTGAGGTCCTTTCTTCAACTCGCTTTCTTGTGAGGTGGCCGCAACACCGCAGGATGGCTTCAGGCCCTAATCTGGTTCCGGCACGGCACGCTGAGCCTTTGGTTATTTCCTCTTCCTGGTGGGAAATGAGAGTTAAATTTGCCCGTCCAGACACCTCCAGCTAGTCTCTCATTGGTTCTCCCTATTCCTGTTCATCTTCCGCAGGAATTGCAAACTGGGCCAAACAGGAGGTTAAAGGGACTGACTCTCCAAGTGGGGAGAGTGTTAGTAAAGCGTCTGGAATGTTGCACCCGAGTACCAGGATACGAAAACTGAGACATATTTGAACACGTCTCCCGATCACATGGTTGATCATACTCTAGGTTCCACATGCTTGTTTTAGCTGAAGGAAGAATACCTTTAACCTGGATAGTTGAAACCCGTGGAATGGGTACCATGCAATATGACTTCAAAGGGTCTTCATTTGCTCACCGAACCTCTCCAATCCTATCACTGCTGCGTTTATGCCCCTGTACACACGCTTGATTCTCTTTTGGAGACATAGCAATCCATAGGTTTTAAGGTACTTACTAGTCAGGTACATTCTTAGGCGTTTAATATGGGGTGTTGAGTCCATTTCGTTGAGCAAGGAGTAGCTCTTGTCTATTCCATATTTGGCTTAAGGAACTTTATCTGTGCTCATTTCAATCTCTGGTTTTATGCAGCACCCCAACTCACCTTTCCTCTTAAGCAAGCATAAGTTGGTTTTCTAAATTTGAGACCCTGTTCTGTTTTGGAATTCAGTTCCTGTGTAGCCAAGTTTACATTCCGTGTATTAGTGATATCTTATGATGTTTCTTTTTCTGTGTGACTTATTTCAGTTAGAATCATCGTACCTGAATCCACTCATTATGCTGCTACGGGTCAGATGACATAGATTTCATTGCTGAGTGATACTGCATTGTACGTAAGTACCACAAGTTCTTTATCAATTTTTCACTTTCTGCGATGTTGAACTTGTACTGTAAATGAGGTTCTTGTAAACAGAGGCGTCCCAAACTTTGGGGTGGCTGTGTCTTTTTGATTTTAATTTCCCTAAGCTATAGGACGATAAGTGGAAGTGCCCTAGGCTCTGTTGCTTTGTTTTTTAGATGTTTCAGGAAACACCATACACTTCTCCCGAGTGTCTGTTGGCAATTGACATCCCTCCCATCAGCATAACAAGGCTCCCAGTTCTCCATGGCCTGTCCTGCCTTTCTGGATTTTACACTTTTTTCCGATGGCCCTTTTGACCGGGGGGAAGTGAGACTTCATTGTAGTGCAGATTTCCTTTGCAAGTTTGCTTGGTTGGCCAAAAAGGGCGTATGCCTTTTTTCCTGAATATATTCAGGAAAAAACGCATACGCCCTTTTTGGCCAAGTGCATCATTGTGGACGTTCTGCCTCTTTTCCTATGCTTTCAATGCAATTCCAGTCTACCTCCTGAAATCGGTTTCCTGCAATTCTGCCCCGCTTTCAAGTCCTCTTGGCAGCCTTACTTCAGTATATTTTTGGACGATAGCTGTCATTTATAACTCTGCAGGTTTGTGAATTACAGTGCCCCTGAGCTCCTTTCTTCAACTCTCTTTCTTGTGAGCTGGCCGCAACACCGCAGGATGGCTTCAGGCCCTAATCTGGTTCCGGCACGGCACGCTGACCCTTTGGTTATTTCCTCTTCCTGGTGGGAAATGAGAGTTAAATTTGCCCGTCCAGACACCTCCAGCTAGTCTCTCATTGGTTCTCCCTATTCCTGTTCATCTTCCGCAGAAATTGCAAACTGGGCCAAACAGGAGGTTAAAGGCGCTGACTCTCCAAGTGGGGAGAGTGTTAGTAAAGCGTCTGGAATGTTGCACCCGAGTACCAGGGGAGGAAAACTGAGACATATTTGAACACGTGTCCCGATCACATGGTTGATCATACTCTGGGTTCCACATGCATGTTTTAGCTGAAGGAAGAATACCTTAAACCTGGAGAGTTGATACCCGTGTAATGGGTACCATGCAATATGACTTCAAAGGGTCTTCATTTGCTCACCGAACCTCTCCAATCCTATCACTGCTGCGTTTATGCCCCTGTACACACGCTTGATTCTCTTTCGGAGACATAGCAATCCATAGGTTTTAAGATACTTACTAGTCAGGTATATTCTTAGGCGTTTAATATGGGGTGTTGAATCCATTTCGTTGAGCAAGGAGTAGCTCTTGTCTATTCCATATTTGGCTTAAGGAACTTTATCTGTGCTCATTTCAATCTCTGGTTTTATGCAGCACCCCAACTCACCTTTCCCCTTAAGCAAGCATAAGTTGGTTTTCTAAATTTGAGACCCTGTTCTGTTTTGGAATTCAGTTCCTGTGTAGCCCAGTTTACATTCCGTGTATTAGTGATATCTTATGATGTTCCTTTTTCTGTGTGACTTATTTCAGTTAGAATCATCGTACCTGAATCCACTCATTATGCTGCTACGGGCCTGATGACATAGATTTCATTGCTGAGTGATACTGCATTGTACGTAAGTACCACAAGTTCTTTATCCATTTTTCACTTTCTGTGATATGGAACTTGTACTGTAAACGAGGTTCTTGTAAACAGAGGCGTCTGAAACTTTGGGGTGGCTGTGTCTTTTTGATTTTAATTTCCCTAAGCTATAAGACCATAAGTGGAAGTGCCCTAGGCTCTGTTGCTTTGTTTTTTAGATGTTTCAGGAAACACCATACACTTCTCCCGAGTGTCTGTTGGCAATTTACATCCCGCCCATCAGCATAACAAGGCTCCCAGTTCTCCATGGCCTGTCCTGCCTTTCTGGATTTTACACTTTTTTCAGATGGCCCTTTTGACCGGGGGGAAGTGAGACTTCATTGTAGTGCCGATTTCCATTGCAAGCTTGCTTGGTTGGCCAAAAAGGGCGCATGCGTTTTTTCCTGAATATATTCAGGAAAAAACGCATGCGCCCTTTTTGGCCAAGTGCATCATTGTGGACGTTCTGCCTCTTTTCCTATGCTTGAATTGCAGTTCCAGTCTACCTCCTGAAATCGGTTTCCTGCAATTCTGCCCCGCTTTCAAGTCCTCTTGGCAGCCTTACTTCAGTATATTTTTGGACGATAGCTGTCATTTATAACTCTGCAGGTTTGTGAATTACAGTGCCCCTGAGCTCCTTTCTTCAACTCGCTTTCTGGTGAGCTGGCCGCAACACCGCAGGATGGCTTCAGGCCCTAATCTGTTTCCGGCACGGCACGCTGAGCCTTTGGTTATTTCCTCTTCCTGGTGGGAAATGAGAGTTAAATTTGCCCGTCGAGACACCTCCAGCTAGTCTGTCATTGGTTCTCCCTATTCCTGTTCATCTTCCGCAGAAATTGCAAACTGGGCCAAACAGGAGGTTAAAGGCGCTGACTCTCTAAGTGGGGAGAGTGTTAGTAAAGCGTCTGGAATGTTACACCCGAGTACCAGGGTACGAAAACTGAGACATATTTGAACACGTCTGCTATTCACATGGTTGATCATACTCTGGGTTCCACATGCATGTTTTAGCTGAAGGAAGAATACCTTAAACCTGGAGAGTTGAGACCCGTGGAATGGGTACCATGCAATATGACTTCAAAGGGTCTTCATTTGCTCACCGAACCTCTCCAATCCTATCACTGCTGCGTTTATGCCCCTGTACACACGCTTGATTCTCTTTTGGAGACATAGCAATCCATAGGTTTTAAGATACTTACTAGTCAGGTACATTCTTTGGCGTTTAATATGGGGTGTTGAGTCCATTTCGTTGAGCAAGGAGTAGCTCTTGTCTATTCCATATTTGGCTTAAGGAACTTTATCTGTGCTCATTTCAATCTCTGGTTTTATGTAGCACCCCAACTCACCTTTCCCCTTAAGCAAGCATAAGTTGATTTTCTAAATTTGAGACCCTGTTCTGTTTTGGAATTCAGTTCCTGTGTAGCCAAGTTTACATTCCGTGTATTACTGATATCTTATGATGTTTCTTTTTCTGTGTGACTTATTTCAGTTAGAATCATCATACCTGAATCCACTCATTGTGCTGCTAAGGGCCTGATGACATAGATTTCATTGCTGAGTGATATTGCTTTGTAAGTAAATACCACAACTTCTTTATCCATTTTTCACTTTCTGTGATGTTGAACTTGTAATGTAAACGAGGTTCTTGTAAACAGAGGCGTCCCAAACTTTGGGGTGGCTGTGTCTTTTTTATTTAAATTTTCCTAAGCTATAGGACCATAAGTGGAAGTGCCCTAGGCTCTGTTGCTTTGTTTTTTAGATGTTTCAGGAAACACCATACACTTCTCCCCAGTGTCTGTTGGCAATTTACATCCCGCCCATCAGCATAACAAGGCTCCCAGTTCTCCATGGCCTGTCCTGCCTTTCTGGATTTTACACTTTTTTCAGATGGCCCTTTTGACCGGGGGGAAGTGAGACTTCATTGTAGTGCAGATTTCCTTTGCAAGCTTGCTTGGTTGGCCAAAGAGGGCGTATGCGTCTTTTCCTGAATATATTCAGGAAAAAACGCATACGCCCTTTTGGCTAAGTGCATCATTGTGGACGTTCTGCCTCTTTTCCTATGCTTTCAATGCAATTCCAGTCTACCTCCTGAAATCGGTTTCCTGCAATTCTGTCCCGATTTGAAGTCCTCTTGGCAGCCTTACTTCAGTATATTTTTGGACGATAGCTGTCATTTATAACTCTGCAGGTTTGTGAATTACAGTGCCCCTGAGGTCCTTTCTTCAACTCGCTTTCTTGTGAGGTGGCCGCAACACCGCAGGATGGCTTCAGGCCCTAATCTGGTTCCGGCACGGCACGCTGAGCCTTTGGTTATTTCCTCTTCCTGGTGGGAAATGAGAGTTAAATTTGCCCGTCCAGACACCTCCAGCTAGTCTCTCATTGGTTCTCCCTATTCCTGTTCATCTTCCGCAGGAATTGCAAACTGGGCCAAACAGGAGGTTAAAGGGACTGACTCTCCAAGTGGGGAGAGTGTTAGTAAAGCGTCTGGAATGTTGCACCCGAGTACCAGGATACGAAAACTGAGACATATTTGAACACGTCTCCCGATCACATGGTTGATCATACTCTAGGTTCCACATGCTTGTTTTAGCTGAAGGAAGAATACCTTTAACCTGGATAGTTGAAACCCGTGGAATGGGTACCATGCAATATGACTTCAAAGGGTCTTCATTTGCTCACCGAACCTCTCCAATCCTATCACTGCTGCGTTTATGCCCCTGTACACACGCTTGATTCTCTTTTGGAGACATAGCAATCCATAGGTTTTAAGGTACTTACTAGTCAGGTACATTCTTAGGCGTTTAATATGGGGTGTTGAGTCCATTTCGTTGAGCAAGGAGTAGCTCTTGTCTATTCCATATTTGGCTTAAGGAACTTTATCTGTGCTCATTTCAATCTCTGGTTTTATGCAGCACCCCAACTCACCTTTCCCCTTAAGCAAGCATAAGTTGGTTTTCTAAATTTGAGACCCTGTTCTGTTTTGGAATTCAGTTCCTGTGTAGCCAAGTTTACATTCCGTGTATTAGTGATATCTTATGATGTTTCTTTTTCTGTGTGACTTATTTCAGTTAGAATCATCGTACCTGAATCCACTCATTATGCTGCTACGGGTCAGATGACATAGATTTCATTGCTGAGTGATACTGCATTGTACGTAAGTACCACAAGTTCTTTATCAATTTTTCACTTTCTGCGATGTTGAACTTGTACTGTAAATGAGGTTCTTGTAAACAGAGGCGTCCCAAACTTTGGGGTGGCTGTGTCTTTTTGATTTTAATTTCCCTAAGCTATAGGACGATAAGTGGAAGTGCCCTAGGCTCTGTTGCTTTGTTTTTCAGATGTTTCAGGAAACACCATACACTTCTCCCGAGTGTCTGTTGGCAATTGACATCCCTCCCATCAGCATAACAAGGCTCCCAGTTCTCCATGGCCTGTCCTGCCTTTCTGGATTTTACACTTTTTTCCGATGGCCCTTTTGACCGGGGGGAAGTGAGACTTCATTGTAGTGCAGATTTCCTTTGCAAGTTTGCTTGGTTGGCCAAAAAGGGCGTATGCCTTTTTTCCTGAATATATTCAGGAAAAAACGCATACGCCCTTTTTGGCCAAGTGCATCATTGTGGACGTTCTGCCTCTTTTCCTATGCTTTCAATGCAATTCCAGTCTACCTCCTGAAATCGGTTTCCTGCAATTCTGCCCCGCTTTCAAGTCCTCTTGGCAGCCTTACTTCAGTATATTTTTGGACGATAGCTGTCATTTATAACTCTGCAGGTTTGTGAATTACAGTGCCCCTGAGCTCCTTTCTTCAACTCTCTTTCTTGTGAGCTGGCCGCAACACCGCAGGATGGCTTCAGGCCCTAATCTGGTTCCGGCACGGCACGCTGACCCTTTGGTTATTTCCTCTTCCTGGTGGGAAATGAGAGTTAAATTTGCCCGTCCAGACACCTCCAGCTAGTCTCTCATTGGTTCTCCCTATTCCTGTTCATCTTCCGCAGAAATTGCAAACTGGGCCAAACAGGAGGTTAAAGGCGCTGACTCTCCAAGTGGGGAGAGTGTTAGTAAAGCGTCTGGAATGTTGCACCCGAGTACCAGGGGAGGAAAACTGAGACATATTTGAACACGTGTCCCGATCACATGGTTGATCATACTCTGGGTTCCACATGCATGTTTTAGCTGAAGGAAGAATACCTTAAACCTGGAGAGTTGATACCCGTGTAATGGGTACCATGCAATATGACTTCAAAGGGTCTTCATTTGCTCACCGAACCTCTCCAATCCTATCACTGCTGCGTTTATGCCCCTGTACACACGCTTGATTCTCTTTCGGAGACATAGCAATCCATAGGTTTTAAGATACTTACTAGTCAGGTATATTCTTAGGCGTTTAATATGGGGTGTTGAATCCATTTCGTTGAGCAAGGAGTAGCTCTTGTCTATTCCATATTTGGCTTAAGGAACTTTATCTGTGCTCATTTCAATCTCTGGTTTTATGCAGCACCCCAACTCACCTTTCCCCTTAAGCAAGCATAAGTTGGTTTTCTAAATTTGAGACCCTGTTCTGTTTTGGAATTCAGTTCCTGTGTAGCCCAGTTTACATTCCGTGTATTAGTGATATCTTATGATGTTCCTTTTTCTGTGTGACTTATTTCAGTTAGAATCATCGTACCTGAATCCACTCATTATGCTGCTACGGGCCTGATGACATAGATTTCATTGCTGAGTGATACTGCATTGTACGTAAGTACCACAAGTTCTTTATCCATTTTTCACTTTCTGTGATATGGAACTTGTACTGTAAACGAGGTTCTTGTAAACAGAGGCGTCTGAAACTTTGGGGTGGCTGTGTCTTTTTGATTTTAATTTCCCTAAGCTATAAGACCATAAGTGGAAGTGCCCTAGGCTCTGTTGCTTTGTTTTTTAGATGTTTCAGGAAACACCATACACTTCTCCCGAGTGTCTGTTGGCAATTTACATCCCGCCCATCAGCATAACAAGGCTCCCAGTTCTCCATGGCCTGTCCTGCCTTTCTGGATTTTACACTTTTTTCAGATGGCCCTTTTGACCGGGGGGAAGTGAGACTTCATTGTAGTGCCGATTTCCATTGCAAGCTTGCTTGGTTGGCCAAAAAGGGCGCATGCGTTTTTTCCTGAATATATTCAGGAAAAAACGCATGCGCCCTTTTTGGCCAAGTGCATCATTGTGGACGTTCTGCCTCTTTTCCTATGCTTGAATTGCAGTTCCAGTCTACCTCCTGAAATCGGTTTCCTGCAATTCTGCCCCGCTTTCAAGTCCTCTTGGCAGCCTTACTTCAGTATATTTTTGGACGATAGCTGTCATTTATAACTCTGCAGGTTTGTGAATTACAGTGCCCCTGAGCTCCTTTCTTCAACTCGCTTTCTGGTGAGCTGGCCGCAACACCGCAGGATGGCTTCAGGCCCTAATCTGTTTCCGGCACGGCACGCTGAGCCTTTGGTTATTTCCTCTTCCTGGTGGGAAATGAGAGTTAAATTTGCCCGTCGAGACACCTCCAGCTAGTCTGTCATTGGTTCTCCCTATTCCTGTTCATCTTCCGCAGAAATTGCAAACTGGGCCAAACAGGAGGTTAAAGGCGCTGACTCTCTAAGTGGGGAGAGTGTTAGTAAAGCGTCTGGAATGTTACACCCGAGTACCAGGGTACGAAAACTGAGACATATTTGAACACGTCTGCTATTCACATGGTTGATCATACTCTGGGTTCCACATGCATGTTTTAGCTGAAGGAAGAATACCTTAAACCTGGAGAGTTGAGACCCGTGGAATGGGTACCATGCAATATGACTTCAAAGGGTCTTCATTTGCTCACCGAACCTCTCCAATCCTATCAGTGCTGCGTTTATGCCCCTGTACACACGCTTGATTCTCTTTTGGAGACATAGCAATCCATAGGTTTTAAGATACTTACTAGTCAGGTACATTCTTTGGCGTTTAATATGGGGTGTTGAGTCCATTTCGTTGAGCAAGGAGTAGCTCTTGTCTATTCCATATTTGGCTTAAGGAACTTTATCTGTGCTCATTTCAATCTCTGGTTTTATGTAGCACCCCAACTCACCTTTCCCCTTAAGCAAGCATAAGTTGATTTTCTAAATTTGAGACCCTGTTCTGTTTTGGAATTCAGTTCCTGTGTAGCCAAGTTTACATTCCGTGTATTACTGATATCTTATGATGTTTCTTTTTCTGTGTGACTTATTTCAGTTAGAATCATCATACCTGAATCCACTCATTGTGCTGCTAAGGGCCTGATGACATAGATTTCATTGCTGAGTGATATTGCTTTGTAAGTAAATACCACAACTTCTTTATCCATTTTTCACTTTCTGTGATGTTGAACTTGTAATGTAAACGAGGTTCTTGTAAACAGAGGCGTCCCAAACTTTGGGGTGGCTGTGTCTTTTTTATTTAAATTTTCCTAAGCTATAGGACCATAAGTGGAAGTGCCCTAGGCTCTGTTGCTTTGTTTTTTAGATGTTTCAGGAAACACCATACACTTCTCCCCAGTGTCTGTTGGCAATTTACATCCCGCCCATCAGCATAACAAGGCTCCCAGTTCTCCATGGCCTGTCCTGCCTTTCTGGATTTTACACTTTTTTCAGATGGCCCTTTTGACCGGGGGGAAGTGAGACTTCATTGTAGTGCAGATTTCCTTTGCAAGCTTGCTTGGTTGGCCAAAGAGGGCGTATGCGTCTTTTCCTGAATATATTCAGGAAAAAACGCATACGCCCTTTTGGCTAAGTGCATCATTGTGGACGTTCTGCCTCTTTTCCTATGCTTTTAATGCAATTCCTGTCTACCTCCTGAAATCGGTTTCCTGCAATTCTGCCCCGCTTTCAAGTCTTCTTGGCAGCCTTACTTCAGTATATTTTTGGACGATAGCTGTCATTTATAACTCTGCAGGTTTGTGAATTACAGTGCCCCTGAGCTCCTTTCTTCAACTCGCTTTCTTGTGAGCTGGCCGCAACACCGCAGGATGGCTTCAGGCCCTAATCTGGTTCCGGCATGGCACGCTGAGCCTTTGCTTAATTCCTCTTCCTGGTGGGAAATGAGAGTTAAATTTGCCCGTCCAGACACCTCCAGCTAGTCTCTCATTGGTTCTCCCTATTCCTGTTCATCTTCCGCAGAAATTGCAAACTGGGCCAAACAGGAGGTTAAAGGCGCTGACTCTCCAAGTGGGGAGAGTGTTAGTAAAGTGTCTGGAATGTTGCACCCGAGTACCAGGGGAGGAAAACTGAGACATATTTGAACACGTCTCCCGTTCACACGGTTGATCATACTCTGGGTTCCACATGCATGTTTTAGCTGAAGGAAGAATACCTTAAACCTGGGTAGTTAAAACCCGTGGAATGGGTACCATGCAATATGACTTCAAAGGGTCTTCATTTGCTCACCGAACCTCTCCAATCCTATCACTGCTGCGTTTATGCCCCTGTACACATGCTTGATTCTCTTTTGGAGACATAGCAATCCATAGGTTTTAAGATACTTACTAGTCAGGTACATTCTTAGGCGTTTAATATGCTGTGTTGAGTCCATTTCATTGAGCAAGGAGTAGCTCTTGTCTATTCCATATTTGGCTTAAGGAACTTTATCTGTGCTCATTTCAATCCTGGTTTTATGCAGCACCCCAACTCACCTTTCCCCTTAAGCAAGCATAAGTTGGTTTTCTAAATTTGAGACCCTGTTCTGTTTTGGAATTCAGTTCCTGTGTAGCCAAGTTTACATTCCGTGTATTAGTGATATCTTATGATGTTTCTTTTTCTGTGTGACTTATTTCAGTTAGAATCATCATACCTGAATCCACTCATTATGCTGCTACGGGCCTGATGACATAGATTTCATTGCTGAGTGATACTGCATTGTACGTAAGTACCACAAGTTCTTTATCCATTTTTCACTTTCTGTGATATTGAACTTGTACTGTAAACGAGGTTCTTGTAAACAGAGGCGTCCCAAACTTTGGGGTGGCTGTGTCTTTTTGATTTTAATTTCCCTAAGCTATAGGACCATAAGTGGAAGTGCCCTAGGCTCTGTTGCTTTGTTTTTTAGATGTTTCAGGAAACACCATACACTTCTCCTGAGTGTCTGTTGGCAATTTACATCCCGCCCATCAGCATAACAAGGCTCCCAGTTCTCCATGGCCCTTCCTGCCTTTCTGGATTTTACACTTTTCTCAGATGGCCCTTTTGACCGGGGGGAAGTGAGACTTCATTGTAGTGCAGATTTCCTTTGCAAGTTTGCTTGGTTGGCCAAAAGGGCGTATGTGTTTTTTCCTGAATATATTCAGGAAAAAACGCATACGCCCTTTTTGGCCAAGTGCATCATTGTGGACGTTCTGCCTCTTTTCCTATGCTTTCAATGCAATTCCAGTCTACCTCCTGAAATCGGTTTCCTGCAATTCTGCCCTGCTTTCAAGTCCTCTTGGCAGCCTTACTTCAGTATATTTTTGGACGATAGCTGTCATGTATAACTCTGCAGGTTTGTGAATTACATTGCCCCTGAGCTCCTTTCTTCAACTCGCTTTCTTGTGACCTGGCCGCAACACCGCAGGATGGCTTCAGCCCCTAATCTGGTTCCGGCACGGTTCGCTGAGCCTTTGGTTATTTCCTCTTCCTGGTGGGAAATGAGAGTTAAATTTGCCCGTCCAGACACCTCCAGCTAGTCTCTCATTGGTTCTCGCTATTCCTGTTCATCTTCCGCAGAAATTGCAAACTGGGCCAAACACGAGGTTAAAGGGACTGACTCTCCAAGTCGGGAGGGTGTTAGTAAAGCGTCTGGAATGTTGCACCCGAGTACCAGGGTACGAAAACTGAGACATATATGAACACGTCTCCCGATCACATGGTTGATCATACTCTAGGTTCCACATGCATATTTTAGCTGAAGGAAGGATACCTTAAACCTGGGTAGTTGAAACCCGTGGAATGGGTACCATGCAATATGACTTCAAAGGGTCTTCATTTGCTCACCGAATCTCTCCAATCCTATCACTGCTGCGTTTATGCCCCTGTACACATGCTTGATTCTCTTTCGGAGACATAGCAATCCATAGGTTTTAAGATACTTACTAGTCAGGTACATTCTTAGGCGTTTAATATGCGGTGTTGAGTCCATTTCGTTGAGCAAGGAGTAGCTCTTGTCTATTCCATATTTGGCTTAAGGAACTTTATCTGTGCTCATTTCAATCTCTGGTTTTATGCAGCACCCCAACTCACCTTTACCCTTAAGCAAGCATAAGTTGGTTTTCTAAATTTGAGACCCTGTTCTGTTCTGTAATTCAGTTCCTGTGTAGCCAAGTTTACATTCCGTGTATTAGTGTTATCTTATGATGTTTCTTTTTCTGTGTGACTTATTTTAGTTAGAATCATCATACCTGAATCCACTCATTATGCTGCTACGGGCCTGATGACATAGATTTCATTGCTGAGTGATACTGCATTGTACGTAAGTACCACAAGTTCTTTATCCATTTTTCACTTTCTGTGATATTGAACTTGTACTGTAAACGAGGTTCTTGTAAACAGAGGCGTCCCAAACTTTGGGGTGGCTGTGTCTTTTTGATTTTAATTTCCCTAAGCTATAGGACCATAAGTGGAAGTGCCCTAGGCTCTGTTGCTTTGTTTATTAGATGTTTCAGGAAACACCATACACTTCTCCCGAGTGTCTGTTGGCAATTTACATCCCGTCCATCAGCATAACAAGGCTCCCAGTTCTCCATGGCCCTTCCTGCCTTTCTGGATTTTACACTTTTCTCAGATGGCCCTTTTGACCGGGGGGAAGTGAGACTTCATTGTAGTGCAGATTTCCTTTGCAAGTTTGCTTGGTTGGCCAAAAAGGGCGTATGTGTTTTTTCCTGAATATATTCAGGAAAAAACGCATACGCCCTTTTTGGCCAAGTGCATCATTGTGGACGTTCTGCCTCTTTTCCTATGCTTTCAATGCAATTCCAGTCTACCTCCTGAAATCGGTTTCCTGCAATTCTGCCCTGCTTTCAAGTCCTCTTGGCAGCCTTACTTCAGTATACTTTTGGACGATAGCTGTCATTTATAACTCTGCAGGTTTGTGAATTACATTGCCCCTGAGCTCCTTTCTTCATCTCGCTTTCTTGTGACCTGGCCGTAACACCGCAGGATGGCTTCAGCCCCTAATCTGGTTCCGGCACGGCTCGCTGAGCCTTTGGTTATTTCCTCTTCCTGGTGGGAAATGAGAGTTAAATTTGCCCGTCCAGACACCTCCAGCTAGTCTCTCATTGGTTCTCGCTATTCCTGTTCATCTTCCGCAGAAATTGCAAACTGGGCCAAACACGAGGTTAAAGGGACTGACTCTCCAAGTCGGGAGGGTGTTAGTAAAGCGTCTGGAATGTTGCACCCGAGTACCAGGGTACGAAAACTGAGACATATATGAACACGTCTCCCGATCACATGGTTGATCATACTCTAGGTTCCACATGCATATTTTAGCTGAAGGAAGGATACCTTAAACCTGGGTAGTTGAAACCCGTGGAATGGGTACCATGCAATATGACTTCAAAGGGTCTTCATTTGCTCACCGAATCTCTCCAATCCTATCACTGCTGCGTTTATGCCCCTGTACACATGCTTGATTCTCTTTCGGAGACATAGCAATCCATAGGTTTTAAGATACTTACTAGTCAGGTACATTCTTAGGCGTTTAATATGCGGTGTTGAGTCCATTTCGTTGAGCAAGGAGTAGCTCTTGTCTATTCCATATTTGGCTTAAGGAACTTTATCTGTGCTCATTTCAATCTCTGGTTTTATGCAGCACCCCAACTCACCTTTACCCTTAAGCAAGCATAAGTTGGTTTTCTAAATTTGAGACCCTGTTCTGTTCTGTAATTCAGTTCCTGTGTAGCCAAGTTTACATTCCTTGTATTAGTGATATCTTATGATGTTTCTTTTTCTGTGTGACTTATTTCAGTTAGAATCATCATACCTGAATCCACTCATTGTGCTGCTAAGGGCCTGATGACATAGATTTCATTGCTGAGTGATATTGCTTTGTAAGTAAATACCACAACTTCTTTATCCATTTTCACTTTCTGCGATGTTGAACTTGTACTGTAAACGAGGTTCTTGTAAACAGAGGCGTCCCAAACTTTGGGGTGGCTGTGTCTTTTTGATTTTAATTTCCCTAAGCTATAGGACCATAAGTGGAAGTGCCCTAGGCTCTGTTGCTTTATTTTTTAGATGTTTCAGGAAACACCATACACTTCTCCCGAGTGGCTGTTGGCAATTTACATCCCGCCCATCAGCATAACAAGGCTCCCAGTTCTCCATGGCCCTTCCTGCCTTTCTGGATTTTACACATTTTTCAGATGGCCCTTTTGACCGGGGGGAAGTGAGACTTCATTGTAGTGCAGATTTCCTTTGCAAGTTTGCTTGGTTGGCCAAAAAGGGCATATCCGTTTTTTCCTGAATATATTCAGGAAAAAACGCATACGCCCTTTTTGGCCAAGTGCATCATTGTGGACGTTCTGCCTCTTTTCCTATGCTTTCAATGCAATTCCAGTCTACCTCCTGAAATCGGTTTCCTGCAATTCTGCCCCGCTTTCAAGTCCTCTTGGCAGCCTTACTTCAGTATATTTTTGGACGATAGCTGTCATTTATAACTCTACAGTTTTGTGAATTACAGTGCCCCTGAGCTCCTTTCTTCAACTCGCTTTCTTGTGAGCTGGCCGCAACACCACAGGATGGCTTCAGGCCCTAATCTGTTTCCGGCACGGCACGCTGAGCCTTTGGTTATTTCCTCTTCCTGGTGGGAAATGAGAGTTAAATTTGCCCGTCCAGACACCTCCAGCTAGTCTCTCATTGGTTCTCCCTATTCCTGTTCATCTTCCGCAGAAATTGCAAACTGGGCCAAACAGGAGGTTAAAGGCGCTGACTCTCCAAGTGGGGAGAGTGTTAGTAAAGCGTCTGGAATGTTGCACCCGAGTACCAGGGGAGGAAAACTGAGACATATTTGAACACGTGTCCCGATCACATGGTTGATCATACTCTGGGTTCCACATGCATGTTTTAGCTGAAGGAAGAATACCTTAAACCTGGAGAGTTGATACCCGTGTAATGGGTACCATGCAATATGACTTCAAAGGGTCTTCATTTGCTCACCGAACCTCTCCAATCCTATCACTGCTGCGTTTATGCCCCTGTACACACGCTTGATTCTCTTTCGGAGACATAGCAATCCATAGGTTTTAAGATACTTACTAGTCAGGTATATTCTTAGGCGTTTAATATGGGGTGTTGAATCCATTTCGTTGAGCAAGGAGTAGCTCTTGTCTATTCCATATTTGGCTTAAGGAACTTTATCTGTGCTCATTTCAATCTCTGGTTTTATGCAGCACCCCAACTCACCTTTCCCCTTAAGCAAGCATAAGTTGGTTTTCTAAATTTGAGACCCTGTTCTGTTTTGGAATTCAGTTCCTGTGTAGCCCAGTTTACATTCCGTGTATTAGTGATATCTTATGATGTTCCTTTTTCTGTGTGACTTATTTCAGTTAGAATCATCGTACCTGAATCCACTCATTATGCTGCTACGGGCCTGATGACATAGATTTCATTGCTGAGTGATACTGCATTGTACGTAAGTACCACAAGTTCTTTATCCATTTTTCACTTTCTGTGATATGGAACTTGTACTGTAAACGAGGTTCTTGTAAACAGAGGCGTCTGAAACTTTGGGGTGGCTGTGTCTTTTTGATTTTAATTTCCCTAAGCTATAAGACCATAAGTGGAAGTGCCCTAGGCTCTGTTGCTTTGTTTTTTAGATGTTTCAGGAAACACCATACACTTCTCCCGAGTGTCTGTTGGCAATTTACATCCCGCCCATCAGCATAACAAGGCTCCCAGTTCTCCATGGCCTGTCCTGCCTTTCTGGATTTTACACTTTTTTCAGATGGCCCTTTTGACCGGGGGGAAGTGAGACTTCATTGTAGTGCCGATTTCCATTGCAAGCTTGCTTGGTTGGCCAAAAAGGGCGCATGCGTTTTTTCCTGAATATATTCAGGAAAAAACGCATGCGCCCTTTTTGGCCAAGTGCATCATTGTGGACGTTCTGCCTCTTTTCCTATGCTTGAATTGCAGTTCCAGTCTACCTCCTGAAATCGGTTTCCTGCAATTCTGCCCCGCTTTCAAGTCCTCTTGGCAGCCTTACTTCAGTATATTTTTGGACGATAGCTGTCATTTATAACTCTGCAGGTTTGTGAATTACAGTGCCCCTGAGCTCCTTTCTTCAACTCGCTTTCTGGTGAGCTGGCCGCAACACCGCAGGATGGCTTCAGGCCCTAATCTGTTTCCGGCACGGCACGCTGAGCCTTTGGTTATTTCCTCTTCCTGGTGGGAAATGAGAGTTAAATTTGCCCGTCGAGACACCTCCAGCTAGTCTGTCATTGGTTCTCCCTATTCCTGTTCATCTTCCGCAGAAATTGCAAACTGGGCCAAACAGGAGGTTAAAGGCGCTGACTCTCTAAGTGGGGAGAGTGTTAGTAAAGCGTCTGGAATGTTACACCCGAGTACCAGGGTACGAAAACTGAGACATATTTGAACACGTCTGCTATTCACATGGTTGATCATACTCTGGGTTCCACATGCATGTTTTAGCTGAAGGAAGAATACCTTAAACCTGGAGAGTTGAGACCCGTGGAATGGGTACCATGCAATATGAATTCAAAGGGTCTTCATTTGCTCACCGAACCTCTCCAATCCTATCAGTGCTGCGTTTATGCCCCTGTACACACGCTTGATTCTCTTTTGGAGACATAGCAATCCATAGGTTTTAAGATACTTACTAGTCAGGTACATTCTTTGGCGTTTAATATGGGGTGTTGAGTCCATTTCGTTGAGCAAGGAGTAGCTCTTGTCTATTCCATATTTGGCTTAAGGAACTTTATCTGTGCTCATTTCAATCTCTGGTTTTATGTAGCACCCCAACTCACCTTTCCCCTTAAGCAAGCATAAGTTGATTTTCTAAATTTGAGACCCTGTTCTGTTTTGGAATTCAGTTCCTGTGTAGCCAAGTTTACATTCCGTGTATTACTGATATCTTATGATGTTTCTTTTTCTGTGTGACTTATTTCAGTTAGAATCATCATACCTGAATCCACTCATTGTGCTGCTAAGGGCCTGATGACATAGATTTCATTGCTGAGTGATATTGCTTTGTAAGTAAATACCACAACTTCTTTATCCATTTTTCACTTTCTGTGATGTTGAACTTGTAATGTAAACGAGGTTCTTGTAAACAGAGGCGTCCCAAACTTTGGGGTGGCTGTGTCTTTTTTATTTAAATTTTCCTAAGCTATAGGACCATAAGTGGAAGTGCCCTAGGCTCTGTTGCTTTGTTTTTTAGATGTTTCAGGAAACACCATACACTTCTCCCGAGTGTCTGTTGGCAATGTACATCCCGCCCATCAGCATAACAAGGCTCCCAGTTCTCCATGGCCTGTCCTGCCTTTCTGGATTTTACACTTTTTTCAGATGGCCCTTTTGACCGGGGGGAAGTGAGACTTCATTGTAGTGCAGATTTCCTTTGCAAGCTTGCTTGGTTGGCCAAAGAGGGCGTATGCGTCTTTTCCTGAATATATTCAGGAAAAAACGCATACGCCCTTTTGGCTAAGTGCATCATTGTGGACGTTCTGCCTCTTTTCCTATGCTTTTAATGCAATTCCTGTCTACCTCCTGAAATCGGTTTCCTGCAATTCTGCCCCGCTTTCAAGTCTTCTTGGCAGCCTTACTTCAGTATATTTTTGGACGATAGCTGTCATTTATAACTCTGCAGGTTTGTGAATTACAGTGCCCCTGAGCTCCTTTCTTCAACTCGCTTTCTTGTGAGCTGGCCGCAACACCGCAGGATGGCTTCAGGCCCTAATCTGGTTCCGGCATGGCACGCTGAGCCTTTGCTTAATTCCTCTTCCTGGTGGGAAATGAGAGTTAAATTTGCCCGTCCAGACACCTCCAGCTAGTCTCTCATTGGTTCTCCCTATTCCTGTTCATCTTCCGCAGAAATTGCAAACTGGGCCAAACAGGAGGTTAAAGGCGCTGACTCTCCAAGTGGGGAGAGTGTTAGTAAAGTGTCTGGAATGTTGCACCCGAGTACCAGGGGAGGAAAACTGAGACATATTTGAACACGTCTCCCGTTCACACGGTTGATCATACTCTGGGTTCCACATGCATGTTTTAGCTGAAGGAAGAATACCTTAAACCTGGGTAGTTAAAACCCGTGGAATGGGTACCATGCAATATGACTTCAAAGGGTCTTCATTTGCTCACCGAACCTCTCCAATCCTATCACTGCTGCGTTTATGCCCCTGTACACACGCTTGATTCTCTTTTGGAGACATAGCAATCCATAGGTTTTAAGATACTTACTAGTCAGGTACATTCTTAGGCGTTTAATATGCTGTGTTGAGTCCATTTCATTGAGCAAGGAGTAGCTCTTGTCTATTCCATATTTGGCTTAAGGAACTTTATCTGTGCTCATTTCAATCCTGGTTTTATGCAGCACCCCAACTCACCTTTCCCCTTAAGCAAGCATAAGTTGGTTTTCTAAATTTGAGACCCTGTTCTGTTTTGGAATTCAGTTCCTGTGTAGCCAAGTTTACATTCCGTGTATTAGTGATATCTTATGATGTTTCTTTTTCTGTGTGACTTATTTCAGTTAGAATCATCATACCTGAATCCACTCATTATGCTGCTACGGGCCTGATGACATAGATTTCATTGCTGAGTGATACTGCATTGTACGTAAGTACCACAAGTTCTTTATCCATTTTTCACTTTCTGTGATATTGAACTTGTACTGTAAACGAGGTTCTTGTAAACAGAGGCGTCCCAAACTTTGGGGTGGCTGTGTCTTTTTGATTTTAATTTCCCTAAGCTATAGGACCATAAGTGGAAGTGCCCTAGGCTCTGTTGCTTTGTTTTTTAGATGTTTCAGGAAACACCATACACTTCTCCCGAGTGTCTGTTGGCAATTTACATCCCGCCCATCAGCATAACAAGGCTCCCAGTTCTCCATGGCCCTTCCTGCCTTTCTGGATTTTACACTTTTCTCAGATGGCCCTTTTGACCGGGGGGAAGTGAGACTTCATTGTAGTGCAGATTTCCTTTGCAAGTTTGCTTGGTTGGCCAAAAGGGCGTATGTGTTTTTTCCTGAATATATTCAGGAAAAAACGCATACGCCCTTTTTGGCCAAGTGCATCATTGTGGACGTTCTGCCTCTTTTCCTATGCTTTCAATGCAATTCCAGTCTACCTCCTGAAATCGGTTTCCTGCAATTCTGCCCTGCTTTCAAGTCCTCTTGGCAGCCTTACTTCAGTATATTTTTGGACGATAGCTGTCATGTATAACTCTGCAGGTTTGTGAATTACATTGCCCCTGAGCTCCTTTCTTCAACTCGCTTTCTTGTGACCTGGCCGCAACACCGCAGGATGGCTTCAGACCCTAATCTGGTTCCGGCACGGTTCGCTGAGCCTTTGGTTATTTCCTCTTCCTGGTGGGAAATGAGAGTTAAATTTGCCCGTCCAGACACCTCCAGCTAGTCTCTCATTGGTTCTCGCTATTCCTGTTCATCTTCCGCAGAAATTGCAAACTGGGCCAAACACGAGGTTAAAGGGACTGACTCTCCAAGTCGGGAGGGTGTTAGTAAAGCGTCTGGAATGTTGCACCCGAGTACCAGGGTACGAAAACTGAGACATATATGAACACGTCTCCCGATCACATGGTTGATCATACTCTAGGTTCCACATGCATATTTTAGCTGAAGGAAGGATACCTTAAACCTGGGTAGTTGAAACCCGTGGAATGGGTACCATGCAATATGACTTCAAAGGGTCTTCATTTGCTCACCGAATCTCTCCAATCCTATCACTGCTGCGTTTATGCCCCTGTACACATGCTTGATTCTCTTTCGGAGACATAGCAATCCATAGGTTTTAAGATACTTACTAGTCAGGTACATTCTTAGGCGTTTAATATGCGGTGTTGAGTCCATTTCGTTGAGCAAGGAGTAGCTCTTGTCTATTCCATATTTGGCTTAAGGAACTTTATCTGTGCTCATTTCAATCTCTGGTTTTATGCAGCACCCCAACTCACCTTTACCCTTAAGCAAGCATAAGTTGGTTTTCTAAATTTGAGACCCTGTTCTGTTCTGTAATTCAGTTCCTGTGTAGCCAAGTTTACATTCCGTGTATTAGTGTTATCTTATGATGTTTCTTTTTCTGTGTGACTTATTTTAGTTAGAATCATCATACCTGAATCCACTCATTATGCTGCTACGGGCCTGATGACATAGATTTCATTGCTGAGTGATACTGCATTGTACGTAAGTACCACAAGTTCTTTATCCATTTTTCACTTTCTGTGATATTGAACTTGTACTGTAAACGAGGTTCTTGTAAACAGAGGCGTCCCAAACTTTGGGGTGGCTGTGTCTTTTTGATTTTAATTTCCCTAAGCTATAGGACCATAAGTGGAAGTGCCCTAGGCTCTGTTGCTTTGTTTATTAGATGTTTCAGGAAACACCATACACTTCTCCCGAGTGTCTGTTGGCAATTTACATCCCGTCCATCAGCATAACAAGGCTCCCAGTTCTCCATGGCCCTTCCTGCCTTTCTGGATTTTACACTTTTCTCAGATGGCCCTTTTGACCGGGGGGAAGTGAGACTTCATTGTAGTGCAGATTTCCTTTGCAAGTTTGCTTGGTTGGCCAAAAAGGGCGTATGTGTTTTTTCCTGAATATATTCAGGAAAAAACGCATACGCCCTTTTTGGCCAAGTGCATCATTGTGGACGTTCTGCCTCTTTTCCTATGCTTTCAATGCAATTCCAGTCTACCTCCTGAAATCGGTTTCCTGCAATTCTGCCCTGCTTTCAAGTCCTCTTGGCAGCCTTACTTCAGTATACTTTTGGACGATAGCTGTCATTTATAACTCTGCAGGTTTGTGAATTACATTGCCCCTGAGCTCCTTTCTTCATCTCGCTTTCTTGTGACCTGGCCGTAACACCGCAGGATGGCTTCAGCCCCTAATCTGGTTCCGGCACGGCTCACTGAGCCTTTGGTTATTTCCTCTTCCTGGTGGGAAATGAGAGTTAAATTTGCCCGTCCAGACACCTCCAGCTAGTCTCTCATTGGTTCTCGCTATTCCTGTTCATCTTCCGCAGAAATTGCAAACTGGGCCAAACACGAGGTTAAAGGGACTGACTCTCCAAGTCGGGAGGGTGTTAGTAAAGCGTCTGGAATGTTGCACCCGAGTACCAGGGTACGAAAACTGAGACATATATGAACACGTCTCCCGATCACATGGTTGATCATACTCTAGGTTCCACATGCATATTTTAGCTGAAGGAAGGATACCTTAAACCTGGGTAGTTGAAACCCGTGGAATGGGTACCATGCAATATGACTTCAAAGGGTCTTCATTTGCTCACCGAATCTCTCCAATCCTATCACTGCTGCGTTTATGCCGCTGTACACATGCTTGATTCTCTTTCGGAGACATAGCAATCCATAGGTTTTAAGATACTTACTAGTCAGGTACATTCTTAGGCGTTTAATATGCGGTGTTGAGTCCATTTCGTTGAGCAAGGAGTAGCTCTTGTCTATTCCATATTTGGCTTAAGGAACTTTATCTGTGCTCATTTCAATCTCTGGTTTTATGCAGCACCCCAACTCACCTTTACCCTTAAGCAAGCATAAGTTGGTTTTCTAAATTTGAGACCCTGTTCTGTTCTGTAATTCAGTTCCTGTGTAGCCAAGTTTACATTCCTTGTATTAGTGATATCTTATGATGTTTCTTTTTCTGTGTGACTTATTTCAGTTAGAATCATCATACCTGAATCCACTCATTGTGCTGCTAAGGGCCTGATGACATAGATTTCATTGCTGAGTGATATTGCTTTGTAAGTAAATACCACAACTTCTTTATCCATTTTCACTTTCTGCGATGTTGAACTTGTACTGTAAACGAGGTTCTTGTAAACAGAGGCGTCCCAAACTTTGGGGTGGCTGTGTCTTTTTGATTTTAATTTCCCTAAGCTATAGGACCATAAGTGGAAGTGCCCTAGGCTCTGTTGCTTTATTTTTTAGATGTTTCAGGAAACACCATACACTTCTCCCGAGTGGCTGTTGGCAATTTACATCCCGCCCATCAGCATAACAAGGCTCCCAGTTCTCCATGGCCCTTCCTGCCTTTCTGGATTTTACACATTTTTCAGATGGCCCTTTTGACCGGGGGGAAGTGAGACTTCATTGTAGTGCAGATTTCCTTTGCAAGTTTGCTTGGTTGGCCAAAAAGGGCATATCCGTTTTTTCCTGAATATATTCAGGAAAAAACGCATACGCCCTTTTTGGCCAAGTGCATCATTGTGGACGTTCTGCCTCTTTTCCTATGCTTTCAATGCAATTCCAGTCTACCTCCTGAAATCGGTTTCCTGCAATTCTGCCCCGCTTTCAAGTCCTCTTGGCAGCCTTACTTCAGTATATTTTTGGACGATAGCTGTCATTTATAACTCTACAGTTTTGTGAATTACAGTGCCCCTGAGCTCCTTTCTTCAACTCGCTTTCTTGTGAGCTGGCCGCAACACCACAGGATGGCTTCAGGCCCTAATCTGTTTCCAGCACGGCACGCTGAGCCTTTGGTTATTTCCTCTTCCTGGTGGGAAATGAGAGTTAAATTTGCCCGTCCAGACACCTCCAGCTAGTCTCTCATTGGTTCTCCCTATTCCTGTTCATCTTCCGCAGAAATTGCAAACTGGGCCAAACAGGAGGTTAAAGGCGCTGACTCTCCAAGTGGGGAGAGTGTTAGTAAAGCGTCTGGAATGTTGCACCCGAGTACCAGGGGAGGAAAACTGAGACATATTTGAACACGTGTCCCGATCACATGGTTGATCATACTCTGGGTTCCACATGCATGTTTTAGCTGAAGGAAGAATACCTTAAACCTGGAGAGTTGATACCCGTGTAATGGGTACCATGCAATATGACTTCAAAGGGTCTTCATTTGCTCACCGAACCTCTCCAATCCTATCACTGCTGCGTTTATGCCCCTGTACACACGCTTGATTCTCTTTCGGAGACATAGCAATCCATAGGTTTTAAGATACTTACTAGTCAGGTATATTCTTAGGCGTTTAATATGGGGTGTTGAATCCATTTCGTTGAGCAAGGAGTAGCTCTTGTCTATTCCATATTTGGCTTAAGGAACTTTATCTGTGCTCATTTCAATCTCTGGTTTTATGCAGCACCCCAACTCACCTTTCCCCTTAAGCAAGCATAAGTTGGTTTTCTAAATTTGAGACCCTGTTCTGTTTTGGAATTCAGTTCCTGTGTAGCCCAGTTTACATTCCGTGTATTAGTGATATCTTATGATGTTCCTTTTTCTGTGTGACTTATTTCAGTTAGAATCATCGTACCTGAATCCACTCATTATGCTGCTACGGGCCTGATGACATAGATTTCATTGCTGAGTGATACTGCATTGTACGTAAGTACCACAAGTTCTTTATCCATTTTTCACTTTCTGTGATATGGAACTTGTACTGTAAACGAGGTTCTTGTAAACAGAGGCGTCTGAAACTTTGGGGTGGCTGTGTCTTTTTGATTTTAATTTCCCTAAGCTATAAGACCATAAGTGGAAGTGCCCTAGGCTCTGTTGCTTTGTTTTTTAGATGTTTCAGGAAACACCATACACTTCTCCCGAGTGTCTGTTGGCAATTTACATCCCGCCCATCAGCATAACAAGGCTCCCAGTTCTCCATGGCCTGTCCTGCCTTTCTGGATTTTACACTTTTTTCAGATGGCCCTTTTGACCGGGGGGAAGTGAGACTTCATTGTAGTGCCGATTTCCATTGCAAGCTTGCTTGGTTGGCCAAAAAGGGCGCATGCGTTTTTTCCTGAATATATTCAGGAAAAAACGCATGCGCCCTTTTTGGCCAAGTGCATCATTGTGGACGTTCTGCCTCTTTTCCTATGCTTGAATTGCAGTTCCAGTCTACCTCCTGAAATCGGTTTCCTGCAATTCTGCCCCGCTTTCAAGTCCTCTTGGCAGCCTTACTTCAGTATATTTTTGGACGATAGCTGTCATTTATAACTCTACAGTTTTGTGAATTACAGTGCCCCTGAGCTCCTTTCTTCAACTCGCTTTCTTGTGAGCTGGCCGCAACACCACAGGTTGGCTTCAGGCCCTAATCTGGTTCCGGCACGGCAAGCTGAGCCTTTGGTTATTTCCTCTTCCTGGTGGGAAATGAGAGTTAAATTTGCCCGTCCAGACACCTCCAGCTAGTCTCTCATTGGTTCTCCCTATTCCTGTTCATCTTCCGCAGAAATTGCAAACTGGGCCAAACAGGAGGTTAAAGGCGCTGACTCTCCAAGTGGGGAGAGTGTTAGTAAAGCGTCTGGAATGTTGCACCCGAGTACCAGGGGAGGAAAACTGAGACATATTTGAACACGTGTCCCGATCACACGGTTGATCATACTCTGGGTTCCACATGCATGTTTTAGCTGAAGGAAGAATACCTTAAACCTGGAGAGTTGAGACCCATGGAATGGGTACCATGCAATATGACTTCAAAGGGTCTTCATTTGCTCACCGAACCTCTCCAATCCTATCACTGCTGCGTTTATGCCCCTGTGCACACGCTTGATTCTCTTTTGGAGACATAGCAATCCATAGGTTTTAAGATACTTACTAGTCAGGTACATTCTTAGGCGTTTAATATGGGGTGTTGAGTCCATTTCGTTGAGCAAGGAGTAGCTCTTGTCTATTCCATATTTGGCTTAAGGAACTTTATCTGTGCTCATTTCAATCTCTGGTTTTATGCAGCACCCCAACTCACCTTTCCCCTTAAGCAAGCATAAGTTGGTTTTCTAAATTTGAGACCCTGTTCTGTTCTGTAATTCAGTTCCTGTGTAGCCAAGTTTACATTCCGTGTATTACTGATATCTTATGATGTTTGTTTTTCTGTGTGACTTGTTTCAGTTCGAATCATCGTACCTGAATCCACTCATTATGCTGCTATGGGCCTGATGACATAGATTTCATTGCTGAGTGATTCTGCATTTTACGTGAGTACCACAACTTCTTTATCCATTTCTCACTTTCTGTGATATTGAATTTGTACCGTAAACGAGGTTGTTTTAAACAGAGCCGTCCCAAACTTTGGGATGGCTGTGTCTTTTTGAATTTAATTTCCCAAATTATAGGACCATAAGTGGAAGTGCCCTAGGCTCTGTTGCTTTGTTTTTTAGATGTTTCAGGAAACACCATACACTTCTCCCGAGTGTCTGTTGGCAATGTACATCCCGCCCATCAGCATAACAAGGCTCCCAGTTCTCCATGGCCTGTCCTGCCTTGCTGGATTTTACACTTTTTTCAGATGGCCCTTTTGACCGGGGGGAAGTGAGACTTCATTGTAGTGCAGATTTCCTTTGCAAGCTTGCTTGGTTGGCCAAAAATGGCGTATGCGTTTTTTCCTGAATATATTCAGGAAAAAACGCATACGCCCTTTTTGGCCAAGTGCATCATTGTGGACGTTCTGCCTCTTTTCCTATGCTTTCAATGCAATTCCAGTCTACCTCCTGAAATCGGTTTCCTGCAATTCTGCCCCGCTTTCAAGTCCTCTTGGCAGCCTTACTTCAGTATATTTTTGGACAATAGCTGTCATTTATAACTCTGCAGGTTTGTGAATTACAGTGCCCCTGAGCTCTTTTCTTCAACTCGCTTTCTTGTGAGCTGGCCGTAACACCGCAAGATTGCTTCAGGCCCTAATCTGGTTCTGGCACGGCACGCTGAGCCTTTGGTTATTTCCTCTTCCTGGTGGGAAATGAGAGTTAAATTTGCCCGTCCAGACACCTCCAGCTAGTCTCTCATTGGTTCTCCCTATTCCTGTTCATCTTCCGCAGAAATTGCAAACTGGGCCAAACAGGAGGTTAAAGGCACTGACTCTCCAAGTGGGGAGATTGTTAGTAAAGCGTCTGGAATGTTACACCCAAGTACCAGGGGACGAAAACTGAGACATATCTGAAAACGTCTCCCGATCACACGGTTGATCATACTCTGGGTTCCACATGCATGTTTTAGCTGAAGGAAGAATACCTTAAACCTGGAGAGTTGAGACCCGTGGAATGGGTACCATGCAATATGACTTCAAAGGGTCTTCATTTGCTCACCGAACCTCTCCAATCCTATCACTGCTGCGTTTATGCCCCTGTACACACGCTTGATTCTCTTTTGGAGACATAGCAATCCATAGGTTTTAAGATACTTACTAGTCAGGTACATTCTTAGGCGTTTAATATGCGGTGTTGAGTCCATTTCATTGAGCAAGGAGTAGCTCTTGTCTATTCCATATTTGGCTTAAGGAACTTTATCTGTGCTCATTTCAATCTCTGGTTTTATGCAGCACCCCAACTCAACTTTCTCCTTAAGCAAGCATAAGTTGCTTTTCTAAATTTGAGACCCTGTTCTGTTTTGGAATTCAGTTCCTCTGTAGCCAAGTTTACATTCAGTGTATTAGTGATATTTTTTAATGTTTCTTTTTCTGTGTGACTTATTTCAGTTAGAATCACCATACCTGAATACACTCATTGTGCTGCTACGGGCCTGATGACATAGATATCATTGCTGAGTGATACTGCATTGTACGTAAATACCACAACTTCTTTACCCATTTTTCACTTTCTGCAATATTGAACTTGTACTGTAAACGAGGTTCTTGTAAACAGAGGCGTCCCAAACTTTGGGGTGGCTGTGTCTTTTTGATTTTAATTTCCCTAAGCTATAGGACCATAAGTGGAAGTGCCCTAGGCTCTGTTGCTTTGTTTTTTAGATGTTTCGGGAAACACCATACACTTCTCCAGAGTGGCTGTTGGCAATTTACATCCCGCCCATCAGCATCAGAAGGCTCCCAGTTCTCCATGCCGTGTCGTGCCTTTATGGATTTTACACTTTTTTCAGATTGCCCTTTTGACCAGGTGTAAGTGAGACTTCATTGTACTGCAGATTTCCTTTGCAAGCTTGCTTGGTTGACCAAAAAGTGTGTATGCGTTTTTTCCTGAATATATTCAGGAAAAAACACATACGCCCTTTTTGGCCAAGTGCATCATTGTCGAGGTTCTGGCTCTCTTCATATGTTTTCAATGCAATTCCAGTCTACCTCCTGAAATCGGTTTCCTGCAATTCTGCCTTGCTTTCAATGTCTCTTCATAGCCTTACCTCAATATATTTTTTGAAAATAGTTGGCCTTTATAACTCTGCAGGTTTTTGAATTGCAGTGGCCCTTAGCCCCACTTTTCAGCTCTTATTTTTGTGGTCTTGCCCCATAACCACAGGATTCCTTGAAGCCCTATTTTTCTTCTGGGGCACCTTGCTGTGCCTTTGGTTAATTCTTCTTACTGATGTGACATTAGTGTGACATGTGCCCATTGAAACCACTACAGCTTGTTTCTCACTGGTTCCCCCATTCCCATTCATCCTCCGCACTAACTGCAGACTGTGCGATACCAGAACTTAAAGGCATTGACTCCATGTGGGGATGTTGTTAGTAAAGCGGCTGGAATGTCGATCCGGAGCCCCAGGAGAGGAAAAATGAGGTGCGTTTTAGAAACCTTTCCCGATCATATGGTATACCAGTCGCTGGGTTTCCCAAGCATGGTTTAGCTGTAGGAAGATTCCCTTCAACCTGGAGTGCTGGGACCCTTGGACTGAGTAGCATGAAGTATTGCATTAAACTTTCGGCAGTTGCTCACCAAAGCTCACCAATCCTCTCAGCCCCAAGTGTCCAGCCTTATGTCTTATCCAGCTGTGGTTTTATATGTGGTCAATCCAGGTTGCATCACAGCCCCTGAGCGAATTTTGTAAGAATTTTTCTCTCTTTCATTGTTTCAGCGTTTTGTTTTTAAAATTTATTTCTATAATGGGGTTTAGCTCATTTTCACTGCTGTGTTTGTGCCGCTCTGCACACACTTGATTCCCTTATGGAGATATATCAATACATGGGTTTTAAGATTCTTATTACTCAGATATATTTCTCTGCGGTGTATAGGGTGTGTTGAGGCCAGTTCATTGAGCAAGGTGTAGATCTTGTCTAATACCTATTTGGTTTATTGAACGGTATCTGTGCTAATTTCAAACTCTGGTTTTATGCATCACCCCACCTCTCCTTTCCCCTTAAGCTGACATAAGTGTGTTTTCTAAATGTGAGACACTGTTCTGTTCTGTAATTCATTTCTTGTGCAGCCATATTTACCCTCCCTCTATAAGTGATATCTTATGATATGTTTCTTTTTCTGTTTGACTTATTTCAAGTAGTATTATCGGACCTAAATCCACTCTTTATCCTTCTACTAGCCTTATTACATTGATTTCATGGTGAAGAGATATTCCATTGTACATAAGTACCACATCTTCTTTATCCATTGTTCTCTTTCCTGGGATATTTAAGGTGTACTGAAGTTGAGGTTCTTGTAAACAGAGTAGCCCTAAACTGTGGTGTGCTTGTGTCTTGTTGATTTTTAGACTTCCCTAGATATACTCCCATGATTGGAAGTGTCCTATGCTCTGTAGCTCTGTTTTTTAGATGATTTAGGAACCACCATACACTTCTCCAGAGTGGCTCTCGGCAGTTCACACACTGCCCATCAGCGTATAAAGGCTCCCTGTTCTCCATGGCCTGTCCTGCATTTCTGGTTTTTACAATTTTTTAGGATGGCCCTTTTGACCGGTGGGAAGTGAGACTTCTTTGTTGTGCACATTTGCATTGCTTGCTTGCTTCGTTGCCCATAAAGTGCGTATGCGTTTTTTCCTGGATATAATCAGGAAAAAACGCATACGCCCTTTTGGGCCAACTGCATCATTGTCGAAATTCTGCCGCTTTTCATGTGCGTTAAAGACGAGTCCAATCTATCTCTTGAAATCTGTTTCTTGCAATTCTGTCTTGCATTCAGATCCTCTTCTTTGCCTTACCTCAACATATTTTTGGACATTAGTTTTCATTTATAACTCTGCAGGTTTGTGAATTGCAGTGACCCTGAGCTCCATTTTTTAAGTTGCTCTTTTGTGAGCTGGCCTCAAACCCGCAGGATTGCTTCAGGCCCTATTTTGGCTCCGGCGAGGCAGGCTGAGCCTTTCTTTAATTCTTATTCTTAATGGGAAATTAGAGTGATATGTGCCCGTCCAAACCCCTACAACTATTCTCTCATTGGTTCCCCCTCTTCCCGTTCATCCTCCTCACAATTTGCAAAATGTGTGAAACAGAAGTTTAAATGTGCTGATTCTCCAAGTGGGGAGATTCTAAGTAACATGGCTGGAATGGTGAACAGGAGCACCAGGAGAGGATAAATGAGGTGCATTTTAGACACATCTCCCGATCACATGGTGTACAGTCCTCTGGGTTTTCCATGCATGTTTTAGCTGTAGGAAGATCCCTTGAACCTGCAGATTTGGGACCCATTGAATGGGTACCAGGTAGTATTACTTTAAAGGGTGTGCATTTCCTCACCCAACCTCACATTTCTCTTAGCGCAAACAGTTTCCAGCCTTATGTCTCATCCTGCTGTGGGTCTAGATGTGTTCAATCCATGTTGCATCACCGTCCCTGAGGAAAAGTTGTAAGAGGTTTTCTCTGTCTCTCTGTCGTTTATTTTTTTCAATTTATTACTATATTGGTTACAGCTGATTTTCAAAGCTCTGTTTCTTGCTGCTGTACATCCACTTGATTCACGTACAGAGAGTCATCAATAAATTCTTTTTCAGATTCTTACCAGTCGTATATATTCTTTTCCGGTGACTTGAGTGTGCTGAGTGCAGTTCTTTTAGCTACCGTGTAGGCCTTGTTGATTATCAGTTTGGTATTTGGAATGGTATCTTTGCTAATTTCAACCTCCTGGATGATGCCTCACCCCTCCCCACCTTTCCCGTTTAGCAGCCTTATGCGTGTTTTCTACATATTTGACTATGTTTTTGTTTTGTAATTTATTTCATGTGTAGCCATTTTGGATTCCACCTTTAAGTGATATCTTATGATATGTGTCTTTTTCTTTTTGAATTCTGTCACTTAGAATGATCATACGTAACTCCTCCGGAGTTGTTACAACTGGCCATATTTCATTGATTTCCAGGCTGAATAATATTCCACTCTACCTAAGTACCACATCTCTATCCATTTTTTCCCTCCAGAGACATTTAAGTTATATCCTAGTCGAGGATCTTTTAAACAGAGAGGGGGTAAACATTGGGGTGCCTGTGTCCTCTCGATTTTTGTTTTTCCCAAGATATACGCCCATGAGTGCAAGTGCCCTATGCTCTGTAGCTCATTTTTTAGATGCTTTAGTAAACACAATACACTTCTCCAGAATGGCCGTTGGCAATATACATTTCCACTATAAGTCTCACAGGGCTCCCTCTTCTCGTTGCCCTGTCCTGCATTTCTGTTGTTTACGCTTTATGAGGATGGCTCTTCTGACTGATGCGAAGTGATATCTTTTGTAGTATTGACTTCCAGTGCCCACCTGTTTGGTTGGCTAAAAAAGTGTATGCCCTTTTCTTGAATATATACAGAAAAAAACGCATACACCCTTTTTGGCCAACTGCAATGTTGGCAATGTTGGCAATGTTCAGCTCCTTTTCTTGTGCTTAATGGCGAGTCCTTTCTACCTCCTCAAATCCCTTTCCTGCCATTCTCCCTTGCTTACAAGTCCTTTTCTCTGACTTTCCTCAAGACATTTTTCAGTGATGGATATTTTCAACTCTGCAGTTTTGTGAATTTTACTGCCCCTGAGTTCCATTGTTCAACTTGTGTTTATGGGAACTGGCCACAAAGCAGCGGGATTTCCTCAAGCCCTATACTGTTTCCATGGGCAACCCTAGCCTTTGGTCAATTCGTCTTCCTGATTGGAAATTAGAGTGACATGTGCCTGTCTGAACACCTAGGACTTGTCTCTCATTGTTCCTCATCCTTCCGCTTCATCCTCTGGACAAATTCCAAACTGTACGCAACAGGATGTTGACAGTGCTGACATCTCCAAGTGGGGAGACTGTTAGTAAAGACGCTGGAGGGGTGAACCCGAGCACCAGGAGATGAGGAGATGAGATGCCTTTTCCAAACTCTTCCCGATCAGACGGTATACCATCCTCTGGGTGTGACAGACATGTTTTAGCAGTAGGAAGAGTCCCATTCATGTAAGGAGAACACCAGGGCTTTTTCAAAATCAGTGTCTCCCCGAAACCCAAACTGGGGAAGTTTTTAAGCTACGGCTACACATATGTTCATTAAGGGCCTTGGGAAGTAGGCAGAGTCCAAACTTTAGATGATTGAAGTCTTCAGGGTCAGAAGCACTCACCACCAGCTTCCCTTAGGCTACACTTTAACTATCATTGATAGATGATGTCAATAAAAATATCTATTCTTTTTCAGATTATTTCCCCTTATAGGTTATTGCAAAATGTTGAGTGTAGTTCCCTGTGCTATACAGTAGTTCCTTGTTGATGATCTATTTTATACATAGCAGTGTGTATGTGTTAATTCCAAACTGTTAATTTATCCCTCCTCCCACCTTTCCCCTTTGGTAATAATAAATTATAAGATTTTATACTTCTCAGAAATGGGGGAGCTGAAAGAGAGGTATCATTTTCAATGGAAAAGCATTTAAAACAAGATTGAAGGTTTAACCAAGATTATTAGATGTACATCCTTGGAAAGAAATCACTTCGTTTCTCTAATATTGACCTGACAAATAAGACAAACCTTTTCACTGAACTTGCTTATAAAAAGTGATGGAAATATCAAATGGAAGTGTTAGAAACATCTTATTTTACCCGAGCCTTATACACTGTTCTATGTTAACTACAGTTTGGCTCACACATCTGTTCATTGAGGTTACAATAGTCTCAATTTCTGTTACTGATCCTCCAGAGTGGACCCCAACAAGTGTCCCCCTGCCCAGTGTCATTGGGGCCAACAGATCGAGACTGAGTTTGGTTCACAAGCAAAGGAAACTTTATATTTTGATCAGAGAATGGAGAGGTGAGAGCATGCACTACCCCGTGGGCTGTGGGCTGGGCTGCTGTGTAGAGATCCTGTCAGAGTCAGTGGGAGGGAGGGAGGCGGCGGAGCTCTCGAGGGCCGGGTTGGCTGTAGCTCAGGCTCTATATCGTGGAGTCTGCACTGGGCCCCAGGAGCTGAGGTGTCGACCCAGCCATTCTGCACTAGGAAATCTGGTCTGAAGTGCCGGGTGTGGAACCTCTGCATGCGGGACCCTAGGAGCACATGAAATTAGACAAAGCACAAAGGATAGAAAAGGTTAGACTTGACTTTATTGCCCAGATTCTATTTTTATCTCCCAGGGATTTTTAATGGGCTTTGCTGGGGACAAACCCCTCCTCTGCCTTTTGTCCCGTTCCTCATTCTTGGAGTGCTGAGGGTGCAGACCCTTCTTCTGTAACTGCTGAGTGCTGAGTTGGGAGCCCTCATACCCTGGGGCGAGGGTCAGAACTTCTCCCCAGCAGCCTCCCGGTGACGTTGATTGTCCCCAGGACCCCTGCCTCCCTGCTCGTCCACCTGAGCACCAGCATTGGAAGTGTTATAGATTCTAATGACCTTTAAGGGTCCAGGAAAGAGATGTGCAGAGACGCTGTGGGGGCCGGTTTCACCCCGCCCCACATTTGTTCGGCCACCTTAGGCTGACCGTTTCTGCCAGCCTAGATGCTCTGACCAGTAGTCTGCGCTTTCTTCAATTAGGCCCCTGAATTAACGTACAAACAGCACCAGGTGTCAGAGCCCTGCCCGCTCAACTCCCAGACAGTCCAGGGTCAGTGGTGATAAGGACCATGATGGCTACTGAGTCAACAGCCTTTGGAAGTAAACAGGAGTCCAGCCGGTCTTATTGGCCACCATCATCACGGTGTCTGTAGGCTTTTCTATGGTGACAGTGTGATATACGGTTCCCCCGCCAAGATTATTAGCTCCCCTCTGGGTGCAGTAAGTCCTGCAAGCAGTAGTCTACTCTTTTGGGACACACTCTTGTTGTTTTATGAGAGAAACTCCAGGTCAAGTGATGTTCACACGAGTCGTCATGGTGCCCTGTTGCCCCCGGTTATCTCTCTGGATGTTGGAGTTGGAGGGTCTCCTCACTCGAGGTCGGTGTGCCCACGGAGCGAACCCTGCAACTTCAGGGCATGGTTGGTGGTTAGGATCACCACGTGGGGTCCTTTTCCCTTAGGAGGGAGGTGGCCTTTTGGGCTGCTGATTTCCAGGTTTTTAGATACCGCCAGTATCTTGGCCAGATGTGGCAGTGGGCCAAGCCCCTTCGTGACCGTAGTTTATCCTACCTGGATGGCATTCTTGCATTGTTCCATTTCAAGTGGTCCCAGTTTTTGCACTAATTCTCCAATGGCGATTCACCTTTCACCGGGAATGTAAAGGCCAAAGGGTTTAGCTAAATTAGGGAGTTCCAGGGCAAGGGTCTGAATTGACTGCTCTTTCCATTCTTGAAAGGCCACTTCTGGATTCTATTCAAAAGGATCATCATCTTTTCCTTTCAGTGTTTCATATAGAGGCCCAGCTAGTAGACTGTAGTTAGGGATCCAGAAGCAGCAAACCCTGGCCTCCCCAGGAACCCCTAAGCTGTCTTCTAGTTTTAGAAAGGGGTAAGGCTGAAAATGGTTTCTTCCCTTTCCTGGGATGGGCTTCTCTGACCTTGTGTGAGAATGAAGCCCAGGCAGGTCACCGCAGTCTGTGATATTTGAGCTTTTTCTTGGACAACTTCTATCCTTTATTGGCTTGGTAGTTCAGAGGCCTCCTTAGTAGGGCTGGCGATCAGAATGTCGTCTGCATATTGAAGGAGGGTTTCCTTTTCCAGAGGTAGAACTTTTAGGTCTTTAGCTAAGCTTTCCCCAAAGACGGTGTGGGAATTTTTGCACCCTTGGGGCCAGACGGCCCGGAAGTATTGTTTTAGTTGTATGTTGAGTCCTGCCACTCACAAGCCAAAATTTCTTGTGACTCTGGGACTAATGGAATACAAAAGAAGGCATCATTGAAGACTAATACAGAATACCATGTCCTGGTGGTTGGTAGAATGACCAGCAGGGTGTAGGAATTAGGAGCAACTGGAGGTATATCCTCGGTGGCTTCACTGACTGTCCTGACATCCTTTACCAGGTCCCCAGCAGCCCATGGGGCTCTCGTGGTCAGACCAATCGCAGAATATGGAGCTCACCTGGGCAGGTACCCCACCCCCACCCCAGCCCACGGGGCTCTTGTGATCAGGCCCCTCCCAGGATACAGAGCTACCCTTGCAGGTACCCTGGCAGGGCTGGGCACACAGGAACCGTGCACATAGCCCTCATTGCAGAGCACCCCCAGCTCACCTGTCGCTCAGAGCTGACACAGAGCACCTCAGAGCAGGACTTGAACTAACAAACAGCAGCTGCGACAGGTCTGTGACCCTGGGCATCACTCCGTGAGGCCTCCCTCCACCTGGTCTTCCAGAGACTTCCACTGCACCCGGGGCACCAGGCCTCTGTCTCCAACCACCACCCACCCCTCCTCTCCCTGACTCCTGGGTTCCTCTCATTAGGAGAGGGTTTTCTTGAAGTTGTCTCCCACTCATGGGCCAGATAAAATGATTAGAAAACAAGCCAAAGCTGCAGCCCCTTGTCTATCCTGACTCTCAGGAGCCCACACCTGTTCCTTGGACCTGGCCGGTTCAGCAAGTTCCATTTTCTGCAACTGTCAGCCCCTGAGGGGTGATGATTGGCTGACCTGGGCAGCCTTACCGTGCCGGCCAGCCCTCCCCAGGTGTGCCTGGGTTGAGATCAATATAAATACCACTCCAGGCAGCAAGAGCCCCTGCAGCCGTGCCTGACGCCATTTTCTCTGCCCTGTCAGCAGTCTCGGGGCTGGGCTGGTGGGAGGGAGTGAGAGGCCACGGCTTTGTGGGTGGCCCAGTGTGAGTGGGGCTCTGCTGGACTTTCTGCAGCAGTTGCCAGGCTGCCACCTGCTAAAGAAGAGGATGTGTCACCCATACCTGCTGCTGGAATTTCTCCCTGGGCAGAGGTGAGGAAGGAAAAAAGCAGTGGGGGCAGGGACAGGACGGGTATCTCAGGCAGGGAAATGGAAATCTTCCAGAAGAGCACCCAGGGCCAGGACCATCCTGGCTGGCCTGCAGGCACCAAGTCGGCCGGCATGCTGTCACTCGTGTGGCTCTATGGCCCTTCCTCTAGGCTTTCAAGTCCTTGTATATATTCAGGTGTTTTACCTGGGACGGGTGGGAATAGTTCAGCAGCAACTGGCCTGGGGCTCAGCTCACGTTTACTCACAGATGCCTCGGCACGGTGCCCCAGCTTTGCAATGAGGACGCTTGTTGCGTGGGGGCTGCTGGCTGAATGGGAGACGATTCCCCACCACTGACCAACTTCAGAATTGTTTACAACTGGAGCAAGTGCCCTGATACGGTTTTCCTCTGTGTAACTGGTGGGTTCTGTGTTTTTTTCTCTTTTTCGTTTTTGGTTCAAGGTAGATTTTATTCCTCTTTTTTGTATTTACAGATATAAGCATGGAAATAATTTATTCATATAAATACATGTATGTGCAGGGAATAATTGTTTTTTCTGTTTTATTTTTTAAATTTTATTTCTTTTTAATTTTGAATTTTATTTTATATTTTTATACAGCAGGTTCTTATTGGTTATCTATTTTATACATATAAATGTATACATGCCAATCCCAGTCTCTCAACTCCTCCCACCACCACCCCCCCAACAGCTTTCCCCCCTTGTTGTCCATACGTTTGTTGTCTACATCTGTTGCTCTATTTATGCCTTGCAAAATGGTTAATCTGTACAGTTTTTCTAGGTTCCACATATATGCATGAATATACAAGATTTGTTTTTCTCTTTCTGACTTACTTCACTCTGTATGACAGTCTCTAGATCCATCGACGTCTCTACAAATGACCCAATTTCATTCCTTTTCATGGCTTAGTAATATTCCATTTTATATATGTACCAGAGCTTTATGCATTCGTCTGTCTGTGGGCATTTAGGTTGCTTCCATTACCTCGATATTGTAAATAGTGATGCAATGAGCATTGCGGTGAATGACTCTTTTTGATTTATGGTTTTGTCTGGGTATATGTCCAGTACTGGGATTGCTGTATCATATGGTAATTCTATTGTTAGTTTCTTAAGAAATTCCATATTGTTCTCCATAATGACTGTATCAATTTATATTCCCAACAATAGTGGAAGAGGGTTCCTTTTCTCCACACCCTTTCCAGCATTTTTTGTTTGTAGATTTTCTATGATGCCTATTCTACCAGGTGTGAGGTGATACCTCATTGTTGAATCCATTTCGTTGAGCAAGGGGTAGGTCTTGTCTATTACATATTTGGCTTATGGAACGGTATCTGTGCTAATTTCAAACTCTGCTTTTATGCAGCACCCCAACTCACCTTCCCCCTTAAGCAAGCATAAGTTGGTTTTCTAAATTTGAGACCCTGTTCTGTTTTGGAATTCAGTTCATGTGTAGCCAAGTTCACATTCCGTGTATTAGTGATACCTTATGATGTTTCTTTTTCTGTGTGACTTATTTCACTTAGAATCATCGTGCCTCAATCCACTCATTATGCTGGTACGGGCCTGGTGACATAGATTTCATTGCTGAGTGGTATTCTGTTGTACATAAGTACCGCAACTTCTTTATCCATTATTTGCTCTCTGGGATATTTAACTTGTGCCGCAGAAGAGATTCCTGTAAAAAGAGCCGTCCCAAATTTTGGGGTGGCTGTGTCTTTTTGATTTTAATGTCCCTAAGCTATAGGACCATAAGTGGAAGTGCCCTAGGCTCTGTTGCTTTGTTTTTTAGATGTTTCAGGAAACACCATACACTTCTACAGAGGGGCTGTTGGGAATTTACATCCCGCCCATCAGCATAACAAGGCTCCCAGTTCTCCATGGCCTGTTCTGCCTTTCTGGATTTTACACTTTTTTCAGATGGCCCTTTTGACCGGGGGGGGGGGGGAAGTGAGACTTCATTGTAGTGCAGATTTCCTTTGCAAGCTTGCTTGGTTGGCCAAAAAGGGCGTATGCGTTTTTTCCTGAATATATTCAGGAAAAAACGCATACGCCCTTTTTGGCCAAGTGCATCATTGTCGACGTTCTTCCTCTTTTCCTGTGTTTTAAATGCAATCCAATTCCGATTCCTCCTGAAATCGGTTTCCTGCAATTCTGCCCCGCATTCAAGTCCTCTTGGCAGCCCTACTTCAGTATATTTTCGGACAATAGCTGTCATTTATAAATCTGCAGGTTTGTGAATTACAGTGCCCCTGAGCTCCTTTCTTCAACTCGCTTTCTTTTGAGCTGGCCACAACACCGCAGGATTGCTTCAGGCCCTAATCTGGTTCCGGCACGGCATGCTGAGCCTTTGGTTTATTCCTCTTCCCTGTGGGAAATGAGAGTTAAATTTGCCCATCCAGACACCTCCAGCTAGTCTCTCATTGGTTCTCCCTATTCCTGTTCATCTTCCGCAGAAATTGCAAACTGGGCCAAACAGGAGGTTAAAGGGACTGACTCTCCAAGTCGGGAGAGTGTTAGTAAAGTGTCTGGAATGTTGCACCCGAGTACCAGGGAACGAAAAGTGAGACACATTTGAACACGTTTCTCGATCACACGGTGGATCATACTCTGGGTTCCACATGCATGTTTTAGCTGAAGGAAGAATCCCTTAAACCTGGAGAGTTGAGACCCATGGAATGGATACCATGCAATATGACTTCAAAGGGTCTGCATTTGCTCACCGAACCTCACCAATCTTATGAGCCCCAAGTGTCCAGCCTTATGTGTCACCCAGCTCTGGGTGTAGATATGGTAAATGCAGGTTGCATCAGAAGCCTTGAATGGATTACTTAAGTATTGCTCTCTATTTCACTGTCATTGTGTTTTGTTTAAGAAATTTATTTTTAATATGGAATTTAGCTGATTTTCACTGCTTTAATGCCGCTGTACACACTCTTGATTCTCTTACAGAGATATATAAATCCATTGCTTTTATGATTCTTACTAGGCAGGTATATTCCTAGGCGTTGAATATGGGGTGTTGAGTCCATTTCGTTGAGCAAGGAGTAGCTCTTTTCTATTCCATATTTGCCTTATAGAACGTTATCTGTGCTCATTTCAATCCCTGGTTTTATGCAGCACCCCAACTCACCTTTCCCCTTAAGCAAGCATAAGTTGGTTTTCTAAATTTGAGACCCTGTTCTGATTTGGAATTCAGTTCCTGTGTAGCCAAGTTTACATTCCGTGTATTAGTGATACCTTATGATGTTTCTTTTTCTGTGTGACTTATTTCAGTTAGAATCATCATACCTGAATCCACTCATTGTGCTGCTAAGGGCCTGATGACATAGATTTCATTGCTGAGTGATATTGCTTTGTAAGTAAATACCACAACTTCTTTATCCATTTTTCACTTTCTACGATGTTCAACTTGTACTGTAAACAAGGTTCTTGTAAACAGAGGCGTCCCCAACTTTGGGGTGGCTGTATCTTTTGGATTTTAATGTCCCTAAGCTATAGGACCATAAGTGGAAGTGCCCTAGGCTCTGTTGCTTTGTTTTTTAGATGTTTCAGGAAACACCATACACTTCTCCCAAGTGTCTGTTGGCAATTTACATCCCGCCCATCAGCATAACAAGGCTCCCAGTTCTCCATGGCCTGTCCTGCCTTTCTGGATTTTACACTTTTTTCAGATGGCCCTTTTGACCGGGGGGAAGTGAGACTTCATTGTAGTGCAGATTTCCTTTGCAAGCTTGCTTGGTTGGCCAAAAAGGGCGTATGCGTTTTTTCCTGAATATATTCAGGAAAAAACGCATACGCCCTTTTTGGCCAAGTGCATCATTGTGGACGTTCTGCCTCTTTTCCTATGCTTTCAATGCAATTCCAGTCTACCTCCTGAAATCGGTTTCCTGCAATTCTGCCCCGCTTTCAAGTCCTCTTGGCAGCCTTACTTCAGTATATTTTTGGACGATAGCTGTCATTTATAACTCTGCAGGTTTGTGAATTACAGTGCCCCTGAGCTCCTTTCTTCAACTCGCTTTCTTTTGAGCTGGCCGCAACACCGCAGGATGGCTTCAGGCCCTAATCTGGTTCAGGCACGGCACGCTGAGCCTTTGGTTAATTCCTCTTCGTGGTGGGAAACAAGAGTTAAATTTGCCCGTCCAGACACCTCCAGCTAGTCTCTCATTGGTTCTCCCTATTCCTGTTCATCTTCCGCAGAAATTGCAAACTGGGCCAAACAGGAGGTTAAAGGCGCTGACTCTCCAAGTGGGGAGAGTGTTAGTAAAGCGTCTGGAATGTTGCACCCGAGTACCAGGGTACGAAAACTGAGACATATTTGAACACGTCTCCCGTTCACACGGTTGATCATACTCTGGGTTCCACATGCATGTTATAGCTGAAGGAAGAATACCTTAAACCTGGGTAGTTGAGACCCGTGGAATGGGTACCATGCAATATGACTTCAAAGGGTCTTCATTTGCTCACCGAACCTCTCCAATCCTATCACTGCTGCGTTTATGCCCCTGTACACATGCTTGATTCTCTTTCGGAGACATAGCAATCCATAGGTTTTAAGATACTTACTAGTCAGGTACATTCTTAGGCGTTTAATATGCGGTGTTGAGTCCATTTCGTTGAGCAAGGAGTAGCTCTTGTCTATTCCGTATTTGGCTTAAGGAACTTTATCTGTGCTCATTTCAATCTCTGCTTTTGTGCAGCACCCCAACTCACCTTTCCCCTTAAGCAAGCATAAGTTGGTTTTCTAAATTTGAGACCCTGTTCTGTTTTGGAATTCAGTTCCTGTGTAGCCCAGTTTACATTCCGTGTATTAGTGATATCTTATGATGTTTCCTTTTCTGTGTGACTTATTTCAGTTAGAATCATCGTACCTGAATCCACTCATTATGCTGCTACGGGCCTGATGACATAGATTTCATCCTGAGTGATACTGCATTGTACGTAAGTACCACAAGTTCTTTATCCATTTTTCACTTTCTGTGATATTGAACTTGTACGGTAAACGAGGTTCTTGTAAACAGAGGCGTCCCAAACTTTGGGGTGGCTGTGTCTTTTTCATTTTAATTTCCCTAAGCTATAGGACCATAAGTGGAAGTGCCCTAGGCTCTGTTGCTTTGTTTTCTGGGTGTTTCAGGAAACACCATACACTTCTCCCGAGTGTCTGTTGGCAATTTACATCCCGCCCATCAGCATAACAAGGCTCCCAGTTCTCCATGGCCTGTCCTGCCTTTCTGGATTTTACACTTTTTTCAGATGGCCCTTTTGACCGGGGGGAAGTGAGACTTCATTGTAGTGCAGATTTCCTTTGCAAGTTTGCTTGGTTGGCCAAAAAGGGCGTATGCGTTTTTTCCTGAATATATTCAGGAAAAAACGCATACGCCCTTTTTGGCCAAGTGCATCATTGTGGACGTTCTGCCTCTTTTCCTATGCTTTCAATGCAATTCCAGTTTACCTCCTGAAATGGGATTCCTGCAATTCTGCCCCACTTTCAAATCCTCTTGGCAGCCTTACTTCAGTATATTTTTGGACGATAGCTGTCATTTATAACTCCGCAGGTTTTTGAATTACAGTGCCCCTGAGCTCCTTTCTTCAACTCGCTTTCTTTTGAGCTGGCCGCAACACCGCAGGATGGCTTCAGGCCCTAAACTGGTTCCGGCACGGCACGCTGAGCCTTTGGTTAGTTCCTCTTCCTGGTGGGAAATGAGAGTTAAATTTGCCCGTCCAGACACCTCCAGCTAGTCTCTCATTCGTTCTCCCTATTCCTGTTCATCTTCCGCAGAAATTGCAAACTGGGCTAAACAGGAGGTTAAAGGCTGACTATCCAAGTGGGGAGAGTGTTAGTAAAGCGTCTGGAATGTTGAACCCGAGTACCAGGGGAGGAAAACTGAGACTTATTTGAACAGGTCTCCCGATCACACGGTTGATCATATTCTGGGTTCCACATGCATGTTTTAGCTGAAGGAAGAATACCTTAAACGTGGGTAGTTGAAACCCGTGGAATGGGTACCATGCAATATGACTTCAAAGGGTCTTCATTTGCTCATCGAACCTCTCCAATCCTATCACTGCTGCGTTTATGCCCCTGTACACACGCTTGATTCTCATTTGGAGACATAGCAATCCATAGGTTTTAATATACTTACTAGTAAGGTACATTCTTAGGCGTTTAATATGGGGTGTTGAGTCCATTTCGTTGAGCAAGGAGTAGCTCTTGTCTATTCCATATTTGGCTTAAGGAACTTTATCTGTGCTCATTTCAATCTCTGGTTTTATGCAGCACCCCAACTCACCTTTACCCTTAAGCAAGCATAAGTTGGTTTTCTAAATTTGAGACACTGTTCTGTTCTGTAATTCAGTTCCTGTGTAGCCAAGTTTACATTCCGTGTATTAGTGATATCTTATGATGTTTCTTTTCCTGTGTGACTTATTTCAGTTAGAATCATCGTACCTAAATCCACTCATTATGCTGCTACGGGCCTGATGACATAGATTTCATTGCTGAGTGATACTGCATTGTACATAAGTACCACAAGTTCTTTATCCATTTTTCACTTTCTGTGATATTGAACTTGTACAGTAAACGAGGTTCTTGTCAACAGAGGCGTCCCAAACTTTGGGGTGGCTGTGTCTTTTTGATTTTAATTTCCCTAAGCTATAGGACCATAAGTGGAAGTGCCCTAGGCTCTGTTGCTTTGTTTTTTAGACGTTTCAGGAAACACCATACACTTCTCCCGAGTGGCTGTTGGCAATTTACATCCCGCCCATCAGCATAACAAGGCTCCCAGTTCTCCATGGCCTGTCCTGCCTTTCTGGATTTTACACTTTTTTCAGATGGCCCTATTGACCGGGGGGAAGTGAGACTTCATTGTAGTGCACATTTCCTTTGCAAGCTTGCTTGGTTGGCCAAAAAGGGCGTATGCGTTTTTTCCTGAATATATTCAGGAAAAAACGCATACGCCCTTTTTGGCCAAGTGCATCATTGTGGACGTTCTGCCTCTTTTCCTATGCTTTCAATGCAATTCCAGTCTACCTCCTGAAATCGGTTTCCTGCAATTCTGCCCCGCTTTCAAGTCCTCTTGGCAGCCTTACTTCAGTATATTTTTGGACGATAGCTGTCATTTATAACTCTGCAGGTTTGTGAATTACAGTGCCCCTGAGCTCCTTTCTTCAACTCGCTTTCTTTTGAGCTGGCCGCAACACCGCAGGATGGCTTCAGGCCCTAATCTGGTTCCGGCACGGCATGCTGAGCCTTTGGTTAGTTCCTTTTCCTGGTGGGAAATGAGAGTTAAATTTGCCCGTCCAGACACCTCCAGCTAGTCTCTCATTGGTTCTCCCTATTCCTGTTCATCTTCCGCAGAAATTGCAAACTGGGCCAAACAGGAGGTTAAAGGCGCTGACTCTCCAAGTGGGGAGAGTGTTAGTAAAGCGTCTGGAATGTTGCACCCGAGTACCAGGGGAGGAAAACTGAGACATATTTGAACACATCTCCCGTTCACACGGTTGATCATACTCTGGGTTCCACATGCATGTTTTAGCTGAAGGAAGAATACCTTAAACCTGGAGAGTTGAGACCCGTGTAATGGGTACCATGCAATATGACTTCAAAGGGTCTTCATTTGCTCACCGAACCTCTCCAATCCTATCACTGCTGCGTTTATGCCCCTGTACACATGCTTGATTCTCTTTCGGAGACATAGCAATCCATAGGTTTTAAGATACTTACTAGTCAGGTACATTCTTAGGCGTTTAATATGGGGTGTTGAGTCCATTTCGTTGAGCAAGGAGTAGCTCTTGTCTATTCCATTTTTGGCTTAAGGAACTTTATCTGTGCTCATTTCAATCTCTGGTTTTATGCAGCACCCCAACTCACCTTTCCCCTTAAGCAAGCATAAGTTGGTTTTCTAAATTTGAGACCCTGTTGTGTTTTGGAATTCAGTTCCTGTGTAGCCAAGTTTACATTCCGTGTATTAGTGATATCTTATGATGTTTCTTTTTCTGTGTGACTTATTTCAGTTAGAATCATCGTACCTGAATCCACTCATTATGCTGCTACGGGCCTGATGACATAGATTTCATTGCTGAGTGATACTGCATTGTACATAAGTACCACAAGTTCTTTATCCATTTTTCACTTTCTGTGATATTGAACTTGTACGGTAAACGAGGTTCTTGTAAACAGAGGCGTCCCAAACTTTGGGGTGGCTGTGTCTTTTTGATTTTAATTTCCCTAAGCTATAGGACCATAAGTGGAAGTGCCCTAGGCTCTGTTGCTTTGTTTTCTGGGTGTTTCAGGAAACACCATACACTTCTCCCGAGTGTCTGTTGGCAATTTACATCCCGCCCATCAGCATAACAAGGCTCCCAGTTCTCCATGGCCTGTCCTGCCTTTCTGGATTTTACACTTTTTTCAGATGGCCCTTTTGACCGGGGGGAAGTGAGACTTCATTGTAGTGCAGATTTCCTTTGCAAGCTTGCTTGGTTGGCCAAAAAGGGCGTATGCGTTTTTTCCTGAATATATTCAGAAAAAAACGCATACGCCCTTTTTGGCCAAGTGCATCATTGTGGACGTTCTGCCTCTTTTCCTATGCTTTCAATGCAATTCCAGTCTACCTCCTGAAATCGGTTTCCTGCAATTCTGCCCCACTTTCAAGTCCTCTTGGCAGCCTTACTTCAGTATATTTTTGGACGATAGCTGTCATTTATAACTCTGCAGGTTTGTGAATTACAGTGCCCCTGAGCTCCTTTCTTCAACTCGCTTTCTTTTGAGCTGGCCGCAACACCGCAGGATGGCTTCAGGCCCTAAACTGGTTCCGGCACGGCACGCTGAGCCTTTGGTTAGTTCCTCTTCCTGGTGGGAAATGAGAGTTAAATTTGCCCGTCCAGACACCTCCAGCTAGTCTCTCATTCGTTCTCCCTATTCCGGTTCATCTTCCGCAGAAATTGCAAACTGGGCTAAACAGGAGGTTAAAGGCTGACTATCCAAGTGGGGAGAGTGTTAGTAAAGCGTCTGGAATGTTGCACCCGAGTACCAGGGGAGGAAAACTGAGACATATTTGAACAGGTCTCCCGATCACACGGTTGATCATACTCTGGGTTCCACATGCATGTTTTAGCTGAAGGAAGAATACCTTAAACGTGGGTAGTTGAAACCCGTGGAATGGGTACCATGCAATATGACTTCAAAGGGTCTTCATTTGCTCATCGAACCTCTCCAATCCTATCACTGCTGCGTTTATGCCCCTGTACACACGCTTGATTCTCATTTGGAGACATAGCAATCCATAGGTTTTAATATACTTACTAGTAAGGTACATTCTTAGGCGTTTAATATGGGGTGTTGAGTCCATTTCGTTGAGCAAGGAGTAGCTCTTGTCTATTCCATATTTGGCTTAAGGAACTTTATCTGTGCTCATTTCAATCTCTGGTTTTATGCAGCACCCCAACTCACCTTTACCCTTAAACAAGCATAAGTTGGTTTTCTAAATTTGAGTCCCTGTTCTGTTCTGTAATTCAGTTCCTGTGTAGCCCAGTTTACATTCCGTGTATTAGTGATATCTTATGATGTTTCTTTTTCTGTGTGACTTATTTCAGTTAGAATCATCGTACCTGAATCCACTCATTATGCTGCTACGGGCCTGATGACATAGATTTCATTGCTGAGTGATATTGCTTTGTAAGTAAATACCACAACTTCTTTATCCATTTTTCACTTTCTGCGATGTTGAACTTGTACTGTAAACGAGGTTCTTGTAAACAGAGGCGTCCCAAACTTTGGGGTGGCTGTGTCTTTTTGATTTTAATTTCCCTAAGCTATAGGACCATAAGTGGAAGTGCCCTAGGCTCTGTTGCTTTGTTTTTTAGATGTTTCAGGAAACACCATACACTTCTCCCGAGTGTCTGTTGGCAATTTACATCCCGCCCATCAGCATAACAAGGCTCCCAGTTCTCCATGGCCTGTCCTGCCTTTCTGGATTTTACACTTTTTTCAGATGGCCCTTTTGACCGGGGGGAAGTGAGACTTCATTGTAGTGCAGATTTCCTTTGCAAGCTTGCTTGGTTGGCCAAAAAGGGTGTATGCGTTTTTTCCTGAATATATTCAGGAAAAAACGCATACGCCCTTTTTGGCCAAGTGCATCATTGTGGACGTTCTGCCTCTTTTCCTATGCTTTCAATGCAATTCCAGTCTACCTCCTGAAATCGGTTTCCTGCAATTCTGCCCCGCTTTCAAGTCCTCTTGGCAGCCTTACTTCAGTATATTTTTGGACGATAGCTGTCATTTATAACTCTGCAGGTTTGTGAATTACAGTGCCCCTGAGCTCCTTTCTTCAACTCGTTTTCTTTTGAGCTGGCCGCAACACCGCAGGATGGCTTCAGGCCCTAATCTGGTTCCGGCACGGCACGCTGAGCCTTTGGTTAGTTCCTCTTCCTGGTGGGAAATGAGAGTTAAATTTGCCCGTCCAGACACCTCCACCTAGTCTCTCATTGGTTCTCCCTATTCCTGTTCATCTTCCGCAGAAATTGCAAACTGGGCCAAACAGGAGGTTAAAGGCGCTGACTCTCCAAGTGGGGAGAGTGTTAGTAAAGCGTCTGGAATGTTGCACCCGAGTACCAGGGGAGGAAAACTGAGACATATTTGAACAGGTCTCCCGATCACACGGTTGATCATACTCTGGGTTCCACATGCATGTTTTAGCTGAAGGAAGAATACCTTAAACGTGGGTAGTTGAAAGCCGTGGAATGGGTACCATGCAATATGACTTCAAAGGGTCTTCATTTGCTCACCGAACCTCTCCAATCCTATCACTGCTGCGTTTATGCCCCTGTACACACGCTTGATTCTCTTTTGGAGACATAGCAATCCATAGGTTTTAAGATACTTACTAGTAAGTTACATTCTTAGGCGTTTAATATGGGGTGTTGAGTCCATTTCGTTGAGCAAGGAGTAGCTCTTGTCTATTCCATATTTGGCTTAAGGAACTTTATCTGTGCTCATTTCAATCTCTGGTTTTATGCAGCACCCCAACTCACCTTTCCCCTTAAGCAAGCATAAGTTGGTTTTCTAAATTTGAGACCCTGTTCTGTTCTGTAATTCAGTTCCTGTGTAGCCCAGTTTACATTCCGTGTATTAGTGATATCTTATGATGTTTCTTTTTCTGTGTGACTTATTTCAGTTAGAATCATCGTACCTGAATCCACTCATTATGCTGCTACGGGCCTGATGACATAGATTTCATTGCTGAGTGATATTGCTTTGTAAGTAAATACCACGACTTCTTTATCCATTTTTCACTTTCTGCGATGTTGAACTTGTACTGTAAACGAGGTTCTTGTAAACAGAGGCGTCCCAAACTTTGGGGTGGCTGTGTCTTTTTGATTTTAATTTCCCTAAGCTATAGGACCATAAGTGGAAGTGCCCAAGGCTCTGTTGCTTTGTTTTTTAGATGTTTCAGGAAACACCATACACTTCTCCCGAGTGTCTGTTGGCAATTTACATCCCGCCCATCAGCATAACAAGGCTCCCAGTTCTCCATGGCCTGTCCTGCCTTTCTGGATTTTACACTTTTTTCAGATGGCCCTTTTGACCGGGTGGGGGGGAAGTGAGACTTCATTGTAGTGCAGATTTCCTTTGCAAGCTTGCTTGGTTGGCCAAAAAGGGCGTATGCGTTTTTTCCTGAATATATTCAGGAAAAAACGCATACGCCCTTTTTGGCCAAGTGCATCATTGTGGACGTTCTGCCTCTTTTCCTATGCTTTCAATGCAATTCCAGTCTACCTCCTGAAATCGGTTTCCTGCAATTCTGCCCCGCTTTCAAGTCCTCTTGGCAGCCTTACTTCAGTATATTTTTGGACGATAGCTGTCATTTATAACTCTGCAGGTTTGTGAATTACAGTGCCCCTGAGCTCCTTTCTTCAACTCGTTTTCTTTTGAGCTGGCCGCAACACCACAGGATGGCTTCAGGCCCTAATCTGGTTCCGGCACGGCACGCTGAGCCTTTGGTTAGTTCCTCTTCCTGGTGGGAAATGAGAGTTAAATTTGCCCGTCCAGACACCTCCACCTAGTCTCTCATTGGTTCTCCCTATTCCTGTTCATCTTCCACAGAAATTGCAAACTGGGCCAAACAGGAGGTTAAAGGCGCTGACTCTCCAAGTGGGGAGAGTGTTAGTAAAGCGTCTGGAATGTTGCACCCGAGTACCAGGGGAGGAAAACTGAGACATATTTGAACAGGTCTCCCGATCACACGGTTGATCATACTCTGGGTTCCACATGCATGTTTTAGCTGAAGGAAGAATGCCTTAAACGTGGGTAGTTGAAACCCGTGGAATGGGTACCATGCAATATGACTTCAAAGGGTCTTCATTTGCTCACCGAACCTCTCCAATCCTATCACTGCTGCGTTTATGCCCCTGTACACACGCTTGATTCTCATTTGGAGACATAGCAATCCATAGGTTTTAAGATACTTACTAGTCAGGTACATTCTTAGGCATTTAATATGGGGTGTTGAGTCCATTTTGTTGAGCAAGGAGTAGCTCTTGTCTATTCCATATTTGGCTTAAGGAACTTTATCTGTGCTCATTTCAATCTCTGGTTTTATGCAGCACCCCAACTCACCTTTCCCCTTAAGCAAGCATAAGTTGGTTTTCTAAATTTGAGACCCTGTTCTGTTCTGTAATTCAGTTCCTGTGTAGCCCAGTTTACATTCCGTGTATTAGTGATATCTTATGATGTTTCTTTTTCTGTGTGACTTATTTCAGTTAGAATCATCGTACCTGAATCCACTCATTATGCTGCTACGGGCCTGATGACATAGATTTCATTGCTGAGTGATATTGCTTTGTAAGTAAATACCACAACTTCTTTATCCATTTTTCACTTTCTGCGATGTTGAACTTGTACTGTAAACGAGGTTCTTGTAAAAAGAGGCGTCCCAAACTTTGGGGTGGCTGTGTCTTTTTGATTTTAATTTCCCTAAGCTATAGGACCATAAGTGGAAGTGCCCTAGGCTCTGTTGCTTTGTTTTTTAGATGTTTCAGGAAACACCATACACTTCTCCCGAGTGTCTGTTGGCAATTTACATCCCACCCATCAGCATAAGAAGGCTCCCAGTTCTCCATGGCCTGTCCTGCCTTTCTGGATTTTACACTTTTTTCAGATGGCCCTTTTGACCGGGGGGAAGTGAGACTTCATTGTAGTGCAGATTTCCTTTGCAAGCTTGCTTGGTTGGCCAAAAAGGGCGTATGCGTTTTTTCCTGAATATATTCAGGAAAAAACGCATACGCCCTTTTTGGCCAAGTGCATCATTGTGGACGTTCTGCCTCTTTTCCTATGCTTTCAATGCAATTCCAGTCTACCTCCTGAAAGCGGTTTCCTGCAATTCTGCCCCGCTTTCAAGTCCTCTTGGCAGCCTTACTTCAGTATATTTTTGGACGATAGCTGTCATTTATAACTCTGCAGGTTTGTGAATTACAGTGCCCCTGAGCTCCTTTCTTCAACTCGCTTTCTTGTGAGCTGGCCGCAACACCGCAGGATGGCTTCAGGCCCTAATCTGGTTCCGGCACGGCACGCTGAGCCTTTGGTTAGTTCCTCTTCCTGGTGGGAAATGAGAGTTAAATTTGCCCGTCCAGACACCTCCACCTAGTCTCTCATTGGTTCTCCCTATTCCTGTTCATCTTCCGCAGAAATTGCAAACTGGGCCAAACAGGAGGTTAAAGGCGCTGACTCTCCAAGTGGGGAGAGTGTTAGTAAAGCGTCTGGAATGTTGCACCCGAGTACCAGGGGAGGAAAACTGATACATATTTGAACACGTCTCCTGTTCACACTCTTGATCATACTCTGGGTTTCACATGCATGTTTTAGCTGAAGGAAGAATACCTTAAACCTGGAGAGTTGAGACCCGTGGAATGGGTACCATGCAATATGACTTCAAAGGGTCTTCATTTGCTCACCGAACCTCTCCAATCCTATCACTACTGCGTTTATGCCCCTGTACACATGCTTGATTCTCTTTCGGAGACATAGCAATCCATAGGTTTTAAGATACTTACTAGTCAGGTACATTCTTACGCGTTTAATATGCGGTGTTGAGTCCATTTCGTTGAGCAAGGAGTAGCTCTTGTCTATTCCATATTTGGCTTAAGGAACTTTATCTGTGCTCATTTCAATCTCTGGTTTTATGCAGCACCCCAACTCACCTTTCCCCTTAAGCAAGCATAAGTTGGTTTTCTAAATTTGAAACCCTGTTCTGTTCTGTAATTCAGTTCCTGTGTAGCCAAGTTTACATTCCGTGTATTAGTGATATCTTATGATGTTTCTTTTACTGTGTGAATTATTTCAGTTAGAATCATCATACCTGAATCCACTCATTGTGCTGCTACGGGCCTGATGACATAGATTTCATTGCTGAGTGATATTGCTTTGTAAGTATATACCACAACTTCTTTATCCATTTTTCACTTTCTGCGATGTTGAACTTGTACTGTAAACGAGGTTCTTGTAAACAGAGGCGTCCCAAACTTTGGGGTGGCTGTGTCTTTTTGATTTTAATTTCCCTAAGCTACAGGACCATAAGTGGAAGTGCCCTAGGCTCTGTTGCTTTGTTTTTTAGATGTTTCAGGAAACACCATACACTTCTCCCGAGTGTCTGTTGGCAATTTACATCCCGCCCATCAGCATAACAAGGCTCCCAGTTCTCCATGGCCTGTCCTGCCTTTCTGGATTTTACACTTTTTTCAGATGGCCCTTTTGACCGGGGGGAAGTGAGACTTCATTGTAGTGCAGATTTCCTTTGCAAGCTTGCTTGGTTGGCCAAAAAGGGCGTATGCGTTTTTTCCTGAATATATTCAGGAAAAAACGCATACGCCCTTTTTGGCCAAGTGCATCATTGTGGACGTTCTGCCTCTTTTCCTATGCTTTCAATGCAATTCCAGTCTACCTCCTGAAATCGGTTTCCTGCAATTCTGCCCCGCTTTCAAGTCCTCTTGGCAGCCTTACTTCAGTATATTTTTGGACGATAGCTGTCATTTATAACTCTGCAGGTTTGTGAATTACAGTGCCCCTGAGCTCCTTTCTTCAACTCGCTTTCTTTTGAGCTGGCCGCAACACCGCAGGATGGCTTCAGGCCCTAATCTGTTTCCGGCATGGCACGCTGAGCCTTTGGTTAGTTCCTCTTCCTGGTGGGAAATGAGAGTTAAATTTGCCCGTCCAGACACCTCCAGCTAGTCTCTCATTGGTTCTCGCTCTTCCTGTTCATCTTCCGCAGAAATTGCAAACTGGGCTAAACAGGAGGTTAAAGGCTGACTATCCAAGTGGGGAGAGTGTTAGTAAAGCGTCTGGAATGTTGCACCCGAGTACCAGGGGAGGAAAACTGAGACATATTTGAACAGGTCTCCCGATCACACGGTTGATCATACTCTGGGTTCCACATGCATGTTTTAGCTGAAGGAAGAATACCTTAAACGTGGGTAGTTGAAAGCCGTGGAATGGGTACCATGCAATATGACTTCAAAGGGTCTTCATTTGCTCACCGAACCTCTCCAATCCTATCACTGCTGCGTTTATGCCCCTGTACACACGCTTGATAATCATTTGGAGACATAGCAATCCATAGGTTTTAAGATACTTACTAGTAAGGTACATTCTTAGGCGTTTAATATGGGGTGTTGAGTCCATTTCGTTGAGCAAGGAGTAGCTCTTGTCTATTCCATATTTGGCTTAAGGAACTTTATCTGTGCTCATTTCAATCTCTGGTTTTATGCAGCACCCCAACTCACCTTTCCCCTTAAGCAAGCATAAGTTGGTTTTCTAAATTTGAGACCCTGTTCTGTTCTGTAATTCAGTTCCTGTGTAGCCCAGTTTACATTCCGTGTATTAGTGATATCTTATGATGTTTCTTTTTCTGTGTGACTTATTTCAGTTAGAATCATCGTACCTGAATCCACTCATTATGCTGCTACGGGCCTGATGACATAGATTTCATTGCTGAGTGATATTGCTTTGTAAGTAAATACCACAACTTCTTTATCCATTTTTCACTTTCTGCGATGTTGAACTTGTACTGTAAACGAGGTTCTTGTAAAAAGAGGCGTCCCAAACTTTGGGGTGGCTGTGTCTTTTTGATTTTAATTTCCCTAAGCTATAGGACCATAAGTGGAAGTGCCCTAGGCTCTGTTGCTTTGTTTTTTAGATGTTTCAGGAAACACCATACACTTCTCCCGAGTGTCTGTTGGCCATTTACATCCCGCCCATCAGCATAACAAGGCTCCCAGTTCTCCATGGCCTGTCCTGCCTTTCTGGATTTTACACTTTTTTCAGATGGCCCTTTTGACAGGGGGGAAGTGAGACTTCATTGTAGTGCAGATTTCCTTTGCAAGCTTGCTTGGTTGGCCAAAAAGGGCGTATGCGTTTTTTCCTGAATATATTCAGGAAAAAACGCATACGCCCTTTTTGGCCAAGTGCATCATTGTGGACGTTCTGCCTCTTTTCCTATGCTTTCAATGCAATTCCAGTCTACCTCCTGAAAGCGGTTTCCTGCAATTCTGCTCCGCTTTCAAGTCCTCTTGGCAGCCTTACTTCAGTATATTTTTGGACGATAGCTGTCATTTATAACTCTGCAGGTTTGTGAATTACAGTGCCCCTGAGCTCCTTTCTTCAACTCGCTTTCTTTTGAGCTGGCCGCAACACCGCAGGATGGCTTCAGGCCCTAATCTGGTTCCGGCACGGCACGCTGAGCCTTTGGTTAGTTCCTCTTCCTGGTGGGAAATGAGAGTTAAATTTGCCCGTCCAGACACCTCCACCTAGTCTCTCATTGGTTCTCCCTATTCCTGTTCATCTTCCGCAGAAATTGCAAACTGGGCCAAACAGGAGGTTAAAGGCGCTGACTCTCCAAGTGGGGAGAGTGTTAGTAAAGCGTCTGGAATGTTGCACCCGAGTACCAGGGGAGGAAAACTGAGACATATTTGAACACGTCTCCTGTTCACACTCTTGATCATACTCTGGGTTTCACATGCATGTTTTAGCTGAAGGAAGAATACCTTAAACCTGGAGAGTTGAGACCCGTGGAATGGGTACCATGCAATATGACTTCAAAGGGTCTTCATTTGCTCACCGAACCTCTCCAATCCTATCACTACTGCATTTATGCCCCTGTACACATGCTTGATTCTCTTTCGGAGACATAGCAATCCATAGGTTTTAAGATACTTACTAGTCAGGTACATTCTTACGCGTTTAATATGCGGTGTTCAGTCCATTTCGTTGAGCAAGGAGTAGCTCTTGTCTATTCCATATTTGGCTTAAGGAACTTTATCTGTGCTCATTTCAATCTCTGGTTTTATGCAGCACCCCAACTCACCTTTCCCCTTAAGCAAGCATAAGTTGGTTTTCTAAATTTGAGACCCTGTTCTGTTCTGTAATTCAGTTCCTGTGTAGCCAAGTTTACATTCCGTGTATTAGTGATATCTTATGATGTTTCTTTTTCTGTGTGACTTATTTCAGTTAGAATCATCATACCTGAATCCACTCATTGTGCTGCTACGGGCCTGATGCCATAGATTTCATTGCTGAGTGATATTGCTTTGTAAGTAAATACCACAACTTCTTTATCCATTTTTCACTTTCTGCGATGTTGAACTTGTACTGTAAACGAGGTTCTTGTAAACAGAGGCGTCCCAAACTTTGGGGTGGCTGTGTCTTTTTGATTTTAATTTCCCTAAGCTACAGGACCATAAGTGGAAGTGCCCTAGGCTCTGTTGCTTTGTTTTTTAGATGTTTCAGGAAACACCGTACACTTCTCCCGAGTGTCTGTTGGCAATTTACATCCCGCCCATCAGCATAACAAGGCTCCCAGTTCTCCATGGCCTGTCCTGCCTTTCTGGATTTTACACTTTTTTCAGATGGCCCTTTTGACCGGGGGGAAGTGAGACTTCATTGTAGTGCAGATTTCCTTTGCAAGCTTGCTTGGTTGGCCAAAAAGGGCGTATGCGTTTTTTCCTGAATATATTCAGGAAAAAACGCATACGCCCTTTTTGGCCAAGTGCATCATTGTGGACGTTCTGCCTCTTTTCCTATGCTTTCAATGCAATTCCAGTCTACCTCCTGAAATCGGTTTCCTGCAATTCTGCCCCACTTTCAAGTCCTCTTGGCAGCCTTACTTCAGTATATTTTTGGACGATAGCTGTCATTTATAACTCTGCAGGTTTGTGAATTACAGTGCCCCTGAGCTCCTTTCTTCAACTCGCTTTGTTTGAGCTGGCCGCAACACCGCAGGATGGCTTCAGGCCCTAATCTGGTTCCGGCACGGCACGCTGAGCCTTTGGTTAGTTCCTCTTCCTGGTGGGAAATGAGAGTTAAATTTGCCCGTCCAGACACCTCCATCTAGTCTCTCATTGGTTCTCGCTCTTCCTGTTCATCTTCCGCAGAAATTGCAAACTGGGCTAAACAGGAGGTTAAAGGCTGACTATCCAAGTGGGGAGAGTGTTAGTAAAGCGTCTGGAATGTTGCACCCGAGTACCAGGGGAGGAAAACTGAGACATATTTGAACAGGTCTCCCGATCACACGGTTGATCATACTCTGGGTTCCACATGCATGTTTTAGCTGAAGGAAGAATACCTTAAACGTGGGTAGTTGAAACCCGTGGAATGGGTACCATGCAATATGACTTCAAAGGGTCTTCATTTGCTCACCGAACCTCTCCAATCCTATCACTGCTGCGTTTATGCCCCTGTACACATGCTTGATTCTCTTTCAGAGACACAGCAATCCATAGGTTTTAAGATACTTACTAGTCAGGTACATTCTTAGGCGTTTAATATGTGGTGTTGAGTCCATTTCGTTGAGCAAGGAGTAGCTCTTGTCTATTCCATATTTGGCTTAAGGAACTTTATCTGTGCTCATTTCAATCTCTGGTTTTATGCAGCACCCCAACTCACCTTTCCCCTTAAGCAAGCATAAGTTGGTTTTCTAAATTTGAGACCCTGTTCTGTTCTGTAATTCAGTTCCTGTGTAGCCAAGTTTACATTCCATGTATTACTGATATCTTATGAAGTTTCTTTTTCTGTGTGACTTATTTCAGTTAGAATCATCATACCTGAATCCACTCATTGTGCTGCTACGGGCCTGATGACATAGATTTCATTGCTGAGTGATATTGCTTTGTAAGTAAATACCACAACTTCTTTATCCATTTTTCACTTTCTGCGATGTTGAACTTGTACTGTAAACGAGGTTCTTGTAAACAGAGGCGTCCCAAACTTTGGGGTGGCTGTGTCTTTTTGATTTTAATTTCCCTAAGCTATAGGACCATAAGTGGAAGTGCCCTAGGCTCTGTTGCTTTGTTTTTTAGATGTTTCAGGAAACACCATACACTTCTCCCGTGTGTCTGTTGGCAAGTTACATCCCGCCCATCAGCATAACAAGGCTCCCAGTTCTCCATGGCCTGTCCTGCCTTTCTGGATTTTACACTTTTTTCAGATGGCCCTTCTGACCGGGGGGGGGGGGAAGTGAGACTTCATTGTAGTGCAGATTTCCTTTGCAAGCTTGCTTGGTTGGCCAAAAAGGGCGTATGCGTTTTTTCCTGAATATATTCAGGAAAAAACGCATACGCCCTTTTTGGCCAAGTGCATCATTGTGGACGTTCTGCCTCTTTTCCTATGCTTTCAATGCAATTCCAGTCTACCTCCTGAAATCGGTTTCCTGCAATTCTGCCCCGCTTTCAAGTCCTCTTGGCAGCCTTACTTCAGTATATTTTTGGACGATAGCTGTCATTTATAACTCTGCAGGTTTGTGAATTACAGTGCCCCTGAGCTCCTTTCTTCAACTCGCTTTCTTTTGAGCTGGCCACAACACCGCAGGATGGCTTCAGGCCCTAATCTGGTTCCGGCACGGCACGCTGAGCCTTTGGTTAGTTCCTCTTCCTGGTGGGAAATGAGAGTTAAATTTGCCCGTCCAGACACCTCCAGCTAGTCTCTCATTGGTTCTCCCTATTCCTGTTCATCTTCCGCAGAAATTGCAAACTGGGCCAAACAGGAGGTTAAAGGCGCTGACTCTCCAAGTGGGGAGAGTGTTAGTAAAGCGTCTGGAATGTTGCACCCGAGTACCAGGGGAGGAAAACTGAGACATATTTGAACAGGTCTCCCGTTCACACGGTTGATCATACTCTGGGTTCCACATGCATGTTTTAGCTGAAGGAAGAATACCTTAAACGTGGGTAGTTGAAACCCGTGGAATGGGTACCATGCAATATGACTTCAAAGGGTCTTCATTTGCTCACCGAACCTCTCCAATCCTATCACTGCTGCGTTTATGCCCCTGTACACACGATTGATTCTCTTTTGGAGACATAGCAATCCATAGGTTTTAAGATACTTACTAGTCAGGTACATTCTTAGGCGTTTAATATGCGGTGTTGAGTCCATTTCGTTGAGCAAGGAGTAGCTCTTGTCTATTCCATATTTGGCTTAAGGAACTTTATCTGTGCTCATTTCAATCTCTGGTTTTATGCAGCACCCCAACTCACCTTTCCCCTTAAGCAAGCATAAGTTGGTTTTCTAAATTTGAGACCCTGTTCTGTTCTGTAATTCAGTTCCTGTGTAGCCAAGTTTACATTCCGTGTATTAGTGATATCTTATGATGTTTCTTTTTCTGTGTGACTTATTTCAGTTAGAATCATCATACCTGAATCCACTCATTGTGCTGCTAAGGGCCTGATGACATAGATTTCATTGCTGAGTGATATTGCTTTGTAAGTAAATACCACAACTTCTTTATCCATTTTTCACTTTCTGCGATGTTGAACTTGTACGGTAAACGAGGTTCTTGTAAACAGAGGCGTCCCAAACTTTGGGGTGGCTGTGTCTTTTTGATTTTAATTTCCCTAAGCTATAGGACCATAAGTGGAAGTGCCCTAGGCTCTGTTGCTTTGTTTTTTAGATGTTTCAGGAAACACCATACACTTCTCCCGAGTGTCTGTTGGCAATTTACATCCCGCCCATCAGCATAACAAGGCTCCCAGTTTTCCATGGCCTGTCCTGCCTTTCTGGATTTTACACTTTTTTCAGATGGCCCTTTTGACCGGGGGGAAGTGAGACTTCATTGTAGTGCAGATTTCCTTTGCAAGCTTGCTTGGTTGGCCAAAAAGGGCGTATGCGTTTTTTCCTGAATATATTCAGGAAAAAACACATACGCCCTTTTTGGCCAAGTGCATCATTGTGGACGTTCTGCCTCTTTTCCTATGCTTTCAATGCAATTCCAGTCTACCTCCTGAAATCGGTTTCCTGCAATTCTGCCCCGCTTTCAAGTCCTCTTGGCAGCCTTACTTCAGTATATTTTTGGACGATAGCTGTCATTTATAACTCTGCAGGTTTGTGAATTACAGTGCCCCTGAGCTCCTTTCTTCAACTCGCTTTCTTGTGACCTGGCCGCAACACCGCAGGATGGCTTCAGGCCCTAATGTGGTTCCGGCATGGCACGCTGAGCCTTTGGTTAATTCCGCTTCCTGGTGGGAAATGAGAGTTATATTTGCCCGTCCAGACACCTCCAGCTAGTCTCTCATTGGTTCTCGCTATTCCTGTTCATCTTCCGCAGAAATTGCAAACTGGGCCAAACAGGAGGTTAAAGGGACTGACTCTCCAAGTCGCTAGAGTGTTAGTAAAGCGTCTGGAATGTTGCACCCGAGTACCAGGGTACGAAAACTGAGACATATTTGAACACATCTCCCGATCACATGTTTGATCATACTCTAGGTTCCACATGCATGTTTTAGCTGAAGGAAGAATACCTTAAACCTGGGTAGTTGAAACCCGTGGAATGGGTACCATGCAATATGACTTCAAAGGGTCTTCATTTGCTCACCGAACCTCTCCAATCCTATCACTGCTGCGTTTATGCCCCTGTACACATGCTTGATTCTCTTTAAGAGACATAGCAATCCATAGGTTTTAAGATACTTATTAGTCAGGTACATTCTTAGGCATTTAATATGCGATGTTGAGTCCATTTCGTTGAGCAAGGAGTAGCTCTTGTCTATTCCATATTTGGCTTAAGGAACTTTATCTGTGCTCATTTGAATCTCTGGTTTTATGCAGCACCCCAACTCACCTTTACCCTTAAGCAAGCATAAGTTGGTTTTCTAAATTTGAGACCCTGTTCTGTTCTGTAATTCAGTTCCTGTGTAGCCAAGTTTACATTCTGTGTATTACTGATATCTTATGATGTTTCTTTTTCTGTGTGACTTATTTCAGTTAGAATCATCATACCTGAATCCACTCATTGTGCTGCTAAGGGCCTGATGACATAGATTTCATTGCTGAGTGATATTGCTTTGTAAGTAAATACCACAACTTCTTTATCCATTTTTCACTTTCTGCGATGTTGAACTTGTACTGTAAACGAGGTTCTTGTAAACAGAGGCGTCCCAAACTTTGGGGTGGCTGTGTCTTTTTGATTTTAATTTCCCTAAGCTATACGACCATAAGTGCAAGTGCCCTAAGCTCTGTTGCTTTGTTTTTTAGATGTTTCAGGAAACACCATACACTTCTCCCGAGTGTCTGTTGGCAATTTACATCCCGCCCATCAGCATAACAAGGCTCCCAGTTCTCCATGGCCTGTCCTGCCTTTCTGGATTTTACACTTTTTTCAGATGGCCCTTTTGACCGGGGGGAAGTGAGACTTCATTGTAGTGCAGATTTCCTTTGCAAGCTTGCTTGGTTGGCCAAAAAGGGCGTATGTGTTTTTTCCTGAATATATTCAGGAAAAAACGCATACGCCCTTTTTGGCCAAGTGCATCATTGTGGACGTTCTGCCTCTTTTCCTATGCTTTCAATGCAATTCCAGTCTACCTCCTGAAATCGGTTTCCTGCAATTCTGCCCCGCTTTCAAGTCCTCTTGGCAGCCTTACTTCAGTATATTTTTGGACGATAGCTGTCATTTATAACTCTGCAGGTTTGTGAATTACAGTGCCCCTGAGCTCCTTTCTTCAACTCGTTTTCTTTTGAGCTGGCCGCAACACCGCAGGATGGCTTCAGGCCCTAATCTCATTCCGGCACGGCACGCTGAGCCTTTGGTTAGTTCCTCTTCCTGGTGGGAAATGAGAGTTAAATTTGCCCATCCAGACACCTCCAGCTAGTCTCTCATTGGTTCTCCCTATTCCTGTTCATCTTCCGCAGAAATTGCAAACTGGGTCAAACAGGAGGTTAAAGGCGCTGACTCTCCAAGTGGGGAGAGTGTTAGTAAAGCGTCTGGAATGTTGCACCCGAGTACCAGGGGAGGAAAACTGAGACATATTTGAACACGTCTCCCGTTCACACTGTTGAACATACTCTGGGTTTCACATGCATGTTTTAGCTGAAGGAAGAATACCTTAAACCTTGGTAGTTGAAACCCGTGGAATGGGTACCATGAAATATGACTTCAAAGGGTCTTCATTTGCTCACCGAACCTCTCCAATCCTATCACTGCTGCGTTTATGCCCCTGTACACACGCTTGATTCTCATTTGGAGACATAGCAATCCATAGGTTTTAAGATACTTACTAATCAGGTACATTCTTAGGCATTTAATATGGGGTGTTGAGTCCATTTTGTTGAGCAAGGAGTAGCTCTTGTCTATTCCATATTTGGCTTAAGGAACTTTATCTGTGCTCATTTCAATCTCTGGTTTTATGCAGCACCCCAACTCACCTTTCCCCTTAAGCAAGCATAAGTTGGTTTTCTAAATTTGAGACCCTGTTCGGTTCTGTAATTCAGTTCCTGTGTAGCCAAGTTTACATTCCGTGTATTACTGATATCTTATGATGTTTCTTTTTCTGTGTGACTTATTTCAGTTAGAATCATCATACCTGAATCCACTCATTGTGCTGCTAAGGGCCTGATGACATAGATTTCATTGCTGAGTGATATTGCTTTGTAAGTAAATACCACAACTTCTTTATCCATTTTTCACTTTCTGCGATGTTGAACTTGTACTGTAAACGAGGTTCTTGTAAACAGAGGCGTCCCAAACTTTGGGGTGGCTGTGTCTTTTTGATTTTAATTTCCCTAAGCTATAGGACCATAAGTGGAAGTGCCCTAGGCTCTGTTGCTTTGTTTCTTAGATGTTTCAGGAAACACCATACACTTCTCCCGAGTGTCTGCTGGCAATTTACATCCCACCCATCAGCATAACAAGGCTCCCAGTTCTCCATGGCCTGTCCTGCCTTTCTGGATTTTACACTTTTTTCAGATGGCCCTTTTGACCGGGGGGAAGTGAGACTTCATTGTAGTGCAGATTTCCTTTGCAAGCTTGCTTGGTTGGCCAAAAAGGGCGTATGCGTTTTTTCCTGAATATATTCAGGAAAAAACGCATACGCCCTTTTTGGCCAAGTGCATCATTGTGGACGTTCTGCCTCTTTTCCTATGCTTTCAATGCAATTCCAGTCTACCTCCTGAAATCGGTTTCCTGCAATTCTGCCCCACTTTCAAGTCCTCTTGGCAGCCTTACTTCAGTATATTTTTGGACGATAGCTGTCATTTATAACTCTGCAGGTTTGTGAATTACAGTGCCCCTGAGCTCCTTTCTTCAACTCGTTTTCCTTTGAGCTGGCCGCAACACTGCAGGATGGCTTCAGGCCCTAACCTGGTTCTGGCATGGCACGCTGAGCCTTTGGTTAGTTCCTCTTCCTGGTGGGAAATGAGAGTTAAATTTGCCCGTCCAGACACCTCCACCTAGTCTCTCATTGGTTCTCCCTATTCCTGTTCATCTTCCGCAGAAATTGCAAATTGGGCCAAACAGGAGGTTAAAGGCGCTGACTCTCCAAGTGGGGAGAGTGTTAGTAAAGCGTCTGGAATGTTGCACCCGAGTACAAGGGGAGGAAAACTGAGACATATTTGAACACGTCTCCCGTTCACACTGTTGATCATACTCTGGGTTTCACATGCATGTTTTAGCTGAAGGAAGAATACCTTAAACCTTGGTAGTTGAAACCCGTGGAATGGGTACCATGAAATATGACTTCTAAGGGTCTTCATTTGCTCACCGAACATCTCCAATCCTATCACTGCTGCGTTTATGCCCCTGTACACACGCTTGATTCTCTTTTGGAGACATAGCAATCCATAGGTTTTAAGATACTTACTAGTCAGGTACATTCTTAGGCATTTAATATGGGGTGTTGAGTCCATTTTGTTGAGCAAGGAGTAGCTCTTGTCTATTCCATATTTGGCTTAAGGAACTTTATCTGTGCTCATTTCAATCTCTGGTTTTATGCAGCACCCCAACTCACCTTTCCCCTTAAGCAAGCATAAGTTGGTTTTCTAAATTTGAGACCCTGTTCTGTTCTGTAATTCAGTTCCTGTGTAGCCAAGTTTACATTCCGTGTATTACTGATATCTTATGATGTTTCTTTTTCTGTGTGACTTATTTCAGTTAGAATCATCATACCTGAATCCACTCATTGTGCTGCTACGGGCCTGATGACATAGATTTCATTGCTGAGTGATATTGCTTTGTAAGTAAATACCACAACTTCTTTATCCATTTTTCACTTTCTGCGATGTTGAACTTGTACGGTAAACGAGGTTCTTGTAAACAGAGGCGTCCCAAACTTTGGGGTGGCTGTGTCTTTTTGATTTTAATTTCCCTAAGCTATAGGACCATAAGTGGAAGTGCCCTAGGCTCTGTTGCTTTGTTTTTTAGATGTTTCAGGAAACACCATACACTTCTCCCGAGTGTCTGTTGGCAATTTACATCCCGCCCATCAGCATAACGAGGCTCCCAGTTTTCCATGGCCTGTCCTGCCTTTCTGGATTTTACACTTTTTTCAGATGGCCCTTTTGACCGGGGGGGGGGGGGAAGTGAGACTTCATTGTAGTGCAGATTTCCTTTGCAAGCTTGCTTGGTTGGCCAAAAAGGGCGTATGCGTTTTTTCCTGAATATATTCAGGAAAAAACGCATACGCCCTTTTTGGCCAAGTGCATCATTGTGGACGTTCTGCCTCTTTTCCTATGCTTTCAATGCAATTCCAGTCTACCTCCTGAAATCGGTTTCCTGCAATTCTGCCCCGCTTTCAAGTCCTCTTGGCAGCCTTACTTCAGTATATTTTTGGACGATAGCTGTCATTTATAACTCTGCAGGTTTGTGAATTACAGTGCCCCTGAGCTCCTTTCTTCAACTCGTTTTCTTTTGAGCTGGCCGCAACACCGCAGGATGGCTTCAGGCCCTAATCTCATTCCGGCACGGCACGCTGAGCCTTTGGTTAGTTCCTCTTCCTGGTGGGAAATGAGAGTTAAATTTGCCCATCCAGACACCTCCAGCTAGTCTCTCATTGGTTCTCCCTATTCCTGTTCATCTTCCGCAGAAATTGCAAACTGGGTCAAACAGGAGGTTAAAGGCGCTGACTCTCCAAGTGGGGAGAGTGTTAGTAAAGCGTCTGGAATGTTGCACCCGAGTACCAGGGGAGGAAAACTGAGAGATATTTGAACACGTCTCCCGTTCACACTGTTGATCATACTCTGGGTTTCACATGCATGTTTTAGCTGAAGGAAGAATACCTTAAACCTGGAGAGTTGAAACCCGTGGAATGGGTACCATGCAATAAGACTTCAAAGGATCTTCATTTGCTCACCGAACCTCTCTAATCCTATCACTGCTGCGTTTATGCCCCTGTACACATGCTTGATTCTCTTTTGGAGACATAGCAATCCATAGGGTTTAAGATACTTACTAGTCAGGTACATTCTTAGGCATTTAATATGGGGTGTTGAGTCCATTTTGTTGAGCAAGGAGTAGCTCTTGTCTATTCCATATTTGGCTTAAGGAACTTTATCTGTGCTCATTTCAATCTCTGGTTTTATGCAGCACCCCAACTCACCTTTCCCCTTAAGCAAGCATAAGTTGGTTTTCTAAATTTGAGACCCTGTTCTGTTCTGTAATTCAGTTCCTGTGTAGCCAAGTTTACATTCCGTGTATTAGTGATATCTTATGATGTTTCTTTTTCTGTGTGACTTATTTCAGTTAGAATCATCGTACCTGATCCACTCATTATGCTGCTACGGGCCTGATGACATAGATTTCATTGCTGAGTGATATTGCTTTGTAAGTAAATACCACAACTTCTTTATCCATTTTTCACTTTCTGCGATGTTGAACTTGTACGGTAAACGAGGTTCTTGTAAGCAGAGGGGTCCCAAACTTTGGGGTGGCTGTGTCTTTTTGATTTTAATTTCCCTAAGCTATAAGGCCATAAGTGGAAGTGCCCTAGGCTCTGTTGCTTTATTTTTTAGATGTTTCAGGAAACACCATACACTTCTCCCGAGTGTCTGTTGGCAATTTACATCCCGCCCATCAGCATAACAAGGCTCCCAGTTCTCCATGGCCTGTCCTGCCTTTCTGGATTTTACATTTTTTTCAGATGGCCCTTTTGACCGGGGGGAAGTGAGACTTCATTGTAGTGCAGATTTCCTTTGCAAGCTTGCTTGGTTGGCCAAAAAGGGCGTATGTGTTTTTTCCTGAATATATTCAGGAAAAAACGCATACGCCCTTTTTGGCCAAGTGCATCATTGTGGACGTTCTGCCTCTTTTCCTATGCTTTCAATGCAATTCCAGTCTACCTCCTGAAATCGGTTTCCTGCAATTCTGCCCCACTTTCAAGTCCTCTTGGCAGCCTTACTTCAGTATATTTTTGGACGATAGCTGTCATTTATAACTCTGCAGGTTTGTGAATTACAGTGCCCCTGAGCTCCTTTCTTCAACTCGTTTTCCTTTGAGCTGGCCGCAACACCGCAGGATGGCTTCAGGCCCTAATCTGGTTCCGGCATGGCACGCTGAGCCTTTGGTTAGTTCCTCTTCCTGGTGGGAAATGAGAGTTAAATTTGCCCGTCCAGACACCTCCAGCTAGTCTCTCATTGGTTCTCCCTATTCCTGTTCATCTTCCGCAGAAATTGCAAACTGGGCCAAACAGGAGGTTAAAGGCGCTGACTCTCCAAGTGGAGAGAGTGTTAGTAAAGCGTCTGGAATGTTGCACCCGAGTACCAGGGGAGGAAAACTGAGACATATTTGAACACGTCTCCCGTTCACACTGTTGAACATACTCTGGGTTTCACATGCATGTTTTAGCTGAAGGAAGAATACCTTAAACCTTGGTAGTTGAAACCCGTGGAATGGGTACCATGAAATATGACTTCAAAGGGTCTTCATTTGCTCACCGAACCTCTCCAATCCTATCACTGCTGCGTTTATGCCCCTGTACACACGCTTGATTCTCATTTGGAGACATAGCAATCCATAGGTTTTAAGATACTTACTAGTCAGGTACATTCTTAGGCATTTAATATGGGGTGTTGAGTCCATTTTGTTGAGCAAGGAGTAGCTCTTGTCTATTCCATATTTGGCTTAAGGAACTTTATCTGTGCTCATTTCAATCTCTGGTTTTATGCAGCACCCCAACTCACCTTTCCCCTTAAGCAAGCATAAGTTGGTTTTCTAAATTTGAGACCCTGTTCTGTTCTGTAATTCAGTTCCTGTGTAGCCAAGTTTACATTCCGTGTATTAGTGATATCTTATGATGTTTCTTTTTCTGTGTGACTTATTTCAGTTAGAATCATCGTACCTGTTCCACTCATTATGCTGCTACGGGCCTGATGACATAGATTTCATTGCTGAGTGATATTGCTTTGTAAGTAAATACCACAACTTCTTTATCCATTTTTCAATTTCTGCGATGTTGAACTTGTACGGTAAACGAGGTTCTTGTAAACAGAGGCGTCCCAAACTTTGGGGTGGCTGTGTCTTTTTGATTTTAATTTCCCTAAGCTATAAGGCCATAAGTGGAAGTGCCCTAGGCTCTGTTGCTTTATTTTTTAGATGTTTCAGGAAACACCATACACTTCTCCCGAGTGTCTGTTGGCAATTTACATCCCGCCCATCAGCATAACAAGGCTCCCAGTTCTCCATGGCCTGTCCTGCCTTTCTGGATTTTACACTTTTTTCAGATGGCCCTTTTGACCGGGGGGAAGTGAGACTTCATTGTAGTGCAGATTTCCTTTGCAAGCTTGCTTGGTTGGCCAAAAAGGGCGTATGTGTTTTTTCCTGAATATATTCAGGAAAAAACGCATACGCCCTTTTTGGCCAAGTGCATCATTGTGGACGTTCTGCCTCTTTTCCTATGCTTTCAATGCAATTCCAGTCTACCTCCTGAAATCGGTTTCCTGCAATTCTGCCCCACTTTCAAGTCCTCTTGGCAGCCTTACTTCAGTATATTTTTGGACGATAGCTGTCATTTATAACTCTGCAGGTTTGTGAATTACAGTGCCCCTGAGCTCCTTTCTTCAACTCGTTTTCCTTTGAGCTGGCCGCAACACCGCAGGATGGCTTCAGGCCCTAATCTGGTTCCGGCATGGCACGCTGAGCCTTTGGTTAGTTCCTCTTCCTGGTGGGAAATGAGAGTTAAATTTGCCCGTCCAGACACCTCCAGCTAGTCTCTCATTGGTTCTCCCTATTCCTGTTCATCTTCCGCAGAAATTGCAAACTGGGCCAAACAGGAGGTTAAAGGCGATGACTCTCCAAGTGGGGAGAGTGTTAGTAAAGCGTCTGGAATGTTGCACCCGAGTACCAGGGGAGGAAAACTGAGACATATTTGAACACGTCTCCCGTTCACACTGTTGAACATACTCTGGGTTTCACATGCATGTTTTAGCTGAAGGAAGAATACCTTAAACCTTGGTAGTTGAAACCCGTGGAATGGGTACCATGAAATATGACTTCAAAGGGTCTTCATTTGCTCACCGAACCTCTCCAATCCTATCACTGCTGCGTTTATGCCCCTGTACACACGCTTGATTCTCATTTGGAGACATAGCAATCCATAGGTTTTAAGATACTTACTAGTCAGGTACATTCTTAGGCATTTAATATGGGGTGTTGAGTCCATTTTGTTGAGCAAGGAGTAGCTCTTGTCTATTCCATATTTGGCTTAAGGAACTTTATCTGTGCTCATTTCAATCTCTGGTTTTATGCAGCACCCCAACTCACCTTTCCCCTTAAGCAAGCATAAGTTGGTTTTCTAAATTTGAGACCCTGTTCTGTTCTGTAATTCAGTTCCTGTGTAGCCAAGTTTACATTCCGTGTATTACTGATATCTTATGATGTTTCTTTTTCTGTGTGACTTATTTCAGTTAGAATCATCATACCTGAATCCACTCATTGTGCTGCTAAGGGCCTGATGACATAGATTTCATTGCTGAGTGATATTGCTTTGTAAGTAAATACCACAACTTCTTTATCCATTTTTCACTTTCTGCGATGTTGAACTTGTACGGTAAACGAGGTTCTTGTAAACAGAGGCGTCCCAAACTTTGGGGTGGCTGTGTCTTTTTGATTTTAATTTCCCTAAGCTATAGGACCATAAGTGGAAGTGCCCTAGGCTCTGTTGCTTTGTTTCTTAGATGTTTCAGGAAACACCATACACTTCTCCCGAGTGTCTGTTGGCAATTTACATCCCACCCATCAGCATAACAAGGCTCCCAGTTCTCCATGGCCTGTCCTGCCTTTCTGGATTTTACACTTTTTTCAGATGGCCCTTTTGACTGGGGGGAAGTGAGACTTCATTGTAGTGCAGATTTCCTTTGCAAGTTTGCTTGGTTGGCCAAAAAGGGCGTATGCGTTTCTTCCTGAATATATTCAGGAAAAAACGCATACGCCCTTTTTGGCCAAGTGCATCATTGTGGACGTTCTGCCTCTTTTCCTATGCTTTCAATGCAATTCCAGTCTACCTCCTGAAATCGGTTTCCTGCAATTCTGCCCCGCTTTCAAGTCCTCTTGGCAGCCTTACTTCAGTATATTTTTGGACGATAGCTGTCATTTATAACTCTGCAGGTTTGTGAATTACAGTGCCCCTGAGCTCCTTTCTTCAACTCGCTTTCTTTTGAGCTGGCCGCAACACCGCAGGATGGCTTCAGGCCCTAATCTCATTCCGGCACGGCACGCTGAGCCTTTGGTTATTTCCTCTTCCTGTTGGGAAATGAGAGTTAAATTTGCCCGTCCAGACACCTCCACCTAGTCTCTCATTGGTTCTCCCTATTCCTGTTCATCTTCCGCAGAAATTGCAAACTGGGCCAAACAGGAGGTTAAAGGCGCTGACTCTCCAAGTGGGGAGAGTGTTAATAAAGCGTCTGGAATGTTGCACACGAGTACCAGGGGAGGAAAACTGAGACATATTTGAACACATCTCCCGTTCACACGGTTGATCATACTCTGGGTTCCACATGCATGTTTTAGCTGAAGGAAGAATACCTTAAACCTGGAGAGTTGAGACCCGTGTAATGGGTACCATGCAATATGACTTCAAAGGGTCTTCATTTGCTCACCGAACCTCTCCAATCCTATCACTGCTGCGTTTATGCCCCTGTACACATGCTTGATTCTCTTTCGGAGACATAGCAATCCATAGGTTTTAAGATACTTACTAGTCAGGTACATTCTTAGGCGTTTAATATGGGGTGTTGAGTCCATTTCGTTGAGCAAGGAGTAGCTCTTGTCTATACCATTTTTGGCTTAAGGAACTTTATCTGTGCTCATTTCAATCTCTGGTTTTATGCAGCACCCCAACTCACCTTTCCCCTTAAGCAAGCATAAGTTGGTTTTCTAAATTTGAGACCCTGTTGTGTTTTGGAATTCAGTTCCTGTGTAGCCAAGTTTACATTCCGTGTATTAGTGATATCTTATGATGTTTCTTTTTCTGTGTGACTTATTTCAGTTAGAATCATCGTACCTGAATCCACTCATTATGCTGCTACGGGCCTGATGACATAGATTTCATTGCTGAGTGATACTGCATTGTACATAAGTACCACAAGTTCTTTATCCATTTTTCACTTTCTGTGATATTGAACTTGTACGGTAAACGAGGTTCTTGTAAACAGAGGCGTCCCAAACTTTGGGGTGGCTGTGTCTTTTTGATTTTAATTTCCCTAAGCTATAGGACCATAAGTGGAAGTGCCCTAGGCTCTGTTGCTTTGTTTTCTGGGTGTTTCAGGAAACACCATACACTTCTCCCGAGTGGCTGTTGGCAATTTACATCCCGCCCATCAGCATAACAAGGCTCCCAGTTCTCCATGGCCTGTCCTGCCTTTCTGGATTTTACACTTTTTTCAGATGGCCCTATTGACCGGGGGGAAGTGAGACTTCATTGTAGTGCAGATTTCCTTTGCAAGCTTGCTTGGTTGGCCAAAAAGGGCGTATGCGTTTTTTCCTGAATATATTCAGGAAAAAACGCATACGCCCTTTTTGGCCAAGTGCATCATTGTGGACGTTCTGCCTCTTTTCCTATGCTTTCAATGCAATTCCAGTCTACCTCCTGAAATCGGTTTCCTGCAATTCTGCCCCGCTTTCAAGTCCTCTTGGCAGCCTTACTTCAGTATATTTTTGGACGATAGCTGTCATTTATAACTCTGCAGGTTTGTGAATTACAGTGCCCCTGAGCTCCTTTCTTCAACTTGCTTTCTTTTGAGCTGGCCGCAACACCGCAGGATGGCTTCAGGCCCTAATCTGGTTCCGGCACGGCATGCTGAGCCTTTGGTTAGTTCCTTTTCCTGGTGGGAAATGAGAGTTAAATTTGCCCGTCCAGACACCTCCAGCTAGTCTCTCATTGGTTCTCCCTATTCCTGTTCATCTTCCGCAGAAATTGCAAACTGGGCCAAACAGGAGGTTAAAGGCGCTGACTCTCCAAGTGGGGAGAGTGTTAGTAAAGCGTCTGGAATGTTGCACCCGAGTACCAGGGGAGGAAAACTGAGACATATTTGAACACATCTCCCGTTCACACGGTTGATCATACTCTGGGTTCCACATGCATGTTTTAGCTGAAGGAAGAATACCTTAAACCTGGAGAGTTGAGACCCGTGTAATGGGTACCATGCAATATGACTTCAAAGGGTCTTCATTTGCTCACCGAACCTCTCCAATCCTATCACTGCTGCGTTTATGCCCCTGTACACATGCTTGATTCTCTTTTGGAGACATAGCAATCCATAGGTTTTAAGATACTTACTAGTCAGGTACATTCTTAGGCGTTTAATATGGGGTGTTGAGTCCATTTCGTTGAGCAAGGAGTAGCTCTTGTCTATTCCATATTTGGCTTAAGGAACTTTATCTGTGCTCATTTCAATCTCTGGTTTTATGCAGCACCCCAACTCACCTTTCCCCTTAAGCAAGCATAAGTTGGTTTTCTAAATTTGAGACCCTGTTCTGTTCTGTAATTCAGTTCCTGTGTAGCCCAGTTTACATTCCGTGTATTAGTGATATCTTATGATGTTTCTTTTTCTGTGTGACTTATTTCAGTTAGAATCATCGTACCTGAATCCACTCATTATGCTGCTACGGGCCTGATGACATAGATTTCATTGCTGAGTGATATTGCTTTGTAAGTAAATACCACGACTTCTTTATCCATTTTTCACTTTCTGCGATGTTGAACTTGTACTGTAAACGAGGTTCTTGTAAACAGAGGCGTCCCAAACTTTGGGGTGGCTGTGTCTTTTTGATTTTAATTTCCCTAAGCTATAGGACCATAAGTGGAAGTGCCCAAGGCTCTGTTGCTTTGTTTTTTAGATGTTTCAGGAAACACCATACACTTCTCCCGAGTGTCTGTTGGCAATTTACATCCCGCCCATCAGCATAACAAGGCTCCCAGTTCTCCATGGCCTGTCCTGCCTTTCTGGATTTTACACTTTTTTCAGATGGCCCTTTTGACCGGGTGGGGGGGAAGTGAGACTTCATTGTAGTGCAGATTTCCTTTGCAAGCTTGCTTGGTTGGCCAAAAAGGGCGTATGCGTTTTTTCCTGAATATATTCAGGAAAAAACGCATACGCCCTTTTTGGCCAAGTGCATCATTGTGGACGTTCTGCCTCTTTTCCTATGCTTTCAATGCAATTCCAGTCTACCTCCTGAAATCGGTTTCCTGCAATTCTGCCCCGCTTTCAAGTCCTCTTGGCAGCCTTACTTCAGTATATTTTTGGACGATAGCTGTCATTTATAACTCTGCAGGTTTGTGAATTACAGTGCCCCTGAGCTCCTTTCTTCAACTCGTTTTCTTTTGAGCTGGCCGCAACACCGCAGGATGGCTTCAGGCCCTAATCTCATTCCGGCACGGCACGCTGAGCCTTTGGTTAGTTCCTCTTCCTGGTGGGAAATGAGAGTTAAATTTGCCCATCCAGACACCTCCAGCTAGTCTCTCATTGGTTCTCCCTATTCCTGTTCATCTTCCGCAGAAATTGCAAACTGGGTCAAACAGGAGGTTAAAGGCGCTGACTCTCCAAGTGGGGAGAGTGTTAGTAAAGCGTCTGGAATGTTGCACCCGAGTACCAGGGGAGGAAAACTGAGAGATATTTGAACACGTCTCCCGTTCACACTGTTGATCATACTCTGGGTTTCACATGCATGTTTTAGCTGAAGGAAGAATACCTTAAACCTGGAGAGTTGAAACCCGTGGAATGGGTACCATGCAATAAGACTTCAAAGGATCTTCATTTGCTCACCGAACCTCTCTAATCCTATCACTGCTGCGTTTATGCCCCTGTACACATGCTTGATTCTCTTTTGGAGACATAGCAATCCATAGGGTTTAAGATACTTACTAGTCAGGTACATTCTTAGGCATTTAATATGGGGTGTTGAGTCCATTTCGTTGAGCAAGGAGTAGCTCTTGTCTATTCCATATTTGGCTTAAGGAACTTTATCTGTGCTCATTTCAATCTCTGGTTTTATGCAGCACCCCAACTCACCTTTCCCCTTAAGCAAGCATAAGTTGGTTTTCTAAATTTGAGACCCTGTTCTGTTCTGTAATTCAGTTCCTGTGTAGCCAAGTTTACATTCCGTGTATTACTGATATCTTATGATGTTTCTTTTTCTGTGTGACTTATTTCACTTAGAATCATCGTACCTGATCCACTCATTATGCTGCTACGGGCCTGATGACATAGATTTCATTGCTGAGTGATATTGCTTTGTAAGTAAATACCACAACTTCTTTATCCATTTTTCACTTTCTGCGATGTTGAACTTGTACGGTAAACGAGGTTCTTGTAAGCAGAGGCGTCCCAAACTTTGGGGTGGCTGTGTCTTTTTGATTTTAATTTCCCTAAGCTATAAGGCCATAAGTGGAAGTGCCCTAGGCTCTGTTGCTTTATTTTTTAGATGTTTCAGGAAACACCATACACTTCTCCCGAGTGTCTGTTGGCAATTTACATCCCGCCCATCAGCATAACAAGGCTCCCAGTTCTCCATGGCCTGTCCTGCCTTTCTGGATTTTACACTTTTTTCAGATGGCCCTTTTGACCGGGGGGAAGTGAGACTTCATTGTAGTGCAGATTTCCTTTGCAAGCTTGCTTGGTTGGCCAAAAAGGGCGTATGTGTTTTTTCCTGAATATATTCAGGAAAAAACGCATACGCCCTTTTTGGCCAAGTGCATCATTGTGGACGTTCTGCCTCTTTTCCTATGCTTTCAATGCAATTCCAGTCTACCTCCTGAAATCGGTTTCCTGCAATTCTGCCCCACTTTCAAGTCCTCTTGGCAGCCTTACTTCAGTATATTTTTGGACGATAGCTGTCATTTATAACTCTGCAGGTTTGTGAATTACAGTGCCCCTGAGCTCCTTTCTTCAACTCGTTTTCCTTTGAGCTGGCCGCAACACCGCAGGATGGCTTCAGGCCCTAATCTGGTTCCGGCATGGCACGCTGAGCCTTTGGTTAGTTCCTCTTCCTGGTGGGAAATGAGAGTTAAATTTGCCCGTCCAGACACCTCCAGCTAGTCTCTCATTGGTTCTCCCTATTCCTGTTCATCTTCCGCAGAAATTGCAAACTGGGCCAAACAGGAGGTTAAAGGCGATGACTCTCCAAGTGGGGAGAGTGTTAGTAAAGCGTCTGGAATGTTGCACCCGAGTACCAGGGGAGGAAAACTGAGACATATTTGAACACGTCTCCCGTTCACACTGTTGAACATACTCTGGGTTTCACATGCATGTTTTAGCTGAAGGAAGAATACCTTAAACCTTGGTAGTTGAAACCCGTGGAATGGGTACCATGAAATATGACTTCAAAGGGTCTTCATTTGCTCACCGAACCTCTCCAATCCTATCACTGCTGCGTTTATGCCCCTGTACACACGCTTGATTCTCATTTGGAGACATAGCAATCCATAGGTTTTAAGATACTTACTAGTCAGGTACATTCTTAGGCATTTAATGTGGGGTGTTGAGTCCATTTTGTTGAGCAAGGAGTAGCTCTTGTCTATTCCATATTTGGCTTAAGGAACTTTATCTGTGCTCATTTCAATCTCTGGTTTTATGCAGCACCCCAACTCACCTTTCCCCTTAAGCAAGCATAAGTTGGTTTTCTAAATTTGAGACCCTGTTCTGTTCTGTAATTCAGTTCCTGTGTAGCCAAGTTTACATTCCGTGTATTAGTGATATCTTATGATGTTTCTTTTTCTGTGTGACTTATTTCAGTTAGAATCATCGTACCTGATCCACTCATTATGCTGCTACGGGCCTGATGACATAGATTTCATTGCTGAGTGATATTGCTTTGTAAGTAAATACCACAACTTCTTTATCCATTTTTCAATTTCTGCGATGTTGAACTTGTACGGTAAACGAGGTTCTTGTAAACAGAGGCGTCCCAAACTTTGGGGTGGCTGTGTCTTTTTGATTTTAATTTCCCTAAGCTATAAGGCCATAAGTGGAAGTGCCCTAGGCTCTGTTGCTTTATTTTTTAGATGTTTCAGGAAACACCATACACTTCTCCCGAGTGTCTGTTGGCAATTTACATCCCGCCCATCAGCATAACAAGGCTCCCAGTTCTCCATGGCCTGTCCTGCCTTTCTGGATTTTACACTTTTTTCAGATGGCCCTTTTGACCGGGGGGAAGTGAGACTTCATTGTAGTGCAGATTTCCTTTGCAAGCTTGCTTGGTTGGCCAAAAAGGGCGTATGTGTTTTTTCCTGAATATATTCAGGAAAAAACGCATACGCCCTTTTTGGCCAAGTGCATCATTGTGGACGTTCTGCCTCTTTTCCTATGCTTTCAATGCAATTCCAGTCTACCTCCTGAAATCGGTTTCCTGCAATTCTGCCCCACTTTCAAGTCCTCTTGGCAGCCTTACTTCAGTATATTTTTGGACGATAGCTGTCATTTATAACTCTGCAGGTTTGTGAATTACAGTGCCCCTGAGCTCCTTTCTTCAACTCGTTTTCCTTTGAGCTGGCCGCAACACCGCAGGATGGCTTCAGGCCCTAATCTGGTTCCGGCATGGCACGCTGAGCCTTTGGTTAGTTCCTCTTCCTGGTGGGAAATGAGAGTTAAATTTGCCCGTCCAGACACCTCCAGCTAGTCTCTCATTGGTTCTCCCTATTCCTGTTCATCTTCCGCAGAAATTGCAAACTGGGCCAAACAGGAGGTTAAAGGCGATGACTCTCCAAGTGGGGAGAGTGTTAGTAAAGCGTCTGGAATGTTGCACCCGAGTACCAGGGGAGGAAAACTGAGACATATTTGAACACGTCTCCCGTTCACACTGTTGAACATACTCTGGGTTTCACATGCATGTTTTAGCTGAAGGAAGAATACCTTAAACCTTGGTAGTTGAAACCCGTGGAATGGGTACCATGAAATATGACTTCAAAGGGTCTTCATTTGCTCACCGAACCTCTCCAATCCTATCACTGCTGCGTTTATGCCCCTGTACACACGCTTGATTCTCATTTGGAGACATAGCAATCCATAGGTTTTAAGATACTTACTAGTCAGGTACATTCTTAGGCATTTAATATGGGGTGTTGAGTCCATTTTGTTGAGCAAGGAGTAGCTCTTGTCTATTCCATATTTGGCTTAAGGAACTTTATCTGTGCTCATTTCAATCTCTGGTTTTATGCAGCACCCCAACTCACCTTTCCCCTTAAGCAAGCATAAGTTGGTTTTCTAAATTTGAGACCCTGTTCTGTTCTGTAATTCAGTTCCTGTGTAGCCAAGTTTACATTCCGTGTATTAGTGATATCTTATGATGTTTCTTTTACTGTGTGAATTATTTCAGTTAGAATCATCATACCTGAATCCACTCATTGTGCTGCTACGGGCCTGATGACATAGATTTCATTGCTGAGTGATATTGCTTTGTAAGTATATACCACAACTTCTTTATCCATTTTTCACTTTCTGCGATGTTGAACTTGTACTGTAAACGAGGTTCTTGTAAACAGAGGCGTCCCAAACTTTGGGGTGGCTGTGTCTTTTTGATTTTAATTTCCCTAAGCTACAGGACCATAAGTGGAAGTGCCCTAGGCTCTGTTGCTTTGTTTTTTAGATGTTTCAGGAAACACCATACACTTCTCCCGAGTGTCTGTTGGCAATTTACATCCCGCCCATCAGCATAACAAGGCTCCCAGTTCTCCATGGCCTGTCCTGCCTTTCTGGATTTTACACTTTTTTCAGATGGCCCTTTTGACCGGGGGGAAGTGAGACTTCATTGTAGTGCAGATTTCCTTTGCAAGCTTGCTTGGTTGGCCAAAAAGGGCGTATGCGTTTTTTCCTGAATATATTCAGGAAAAAACGCATACGCCCTTTTTGGCCAAGTGCATCATTGTGGACGTTCTGCCTCTTTTCCTATGCTTTCAATGCAATTCCAGTCTACCTCCTGAAATCGGTTTCCTGCAATTCTGCCCCGCTTTCAAGTCCTCTTGGCAGCCTTACTTCAGTATATTTTTGGACGATAGCTGTCATTTATAACTCTGCAGGTTTGTGAATTACAGTGCCCCTGAGCTCCTTTCTTCAACTCGCTTTCTTTTGAGCTGGCCGCAACACCGCAGGATGGCTTCAGGCCCTAATCTGTTTCCGGCATGGCACGCTGAGCCTTTGGTTAGTTCCTCTTCCTGGTGGGAAATGAGAGTTAAATTTGCCCGTCCAGACACCTCCAGCTAGTCTCTCATTGGTTCTCGCTCTTCCTGTTCATCTTCCGCAGAAATTGCAAACTGGGCTAAACAGGAGGTTAAAGGCTGACTATCCAAGTGGGGAGAGTGTTAGTAAAGCGTCTGGAATGTTGCACCCGAGTACCAGGGGAGGAAAACTGAGACATATTTGAACAGGTCTCCCGATCACACGGTTGATCATACTCTGGGTTCCACATGCATGTTTTAGCTGAAGGAAGAATACCTTAAACGTGGGTAGTTGAAAGCCGTGGAATGGGTACCATGCAATATGACTTCAAAGGGTCTTCATTTGCTCACCGAACCTCTCCAATCCTATCACTGCTGCGTTTATGCCCCTGTACACACGCTTGATTCTCATTTGGAGACATAGCAATCCATAGGTTTTAAGATACTTACTAGTAAGGTACATTCTTAGGCGTTTAATATGGGGTGTTGAGTCCATTTCGTTGAGCAAGGAGTAGCTCTTGTCTATTCCATATTTGGCTTAAGGAACTTTATCTGTGCTCATTTCAATCTCTGGTTTTATGCAGCACCCCAACTCACCTTTCCCCTTAAGCAAGCATAAGTTGGTTTTCTAAATTTGAGACCCTGTTCTGTTCTGTAATTCAGTTCCTGTGTAGCCCAGTTTACATTCCGTGTATTAGTGATATCTTATGATGTTTCTTTTTCTGTGTGACTTATTTCAGTTAGAATCATCGTACCTGAATCCACTCATTATGCTGCTACGGGCCTGATGACATAGATTTCATTGCTGAGTGATATTGCTTTGTAAGTAAATACCACAACTTCTTTATCCATTTTTCACTTTCTGCGATGTTGAACTTGTACTGTAAACGAGGTTCTTGTAAAAAGAGGCGTCCCAAACTTTGGGGTGGCTGTGTCTTTTTGATTTTAATTTCCCTAAGCTATAGGACCATAAGTGGAAGTGCCCTAGGCTCTGTTGCTTTGTTTTTTAGATGTTTCAGGAAACACCATACACTTCTCCCGAGTGTCTGTTGGCCATTTACATCCCGCCCATCAGCATAACAAGGCTCCCAGTTCTCCATGGCCTGTCCTGCCTTTCTGGATTTTACACTTTTTTCAGATGGCCCTTTTGACAGGGGGGAAGTGAGACTTCATTGTAGTGCAGATTTCCTTTGCAAGCTTGCTTGGTTGGCCAAAAAGGGCGTATGCGTTTTTTCCTGAATATATTCAGGAAAAAACGCATACGCCCTTTTTGGCCAAGTGCATCATTGTGGACGTTCTGCCTCTTTTCCTATGCTTTCAATGCAATTCCAGTCTACCTCCTGAAAGCGGTTTCCTGCAATTCTGCTCCGCTTTCAAGTCCTCTTGGCAGCCTTACTTCAGTATATTTTTGGACGATAGCTGTCATTTATAACTCTGCAGGTTTGTGAATTACAGTGCCCCTGAGCTCCTTTCTTCAACTCGCTTTCTTTTGAGCTGGCCGCAACACCGCAGGATGGCTTCAGGCCCTAATCTGGTTCCGGCACGGCACGCTGAGCCTTTGGTTAGTTCCTCTTCCTGGTGGGAAATGAGAGTTAAATTTGCCCGTCCAGACACCTCCACCTAGTCTCTCATTGGTTCTCCCTATTCCTGTTCATCTTCCGCAGAAATTGCAAACTGGGCCAAACAGGAGGTTAAAGGCGCTGACTCTCCAAGTGGGGAGAGTGTTAGTAAAGCGTCTGGAATGTTGCACCCGAGTACCAGGGGAGGAAAACTGAGACATATTTGAACACGTCTCCTGTTCACACTCTTGATCATACTCTGGGTTTCACATGCATGTTTTAGCTGAAGGAAGAATACCTTAAACCTGGAGAGTTGAGACCCGTGGAATGGGTACCATGCAATATGACTTCAAAGGGTCTTCATTTGCTCACCGAACCTCTCCAATCCTATCACTACTGCATTTATGCCCCTGTACACATGCTTGATTCTCTTTCGGAGACATAGCAATCCATAGGTTTTAAGATACTTACTAGTCAGGTACATTCTTACGCGTTTAATATGCGGTGTTCAGTCCATTTCGTTGAGCAAGGAGTAGCTCTTGTCTATTCCATATTTGGCTTAAGGAACTTTATCTGTGCTCATTTCAATCTCTGGTTTTATGCAGCACCCCAACTCACCTTTCCCCTTAAGCAAGCATAAGTTGGTTTTCTAAATTTGAGACCCTGTTCTGTTCTGTAATTCAGTTCCTGTGTAGCCAAGTTTACATTCCGTGTATTAGTGATATCTTATGATGTTTCTTTTTCTGTGTGACTTATTTCAGTTAGAATCATCATACCTGAATCCACTCATTGTGCTGCTACGGGCCTGATGCCATAGATTTCATTGCTGAGTGATATTGCTTTGTAAGTAAATACCACAACTTCTTTATCCATTTTTCACTTTCTGCGATGTTGAACTTGTACTGTAAACGAGGTTCTTGTAAACAGAGGCGTCCCAAACTTTGGGGTGGCTGTGTCTTTTTGATTTTAATTTCCCTAAGCTACAGGACCATAAGTGGAAGTGCCCTAGGCTCTGTTGCTTTGTTTTTTAGATGTTTCAGGAAACACCGTACACTTCTCCCGAGTGTCTGTTGGCAATTTACATCCCGCCCATCAGCATAACAAGGCTCCCAGTTCTCCATGGCCTGTCCTGCCTTTCTGGATTTTACACTTTTTTCAGATGGCCCTTTTGACCGGGGGGAAGTGAGACTTCATTGTAGTGCAGATTTCCTTTGCAAGCTTGCTTGGTTGGCCAAAAAGGGCGTATGCGTTTTTTCCTGAATATATTCAGGAAAAAACGCATACGCCCTTTTTGGCCAAGTGCATCATTGTGGACGTTCTGACTCTTTTCCTATGCTTTCAATGCAATTCCAGTCTACCTCCTGAAATCGGTTTCCTGCAATTCTGCCCCACTTTCAAGTCCTCTTGGCAGCCTTACTTCAGTATATTTTTGGACGATAGCTGTCATTTATAACTCTGCAGGTTTGTGAATTACAGTGCCCCTGAGCTCCTTTCTTCAACTCGCTTTGTTTGAGCTGGCCGCAACACCGCAGGATGGCTTCAGGCCCTAATCTGGTTCCGGCACGGCACGCTGAGCCTTTGGTTAGTTCCTCTTCCTGGTGGGAAATGAGAGTTAAATTTGCCCGTCCAGACACCTCCATCTAGTCTCTCATTGGTTCTCGCTCTTCCTGTTCATCTTCCGCAGAAATTGCAAACTGGGCTAAACAGGAGGTTAAAGGCTGACTATCCAAGTGGGGAGAGTGTTAGTAAAGCGTCTGGAATGTTGCACCCGAGTACCAGGGGAGGAAAACTGAGACATATTTGAACAGGTCTCCCGATCACACGGTTGATCATACTCTGGGTTCCACATGCATGTTTTAGCTGAAGGAAGAATACCTTAAACGTGGGTAGTTGAAACCCGTGGAATGGGTACCATGCAATATGACTTCAAAGGGTCTTCATTTGCTCACCGAACCTCTCCAATCCTATCACTGCTGCGTTTATGCCCCTGTACACATGCTTGATTCTCTTTCAGAGACACAGCAATCCATAGGTTTTAAGATACTTACTAGTCAGGTACATTCTTAGGCGTTTAATATGTGGTGTTGAGTCCATTTCGTTGAGCAAGGAGTAGCTCTTGTCTATTCCATATTTGGCTTAAGGAACTTTATCTGTGCTCATTTCAATCTCTGGTTTTATGCAGCACCCCAACTCACCTTTCCCCTTAAGCAAGCATAAGTTGGTTTTCTAAATTTGAGACCCTGTTCTGTTCTGTAATTCAGTTCCTGTGTAGCCAAGTTTACATTCCATGTATTACTGATATCTTATGAAGTTTCTTTTTCTGTGTGACTTATTTCAGTTAGAATCATCATACCTGAATCCACTCATTGTGCTGCTACGGGCCTGATGACATAGATTTCATTGCTGAGTGATATTGCTTTGTAAGTAAATACCACAACTTCTTTATCCATTTTTCACTTTCTGCGATGTTGAACTTGTACTGTAAACGAGGTTCTTGTAAACAGAGGCGTCCCAAACTTTGGGGTGGCTGTGTCTTTTTGATTTTAATTTCCCTAAGCTATAGGACCATAAGTGGAAGTGCCCTAGGCTCTGTTGCTTTGTTTTTTAGATGTTTCAGGAAACACCATACACTTCTCCCGAGTGTCTGTTGGCAAGTTACATCCCGCCCATCAGCATAAGAAGGCTCCCAGTTCTCCATGGCCTGTCCTGCCTTTCTGGATTTTACACTTTTTTCAGATGGCCCTTCTGACCGGGGGGGGGGGGAAGTGAGACTTCATTGTAGTGCAGATTTCCTTTGCAAGCTTGCTTGGTTGGCCAAAAAGGGCGTATGCGTTTTTTCCTGAATATATTCAGGAAAAAACGCATACGCCCTTTTTGGCCAAGTGCATCATTGTGGACGTTCTGCCTCTTTTCCTATGCTTTCAATGCAATTCCAGTCTACCTCCTGAAATCGGTTTCCTGCAATTCTGCCCCGCTTTCAAGTCCTCTTGGCAGCCTTACTTCAGTATATTTTTGGACGATAGCTGTCATTTATAACTCTGCAGGTTTGTGAATTACAGTGCCCCTGAGCTCCTTTCTTCAACTCGCTTTCTTTTGAGCTGGCCACAACACCGCAGGATGGCTTCAGGCCCTAATCTGGTTCCGGCATGGCACGCTGAGCCTTTGGTTAGTTCCTCTTCCTGGTGGGAAATGAGAGTTAAATTTGCCCGTCCAGACACCTCCAGCTAGTCTCTCATTGGTTCTCCCTATTCCTGTTCATCTTCCGCAGAAATTGCAAACTGGGCCAAACAGGAGGTTAAAGGCGCTGACTCTCCAAGTGGGGAGAGTGTTAGTAAAGCGTCTGGAATGTTGCACCCGAGTACCAGGGGAGGAAAACTGAGACATATTTGAACAGGTCTCCCGTTCACACGGTTGATCATACTCTGGGTTCCACATGCATGTTTTAGCTGAAGGAAGAATACCTTAAACGTGGGTAGTTGAAACCCGTGGAATGGGTACCATGCAATATGACTTCAAAGGGTCTTCATTTGCTCACCGAACCTCTCCAATCCTATCACTGCTGCGTTTATGCCCCTGTACACACGCTTGATTCTCTTTTGGAGACATAGCAATCCATAGGTTTTAAGATACTTACTAGTCAGGTACATTCTTAGGCGTTTAATATGCGGTGTTGAGTCCATTTCGTTGAGCAAGGAGTAGCTCTTGTCTATTCCATATTTGGCTTAAGGAACTTTATCTGTGCTCATTTCAATCTCTGGTTTTATGCAGCACCCCAACTCACCTTTCCCCTTAAGCAAGCATAAGTTGGTTTTCTAAATTTGAGACCCTGTTCTGTTCTGTAATTCAGTTCCTGTGTAGCCAAGTTTACATTCCGTGTATTAGTGATATCTTATGATGTTTCTTTTTCTGTGTGACTTATTTCAGTTAGAATCATCATACCTGAATCCACTCATTGTGCTGCTAAGGGCCTGATGACATAGATTTCATTGCTGAGTGATATTGCTTTGTAAGTAAATACCACAACTTCTTTATCCATTTTTCACTTTCTGCGATGTTGAACTTGTACGGTAAACGAGGTTCTTGTAAACAGAGGCGTCCCAAACTTTGGGGTGGCTGTGTCTTTTTGATTTTAATTTCCCTAAGCTATAGGACCATAAGTGGAAGTGCCCTAGGCTCTGTTGCTTTGTTTTTTAGATGTTTCAGGAAACACCATACACTTCTCCCGAGTGTCTGTTGGCAATTTACATCCCGCCCATCAGCATAACAAGGCTCCCAGTTTTCCATGGCCTGTCCTGCCTTTCTGGATTTTACACTTTTTTCAGATGGCCCTTTTGACCGGGGGGAAGTGAGACTTCATTGTAGTGCAGATTTCCTTTGCAAGCTTGCTTGGTTGGCCAAAAAGGGCGTATGCGTTTTTTCCTGAATATATTCAGGAAAAAACACATACGCCCTTTTTGGCCAAGTGCATCATTGTGGACGTTCTGCCTCTTTTCCTATGCTTTCAATGCAATTCCAGTCTACCTCCTGAAATCGGTTTCCTGCAATTCTGCCCCGCTTTCAAGTCCTCTTGGCAGCCTTACTTCAGTATATTTTTGGACGATAGCTGTCATTTATAACTCTGCAGGTTTGTGAATTACAGTGCCCCTGAGCTCCTTTCTTCAACTCGCTTTCTTGTGACCTGGCCGCAACACCGCAGGATGGCTTCAGGCCCTAATGTGGTTCCGGCATGGCACGCTGAGCCTTTGGTTAATTCCGCTTCCTGGTGGGAAATGAGAGTTATATTTGCCCGTCCAGACACCTCCAGCTAGTCTCTCATTGGTTCTCGCTATTCCTGTTCATCTTCCGCAGAAATTGCAAACTGGGCCAAACAGGAGGTTAAAGGGACTGACTCTCCAAGTCGCTAGAGTGTTAGTAAAGCGTCTGGAATGTTGCACCCGAGTACAAGGGGAGGAAAACTGAGACATATTTGAACACGTCTCCCGTTCACACTGTTGATCATACTCTGGGTTTCACATGCATGTTTTAGCTGAAGGAAGAATACCTTAAACCTTGGTAGTTGAAACCCGTGGAATGGGTACCATGAAATATGACTTCTAAGGGTCTTCATTTGCTCACCGAACATCTCCAATCCTATCACTGCTGCGTTTATGCCCCTGTACACACGCTTGATTCTCTTTTGGAGACATAGCAATCCATAGGTTTTAAGATACTTACTAGTCAGGTACATTCTTAGGCATTTAATATGGGGTGTTGAGTCCATTTTGTTGAGCAAGGAGTAGCTCTTGTCTATTCCATATTTGGCTTAAGGAACTTTATCTGTGCTCATTTCAATCTCTGGTTTTATGCAGCACCCCAACTCACCTTTCCCCTTAAGCAAGCATAAGTTGGTTTTCTAAATTTGAGACCCTGTTCTGTTCTGTAATTCAGTTCCTGTGTAGCCAAGTTTACATTCCGTGTATTACTGATATCTTATGATGTTTCTTTTTCTGTGTGACTTATTTCAGTTAGAATCATCATACCTGAATCCACTCATTGTGCTGCTACGGGCCTGATGACATAGATTTCATTGCTGAGTGATATTGCTTTGTAAGTAAATACCACAACTTCTTTATCCATTTTTCACTTTCTGCGATGTTGAACTTGTACGGTAAACGAGGTTCTTGTAAACAGAGGCGTCCCAAACTTTGGGGTGGCTGTGTCTTTTTGATTTTAATTTCCCTAAGCTATAGGACCATAAGTGGAAGTGCCCTAGGCTCTGTTGCTTTGTTTTTTAGATGTTTCAGGAAACACCATACACTTCTCCCGAGTGTCTGTTGGCAATTTACATCCCGCCCATCAGCATAACGAGGCTCCCAGTTTTCCATGGCCTGTCCTGCCTTTCTGGATTTTACACTTTTTTCAGATGGCCCTTTTGACCGGGGGGGGGGGAAGTGAGACTTCATTGTAGTGCAGATTTCCTTTGCAAGCTTGCTTGGTTGGCCAAAAAGGGCGTATGCGTTTTTTCCTGAATATATTCAGGAAAAAACGCATACGCCCTTTTTGGCCAAGTGCATCATTGTGGACGTTCTGCCTCTTTTCCTATGCTTTCAATGCAATTCCAGTCTACCTCCTGAAATCGGTTTCCTGCAATTCTGCCCCGCTTTCAAGTCCTCTTGGCAGCCTTACTTCAGTATATTTTTGGACGATAGCTGTCATTTATAACTCTGCAGGTTTGTGAATTACAGTGCCCCTGAGCTCCTTTCTTCAACTCGTTTTCTTTTGAGCTGGCCGCAACACCGCAGGATGGCTTCAGGCCCTAATCTCATTCCGGCACGGCACGCTGAGCCTTTGGTTAGTTCCTCTTCCTGGTGGGAAATGAGAGTTAAATTTGCCCATAGAGACACCTCCAGCTAGTCTCTCATTGGTTCTCCCTATTCCTGTTCATCTTCCGCAGAAATTGCAAACTGGGTCAAACAGGAGGTTAAAGGCGCTGACTCTCCAAGTGGGGAGAGTGTTAGTAAAGCGTCTGGAATGTTGCACCCGAGTACCAGGGGAGGAAAACTGAGAGATATTTGAACACGTCTCCCGTTCACACTGTTGATCATACTCTGGGTTTCACATGCATGTTTTAGCTGAAGGAAGAATACCTTAAACCTGGAGAGTTGAAACCCGTGGAATGGGTACCATGCAATAAGACTTCAAAGGATCTTCATTTGCTCACCGAACCTCTCTAATCCTATCACTGCTGCGTTTATGCCCCTGTACACATGCTTGATTCTCTTTTGGAGACATAGCAATCCATAGGGTTTAAGATACTTACTAGTCAGGTACATTCTTAGGCATTTAATATGGGGTGTTGAGTCCATTTCGTTGAGCAAGGAGTAGCTCTTGTCTATTCCATATTTGGCTTAAGGAACTTTATCTGTGCTCATTTCAATCTCTGGTTTTATGCAGCACCCCAACTCACCTTTCCCCTTAAGCAAGCATAAGTTGGTTTTCTAAATTTGAGACCCTGTTCTGTTCTGTAATTCAGTTCCTGTGTAGCCAAGTTTACATTCCGTGTATTACTGATATCTTATGATGTTTCTTTTTCTGTGTGACTTATTTCACTTAGAATCATCGTACCTGATCCACTCATTATGCTGCTACGGGCCTGATGACATAGATTTCATTGCTGAGTGATATTGCTTTGTAAGTAAATACCACAACTTCTTTATCCATTTTTCACTTTCTGCGATGTTGAACTTGTACGGTAAACGAGGTTCTTGTAAGCAGAGGCGTCCCAAACTTTGGGGTGGCTGTGTCTTTTTGATTTTAATTTCCCTAAGCTATAAGGCCATAAGTGGAAGTGCCCTAGGCTCTGTTGCTTTATTTTTTAGATGTTTCAGGAAACACCATACACTTCTCCCGAGTGTCTGTTGGCAATTTACATCCCGCCCATCAGCATAACAAGGCTCCCAGTTCTCCATGGCCTGTCCTGCCTTTCTGGATTTTACACTTTTTTCAGATGGCCCTTTTGACCGGGGGGAAGTGAGACTTCATTGTAGTGCAGATTTCCTTTGCAAGCTTGCTTGGTTGGCCAAAAAGGGCGTATGTGTTTTTTCCTGAATATATTCAGGAAAAAACGCATACGCCCTTTTTGGCCAAGTGCATCATTGTGGACGTTCTGCCTCTTTTCCTATGCTTTCAATGCAATTCCAGTCTACCTCCTGAAATCGGTTTCCTGCAATTCTGCCCCACTTTCAAGTCCTCTTGGCAGCCTTACTTCAGTATATTTTTGGACGATAGCTGTCATTTATAACTCTGCAGGTTTGTGAATTACAGTGCCCCTGAGCTCCTTTCTTCAACTCGTTTTCCTTTGAGCTGGCCGCAACACCGCAGGATGGCTTCAGGCCCTAATCTGGTTCCGGCATGGCACGCTGAGCCTTTGGTTAGTTCCTCTTCCTGGTGGGAAATGAGAGTTAAATTTGCCCGTCCAGACACCTCCAGCTAGTCTCTCATTGGTTCTCCCTATTCCTGTTCATCTTCCGCAGAAATTGCAAACTGGGCCAAACAGGAGGTTAAAGGCGCTGACTCTCCAAGTGGGGAGAGTGTTAGTAAAGCGTCTGGAATGTTGCACCCGAGTACCAGGGGAGGAAAACTGAGACATATTTGAACACGTCTCCCGTTCACACTGTTGAACATACTCTGGGTTTCACATGCATGTTTTAGCTGAAGGAAGAATACCTTAAACCTTGGTAGTTGAAACCCGTGGAATGGGTACCATGAAATATGACTTCAAAGGGTCTTCATTTGCTCACCGAACCTCTCCAATCCTATCACTGCTGCGTTTATGCCCCTGTACACACGCTTGATTCTCATTTGGAGACATAGCAATCCATAGGTTTTAAGATACTTACTAGTCAGGTACATTCTTAGGCATTTAATGTGGGGTGTTGAGTCCATTTTGTTGAGCAAGGAGTAGCTCTTGTCTATTCCATATTTGGCTTAAGGAACTTTATCTGTGCTCATTTCAATCTCTGGTTTTATGCAGCACCCCAACTCACCTTTCCCCTTAAGCAAGCATAAGTTGGTTTTCTAAATTTGAGACCCTGTTCTGTTCTGTAATTCAGTTCCTGTGTAGCCACGTTTACATTCCGTGTATTAGTGATATCTTATGATGTTTCTTTTTCTGTGTGACTTATTTCAGTTAGAATCATCGTACCTGATCCACTCATTATGCTGCTACGGGCCTGATGACATAGATTTCATTGCTGAGTGATATTGCTTTGTAAGTAAATACCACAACTTCTTTATCCATTTTTCAATTTCTGCGATGTTGAACTTGTACGGTAAACGAGGTTCTTGTAAACAGAGGCGTCCCAAACTTTGGGGTGGCTGTGTCTTTTTGATTTTAATTTCCCTAAGCTATAAGGCCATAAGTGGAAGTGCCCTAGGCTCTGTTGCTTTATTTTTTAGATGTTTCAGGAAACACCATACACTTCTCCCGAGTGTCTGTTGGCAATTTACATCCCGCCCATCAGCATAACAAGGCTCCCAGTTCTCCATGGCCTGTCCTGCCTTTCTGGATTTTACACTTTTTTCAGATGGCCCTTTTGACCGGGGGGAAGTGAGACTTCATTGTAGTGCAGATTTCCTTTGCAAGCTTGCTTGGTTGGCCAAAAAGGGCGTATGTGTTTTTTCTTGAATATATTCAGGAAAAAACGCATACGCCCTTTTTGGCCAAGTGCATCATTGTGGACGTTCTGCCTCTTTTCCTATGCTTTCAATGCAATTCCAGTCTACCTCCTGAAATCGGTTTCCTGCAATTCTGCCCCACTTTCAAGTCCTCTTGGCAGCCTTACTTCAGTATATTTTTGGACGATAGCTGTCATTTATAACTCTGCAGGTTTGTGAATTACAGTGCCCCTGAGCTCCTTTCTTCAACTCGTTTTCCTTTGAGCTGGCCGCAACACCGCAGGATGGCTTCAGGCCCTAATCTGGTTCCGGCATGGCACGCTGAGCCTTTGGTTAGTTCCTCTTCCTGGTGGGAAATGAGAGTTAAATTTGCCCGTCCAGACACCTCCAGCTAGTCTCTCATTGGTTCTCCCTATTCCTGTTCATCTTCCGCAGAAATTGCAAACTGGGCCAAACAGGAGGTTAAAGGCGATGACTCTCCAAGTGGGGAGAGTGTTAGTAAAGCGTCTGGAATGTTGCACCCGAGTACCAGGGGAGGAAAACTGAGACATATTTGAACACGTCTCCCGTTCACACTGTTGAACATACTCTGGGTTTCACATGCATGTTTTAGCTGAAGGAAGAATACCTTAAACCTTGGTAGTTGAAACCCGTGGAATGGGTACCATGAAATATGACTTCAAAGGGTCTTCATTTGCTCACCGAACCTCTCCAATCCTATCACTGCTGCGTTTATGCCCCTGTACACACGCTTGATTCTCATTTGGAGACATAGCAATCCATAGGTTTTAAGATACTTACTAGTCAGGTACATTCTTAGGCATTTAATATGGGGTGTTGAGTCCATTTTGTTGAGCAAGGAGTAGCTCTTGTCTATTCCATATTTGGCTTAAGGAACTTTATCTGTGCTCATTTCAATCTCTGGTTTTATGCAGCACCCCAACTCACCTTTCCCCTTAAGCAAGCATAAGTTGGTTTTCTAAATTTGAGACCCTGTTCTGTTCTGTAATTCAGTTCCTGTGTAGCCAAGTTTACATTCCGTGTATTACTGATATCTTATGATGTTTCTTTTTCTGTGTGACTTATTTCAGTTAGAATCATCATACCTGAATCCACTCATTGTGCTGCTACGGGCCTGATGACATAGATTTCATTGCTGAGTGATATTGCTTTGTAAGTAAATACCACAACTTCTTTATCCATTTTTCACTTTCTGCGATGTTGAACTTGTACGGTAAACGAGGTTCTTGTAAACAGAGGCGTCCCAAACTTTGGGGTGGCTGTGTCTTTTTGATTTTAATTTCCCTAAGCTATAGGACCATAAGTGGAAGTGCCCTAGGCTCTGTTGCTTTGTTTTTTAGATGTTTCAGGAAACACCATACACTTCTCCCGAGTGTCTGTTGGCAATTTACATCCCGCCCATCAGCATAACGAGGCTCCCAGTTTTCCATGGCCTGTCCTGCCTTTCTGGATTTTACACTTTTTTCAGATGGCCCTTTTGACCGGGGGGGGGGGGGAAGTGAGACTTCATTGTAGTGCAGATTTCCTTTGCAAGCTTGCTTGGTTGGCCAAAAAGGGCGTATGCGTTTTTTCCTGAATATATTCAGGAAAAAACGCATACGCCCTTTTTGGCCAAGTGCATCATTGTGGACGTTCTGCCTCTTTTCCTATGCTTTCAATGCAATTCCAGTCTACCTCCTGAAATCGGTTTCCTGCAATTCTGCCCCGCTTTCAAGTCCTCTTGGCAGCCTTACTTCAGTATATTTTTGGACGATAGCTGTCATTTATAACTCTGCAGGTTTGTGAATTACAGTGCCCCTGAGCTCCTTTCTTCAACTCGTTTTCTTTTGAGCTGGCCGCAACACCGCAGGATGGCTTCAGGCCCTAATCTCATTCCGGCACGGCACGCTGAGCCTTTGGTTAGTTCCTCTTCCTGGTGGGAAATGAGAGTTAAATTTGCCCATCCAGACACCTCCAGCTAGTCTCTCATTGGTTCTCCCTATTCCTGTTCATCTTCCGCAGAAATTGCAAACTGGGTCAAACAGGAGGTTAAAGGCGCTGACTCTCCAAGTGGGGAGAGTGTTAGTAAAGCGTCTGGAATGTTGCACCCGAGTACCAGGGGAGGAAAACTGAGAGATATTTGAACACGTCTCCCGTTCACACTGTTGATCATACTCTGGGTTTCACATGCATGTTTTAGCTGAAGGAAGAATACCTTAAACCTGGAGAGTTGAAACCCGTGGAATGGGTACCATGCAATAAGACTTCAAAGGATCTTCATTTGCTCACCGAACCTCTCTAATCCTATCACTGCTGCGTTTATGCCCCTGTACACATGCTTGATTCTCTTTTGGAGACATAGCAATCCATAGGGTTTAAGATACTTACTAGTCAGGTACATTCTTAGGCATTTAATATGGGGTGTTGAGTCCATTTCGTTGAGCAAGGAGTAGCTCTTGTCTATTCCATATTTGGCTTAAGGAACTTTATCTGTGCTCATTTCAATCTCTGGTTTTATGCAGCACCCCAACTCACCTTTCCCCTTAAGCAAGCATAAGTTGGTTTTCTAAATTTGAGACCCTGTTCTGTTCTGTAATTCAGTTCCTGTGTAGCCAAGTTTACATTCCGTGTATTACTGATATCTTATGATGTTTCTTTTTCTGTGTGACTTATTTCACTTAGAATCATCGTACCTGATCCACTCATTATGCTGCTACGGGCCTGATGACATAGATTTCATTGCTGAGTGATATTGCTTTGTAAGTAAATACCACAACTTCTTTATCCATTTTTCACTTTCTGCGATGTTGAACTTGTACGGTAAACGAGGTTCTTGTAAGCAGAGGCGTCCCAAACTTTGGGGTGGCTGTGTCTTTTTGATTTTAATTTCCCTAAGCTATAAGGCCATAAGTGGAAGTGCCCTAGGCTCTGTTGCTTTATTTTTTAGATGTTTCAGGAAACACCATACACTTCTCCCGAGTGTCTGTTGGCAATTTACATCCCGCCCATCAGCATAACAAGGCTCCCAGTTCTCCATGGCCTGTCCTGCCTTTCTGGATTTTACACTTTTTTCAGATGGCCCTTTTGACCGGGGGGAAGTGAGACTTCATTGTAGTGCAGATTTCCTTTGCAAGCTTGCTTGGTTGGCCAAAAAGGGCGTATGTGTTTTTTCCTGAATATATTCAGGAAAAAACGCATACGCCCTTTTTGGCCAAGTGCATCATTGTGGACGTTCTGCCTCTTTTCCTATGCTTTCAATGCAATTCCAGTCTACCTCCTGAAATCGGTTTCCTGCAATTCTGCCCCACTTTCAAGTCCTCTTGGCAGCCTTACTTCAGTATATTTTTGGACGATAGCTGTGATTTATAACTCTGCAGGTTTGTGAATTACAGTGCCCCTGAGCTCCTTTCTTCAACTCGTTTTCCTTTGAGCTGGCCGCAACACCGCAGGATGGCTTCAGGCCCTAATCTGGTTCCGGCATGGCACGCTGAGCCTTTGGTTAGTTCCTCTTCCTGGTGGGAAATGAGAGTTAAATTTGCCCGTCCAGACACCTCCAGCTAGTCTCTCATTGGTTCTCCCTATTCCTGTTCATCTTCCGCAGAAATTGCAAACTGGGCCAAACAGGAGGTTAAAGGCGATGACTCTCCAAGTGGGGAGAGTGTTAGTAAAGCGTCTGGAATGTTGCACCCGAGTACCAGGGGAGGAAAACTGAGACATATTTGAACACGTCTCCCGTTCACACTGTTGAACATACTCTGGGTTTCACATGCATGTTTTAGCTGAAGGAAGAATACCTTAAACCTTGGTAGTTGAAACCCGTGGAATGGGTACCATGAAATATGACTTCAAAGGGTCTTCATTTGCTCACCGAACCTCTCCAATCCTATCACTGCTGCGTTTATGCCCCTGTACACACGCTTGATTCTCATTTGGAGACATAGCAATCCATAGGTTTTAAGATACTTACTAGTCAGGTACATTCTTAGGCATTTAATATGGGGTGTTGAGTCCATTTTGTTGAGCAAGGAGTAGCTCTTGTCTATTCCATATTTGGCTTAAGGAACTTTATCTGTGCTCATTTCAATCTCTGGTTTTATGCAGCACCCCAACTCACCTTTCCCCTTAAGCAAGCATAAGTTGGTTTTCTAAATTTGAGACCCTGTTCTGTTCTGTAATTCAGTTCCTGTGTAGCCAAGTTTACATTCCGTGTATTAGTGATATCTTATGATGTTTCTTTTTCTGTGTGACTTATTTCAGTTAGAATCATCGTACCTGATCCACTCATTATGCTGCTACGGGCCTGATGACATAGATTTCATTGCTGAGTGATATTGCTTTGTAAGTAAATACCACAACTTCTTTATCCATTTTTCAATTTCTGCGATGTTGAACTTGTACGGTAAACGAGGTTCTTGTAAACAGAGGCGTCCCAAACTTTGGGGTGGCTGTGTCTTTTTGATTTTAATTTCCCTAAGCTATAAGGCCATAAGTGGAAGTGCCCTAGGCTCTGTTGCTTTATTTTTTAGATGTTTCAGGAAACACCATACACTTCTCCCGAGTGTCTGTTGGCAATTTACATCCCGCCCATCAGCATAACAAGGCTCCCAGTTCTCCATGGCCTGTCCTGCCTTTCTGGATTTTACACTTTTTTCAGATGGCCCTTTTGACCGGGGGGAAGTGAGACTTCATTGTAGTGCAGATTTCCTTTGCAAGCTTGCTTGGTTGGCCAAAAAGGGCGTATGTGTTTTTTCCTGAATATATTCAGGAAAAAACGCATACGCCCTTTTTGGCCAAGTGCATCATTGTGGACGTTCTGCCTCTTTTCCTATGCTTTCAATGCAATTCCAGTCTACCTCCTGAAATCGGTTTCCTGCAATTCTGCCCCACTTTCAAGTCCTCTTGGCAGCCTTACTTCAGTATATTTTTGGACGATAGCTGTCATTTATAACTCTGCAGGTTTGTGAATTACAGTGCCCCTGAGCTCCTTTCTTCAACTCGTTTTCCTTTGAGCTGGCCGCAACACCGCAGGATGGCTTCAGGCCCTAATCTGGTTCCGGCATGGCACGCTGAGCCTTTGGTTAGTTCCTCTTCCTGGTGGGAAATGAGAGTTAAATTTGCCCGTCCAGACACCTCCAGCTAGTCTCTCATTGGTTCTCCCTATTCCTGTTCATCTTCCGCAGAAATTGCAAACTGGGCCAAACAGGAGGTTAAAGGCGATGACTCTCCGAGTGGGGAGAGTGTTAGTAAAGCGTCTGGAATGTTGCACCCGAGTACCAGGGGAGGAAAACTGAGACATATTTGAACACGTCTCCCGTTCACACTGTTGAACATACTCTGGGTTTCACATGCATGTTTTAGCTGAAGGAAGAATACCTTAAACCTTGGTAGTTGAAACCCGTGGAATGGGTACCATGAAATATGACTTCAAAGGGTCTTCATTTGCTCACCGAACCTCTCCAATCCTATCACTGCTGCGTTTATGCCCCTGTACACACGCTTGATTCTCATTTGGAGACATAGCAATCCATAGGTTTTAAGATACTTACTAGTCAGGTACATTCTTAGGCATTTAATATGGGGTGTTGAGTCCATTTTGTTGAGCAAGGAGTAGCTCTTGTCTATTCCATATTTGGCTTAAGGAACTTTATCTGTGCTCATTTCAATCTCTGGTTTTATGCAGCACCCCAACTCACCTTTCCCCTTAAGCAAGCATAAGTTGGTTTTCTAAATTTGAGACCCTGTTCTGTTCTGTAATTCAGTTCCTGTGTAGCCAAGTTTACATTCCGTGTATTACTGATATCTTATGATGTTTCTTTTTCTGTGTGACTTATTTCAGTTAGAATCATCATACCTGAATCCACTCATTGTGCTGCTAAGGGCCTGATGACATAGATTTCATTGCTGAGTGATATTGCTTTGTAAGTAAATACCACAACTTCTTTATCCATTTTTCACTTTCTGCGATGTTGAACTTGTACGGTAAACGAGGTTCTTGTAAACAGAGGCGTCCCAAACTTTGGGGTGGCTGTGTCTTTTTGATTTTAATTTCCCTAAGCTATAGGACCATAAGTGGAAGTGCCCTAGGCTCTGTTGCTTTGTTTCTTAGATGTTTCAGGAAACACCATACACTTCTCCCGAGTGTCTGTTGGCAATTTACATCCCACCCATCAGCATAACAAGGCTCCCAGTTCTCCATGGCCTGTCCTGCCTTTCTGGATTTTACACTTTTTTCAGATGGCCCTTTTGACTGGGGGGAAGTGAGACTTCATTGTAGTGCAGATTTCCTTTGCAAGTTTGCTTGGTTGGCCAAAAAGGGCGTATGCGTTTCTTCCTGAATATATTCAGGAAAAAACGCATACGCCCTTTTTGGCCAAGTGCATCATTGTGGACGTTCTGCCTCTTTTCCTATGCTTTCAATGCAATTCCAGTCTACCTCCTGAAATCGGTTTCCTGCAATTCTGCCCCGCTTTCAAGTCCTCTTGGCAGCCTTACTTCAGTATATTTTTGGACGATAGCTGTCATTTATAACTCTGCAGGTTTGTGAATTACAGTGCCCCTGAGCTCCTTTCTTCAACTCGCTTTCTTTTGAGCTGGCCGCAACACCGCAGGATGGCTTCAGGCCCTAATCTCATTCCGGCACGGCACGCTGAGCCTTTGGTTATTTCCTCTTCCTGTTGGGAAATGAGAGTTAAATTTGCCCGTCCAGACACCTCCAGCTAGTCTCTCATTGGTTCTCCCTATTCCTGTTCATCTTCCGCAGTAATTGCAAACTGGGCCAAACAGGAGGTTAAAGGCGCTGACTCTCCAAGTGGGGAGAGTGTTAGTAAAGCGTCTGGAATGTTGCACCCGAGTACCAGGGGAGGAAAACTGAGACATATTTGAACACGTCGCCCGATCACATGGTTGATCATACTCTGGGTTCCACATGCATGTTTTAGCTGAAGGAAGAATACCTTAAACCTGGGTAGCTGAAACCCGTGGAATGGGTACCATGCAATATGACTTCAAAGGGTCTTCATTTGCTCACCGAACCTCTCCAATCCTATCACTGCTGCGTTTATGCCCCTGTACACACGCTTGATTCTCTTTTGGAGACATAGCAATCCATAGGTTTTAAGATGCTTACTAGTCAGGTACATTCTTAGGCGTTTAATATGGGATGTTGAGTCCATTTCATTGAGCAAGGAGTAGCTCTTGCCTATTCCATATTTGGCTTAAGGAACTTTATCTGTGCTCATTTCAATCTCTGGTTTTATGCAGCACCCCAACTCACCTTTCCCCTTAAGCAAGCATAAGTTGGTTTTCTAAATTTGAGACCCTGTTCTGTTTTGGAATTCAGTTCCTGTGTAGACAAGTTTACATTCCGTGTATTAGTGATATCTTATGATGTTTCTTTTTCTGTGTGACTATTTTCAGTTAGAATCATCGTACCTGAATCCACTCATTATGCTGCTATGGGCCTGATGACATAGATTTCATTGCTGAGTGATACTGCATTGTACGTAAGTACCACAAGTTCTTTATCCATTTTTCACTTTCTGTGATATTGAACTTGTACGGTAAACGAGGTTCTTGTAAACAGAGGCTTCCCAAACTTTGGGTTGGCTGTGTCTTTTTTGTTTTAATTTCCCTAAGCTATAGGACCATAAGTGGAAGTGCCCTAGGCTCTGTTGCTTTGTTTTTTAGATGTTTCAGGAAACACCATACACTTCTCCCGAGTGTCTGTTGGCAGTTTACATCCCACCCATCAGCATAACAAGGCTCCCAGTTCTCCATGGCCTGTCCTGCCTTTCTGGATTTTACACTTTTTTCAGATGGCCCTTTTGAGCGGGGGGAAGTGAGACTTCATTGTAGTGCAGATTTCCTTTGCAAACTTGCTTGGTTGGCCAAAAAGGGCGTATGCGTTTTTTCCTGAATATATTCAGGAAAAAACGCATACGCCCTTTTTGGACAAGTGCATCATTGTGGACGTTCTGCCTCTTTTCCTATGCTTTCAATGCAATTCCAGTCTACCTCCTGAAATCGGTTTCCTGCAATTCTGCCCCGCTTTCAAGTCCTCTTGGCAGCCTTACTTCAGTATATTTTTGGACGATAGCTGTCATTTATAACTCTGCAGGTTTGTGAATTACAGTGCCCCTGAGCTCCTTTCTTCAACTCGCTTTCTTTTGAGCTGGCCACAACACCGCAGGATGGCTTCAGGCCCTAATCTGGTTCCGGCACGGCACGCTGAGCCTTTGGTTAGTTCCTCTTCCTGGTGGGAAATGAGAGTTAAATTTGCCCGTCCAGACACCTCCAGCTAGTCTCTCATTGGTTCTCCCTATTCCTGTTCATCTTCCGCAGAAATTGCAAACTGGGCCAAACAGGAGGTTAAAGGCGCTGACTCTCCAAGTGGGGAGGGTGTGAGTAAACCGTCTGGAATGTTGCACCCGAGTACCAGGGGAGGAAAACTGAGACATATTTGAACACGTCTCCCGATCACATGGTTGATCATACTCTGGGTTCCACATGCATGTTTTAGCTGAAGGAAGAATACCTTAAACCTGGAGAGTTGAGACCAGTGGAAAGGGTACCATGCAATATGACTTCAAAGGGTCTTCATTTGCTCACCGAACCTCTCCAATCCTATCACTGCTGCGTTTATGCCCCTGTACACACGCTTGATTCTCTTTTGGAGACATAGCAATCCATAGGTTTTAAGATACTTACTAGTCAGGTACATTCTTAGGCGTTTAATATGGGGTGTTGAGTCCATTTCGTTGAGCAAGGAGTAGCTCTTGTCTATTCCATATTTGGCTTAAGGAACTTTATCTGTGCTCATTTCAATCTCTGGTTTTATGCAGCACCCCAACTCACCTTTCCCCTTAAGCAAGCATAAGTTGGTTTTCTAAATTTGAGACCCTGTTCTGCTTTGGAATTCAGTTCCTGTGTAGCCAAGTTTACATTCCGTGTATTAGTGATATCTTATGATGTTTCTTTTTCTGTGTGACTTATTTCAGTTAGAATCATCGTACCTGAATCCACTCATTATGCTGCTACGGGCCTGATGACATAGATTTCATTGCTGAGTGATACTGCATTGTACGTAAGTACCACAACTTCTTTATCCATTTTTCACTTTCTGTGATATTGAACTTGTACGGTAAACGAGGTTCTTGTAAACAGAGGCGTCCCAAACTTTGGGGTGGCTGTGTCTTTTTGATTTTAATTTCCCTAAGCTATAGGACCATAAGTGGAAGTGCCCTAGGCTCTGTTGCTTTGTTTCTTAGATGTTTCAGGAAACACCATACACTTCTCCCGAGTGTCTGTTGGCAATTTACATCCCGCCCATCAGCATAACAAGGCTCCCAGTTCTCCATGGCCTGTCCTGCCTTTCTGGATTTTACACTTTTTTCAGATGGCCCTTTTGACCGGGGGGAAGTGAGACTTCATTGTAGTGCAGATTTCCTTTGCAAGTTTGCTTGGTTGGCCAAAAAGGGCGTATGCGTTTTTTCCTGAATATATTCAGGAAAAAACGCATACGCCCTTTTTGGCCAAGTGCATCATTGTGGACGTTCTGCCTCTTTTCCTATGCTTTCAATGCAATTCCAGTCTACCTCCTGAAATCGGTTTCCTGCAATTCTGCCCCGCTTTCAAGTCCTCTTGGCAGCCTTACTTCAGTATATTTTTGGACGATAGCTGTCATTTATAACTCTGCAGGTTTGTGAATTACAGTGCCCCTGAGCTCCTTTCTTCAACTCGCTTTCTTGTGAGCTGGCCGCAACACCGCAGGATGGCTTCAGGCCCTAATCTGGTTCCGGCACGGCACGCTGAGCCTTTGGTTAATTCCTCTTCCTGGTGGGAAATGAGAGTTAAATTTGCCCGTCCAGACACCTCCAGCTAGTCTCTCATTGGTTCTGGCTATTCCTGTTCATCTTCCGCAGAAATTGCAACCTGGGCCAAACAGGAGGTTAAAGGGACTGACTCTCCAAGTCGGGAGAGTGTTAGTAAAGCGTCTGGAATGTTGCACCCGATTACCAGGGGAAGAAAACTGAGACATATTTGAACACGTCTCCCGTTCACACGGTTGATCATACTCTGGGTTTCACATGCATGTTTTAGCTGAAGGAAGAATACCTTAAACCTGGGTAGTTGAAACCCGTGGAATGGGTACCATGCAATATGACTTCAAAGGGTCTTCATTTGCTCACCGAACCTCTCCAATCCTATCACTGCTGCGTTTATGTCCCTGTACACATGCTTGATTCTCTTTCGGAGACATAGCAATCCATAGGTTTTAAGATACTTAAGAGTCAGGTACATTCTTAGGCGTTTAATATGCGGTGTTGAGTCCATTTCGTTGAGCAAGGAGTAGCTCTTGTCTATTCCATATTTGGCTTAAGGAACTTTATCTGTGCTCATTTCAATCTCTGGTTTTATGCAGCACCCCAACTCACCTTTACCCTTAAACAAGCATAAGGTGGTTTTCTAAATTTGAGACCCTGTTCTGTTCTGTAATTCAGTTCCTGTGTAGCCAAGTTTACATTCCGTGTATTACTGATATCTTATGATGTTTCTTTTTCTGTGTGACTTATTTCAGTTAGAATCATCGTACCTGAATCCACTCATTGTGCTGCTACGGGCCTGATGACATAGATTTCACTGCTGAGTGATACTGCATTGTACGTAAGTACCACAAGTTCTTTATCCATTTTTCACTTTCTGTGATATTGAACTTGTACGGTAAACGAGGTTCTTGTAAACAGAGGCGTCCCAAACATTGGGGTGGCTGTATCTTTTTGATTTTAATTTCCCTAAGCTATAGGACCATAAGTGGAAGTGCCCTAGGCTCTGTTGCTTTGTTTTTTAGACGTTTCAGGAAACACCATACACTTCTCCCGAGTGTCTGTTGGCAATTTACATCCCGCCCATCAGCATAACAAGGCTCCCAGTTCTCCATGGCCTGTCCTGCCTTTCTGGATTTTACACTTTTTTCACATGGCCCTTTTGACCGGGGGGAAGTGAGACTTCATTGTAGTGCAGATTTCCTTTGCAAGCTTGCTTGGTTGGCCAAAAAGGGCGTATGCGTTTTTTCCTGAATATATTCAGGAAAAAACGCATACGCCCTTTTTGGCCAAGTGCATCATTGTGGACGTTCTGCCTCTTTTCCTATGCTTTCAATGCAATTCCAGTCTACCTCCTGAAATCGGTTTCCTGCAATTCTGCCCCGCTTTCAAGTCCTCTTGGCAGCCTTACTTCAGTATATTTTTGGACGATAGCTGTCATTTATAACTCTGCAGGTTTGTGAATTACAGTGCCCCTGAGCTCCTTTCTTCAACTCGTTTTCTTGTGAGCTGGCCGCAACACCACAGGATGGCTTCAGGCCCTAATCTGGTTCCGGCACGGCACGCTGAGCCTTTGGTTATTTCCTCTTCCTGGTGGGAAATGAGAGTTAAATTTGCCCGTCCAGACACCTCCAGCTAGTCTCTCATTGGTTCTCGCTATTCCTGTTCATCTTCCGCAGAAATTGCAAACTGGGTCAAACAGGAGGTTAAAGGGACTGACTCTCCAAGTCGGGAGAGTGTTAGTAAAGCGTCTGGAATGTTGCACCCGAGTACCAGGGTACGAAAACTGAGACATATTTGAACACGTCTCCCGATCACATGGTTGATCATACTCTAGGTTCCACATGCATGTTTTAGCTGAAGGAAGAATACCTTAAACCTGGGTAGTTGAAACCCGTGGAATGGGTACCATGCAATATGACTTCAAAGGGTCTTCATTTGCTCACCGAACCTCTCCAATCCTATCACTGCTGCGTTTATGTCCCTGTACACATGCTTGATTCTCTTTCGGAGACATAGCAATCCATAGGTTTTAAGATACTTAAGAGTCAGGTACATTCTTAGGCGTTTAATATGCGGTGTTGAGTCCATTTCGTTGAGCAAGGAGTAGCTCTTGTCTATTCCATATTTGGCTTAAGGAACTTTATCTGTGCTCATTTCAATCTCTGGTTTTATGCAGCACCCCAACTCACCTTTACCCTTAAACAAGCATAAGGTGGTTTTCTAAATTTGAGACCCTGTTCTGTTCTGTAATTCAGTTCCTGTGTAGCCAAGTTTACATTCCGTGTATTACTGATATCTTATGATGTTTCTTTTTCTGTGTGACTTATTTCAGTTAGAATCATCGTACCTGAATCCACTCATTGTGCTGCTACGGGCCTGATGACATAGATTTCACTGCTGAGTGATACTGCATTGTACGTAAGTACCACAAGTTCTTTATCCATTTTTCACTTTCTGTGATATTGAACTTGTACGGTAAACGAGGTTCTTGTAAACAGAGGCGTCCCAAACATTGGGGTGGCTGTATCTTTTTGATTTTAATTTCCCAAAGCTATAGGACCATAAGTGGAAGTGCCCTAGGCTCTGTTGCTTTGTTTTTTAGATGTTTCAGGAAACACCATACACTTCTCCCGAGTGTCTGTTGGCAATTTACATCCCGCCCATCAGCATAACAAGGCTCCCAGTTCTCCATGGCCTGTCCTGCCTTTCTGGATTTTACACATTTTTCAGATGGCCCTTTTGACCGGCGGGAAGTGAGACTTCATTGTAGTGCAGATTTCCTTTGCAAGCTTGCTTGGTTGGCCAAAAAGGGCGTATGCGTTTTTTCCTGAATATATTCAGGAAAAAACGCATACGCCCTTTTTGGCCAAGTGCATCATTGTGGACGTTCTGCCTCTTTTCCTATGCTTTCAATGCAATTCCAGTCTACCTCCTGAAATCGGTTTCCTGCAATTCTGCCCCGCTTTCAAGTCCTCTTGGCAGCCTTACTTCAGTATATTTTTGGACGATAGTTGTCATTTATAACTCTGCAGGTTTGTGAATTACAGTGCCCCTGAGCTCCTTTCTTCAACTCGTTTTCTTGTGAGCTGGCCGCAACACCGCAGGATGGCTTCAGGCCCTAATCTGGTTCCGGCACGGCACGCTGAGCCTTTGGTTATTTCCTCTTCCTGGTGGGAAATGAGAGTTAAATTTGCCCGTCCAGACACCTCCAGCTAGTCTCTCATTGGTTCTCGCTATTCCTGTTCATCTTCCGCAGAAATTGCAAACTGGGCCAAACAGGAGGTTAAAGGGACTGACTCTCCAAGTCGGGAGAGTGTTAGTAAAGCGTCTGGAATGTTGCACCCGAGTACCAGGGTACGAAAACTGAGACATATTTGAACACGTCTCCCGATCACATGGTTGATCATACTCTAGGTTCCACATGCATGTTTTAGCTGAAGGAAGAATACCTTAAACCTGGGTAGTTGAAACCCGTGGAATGGGTACCATGCAATATGACTTCAAAGGGTCTTCATTTGCTCACCGAACCTCTCCAATCCTATCACTGCTGCGTTTATGTCCCTGTACACATGCTTGATTCTCTTTCGGAGACATAGCAATCCATAGGTTTTAAGATACTTAAGAGTCAGGTACATTCTTAGGCGTTTAATATGCGGTGTTGAGTCCATTTCGTTGAGCAAGGAGTAGCTCTTGTCTATTCCATATTTGGCTTAAGGAACTTTATCTGTGCTCATTTCAATCTCTGGTTTTATGCAGCACCCCAACTCACCTTTACCCTTAAACAAGCATAAGGTGGTTTTCTAAATTTGAGACCCTGTTCTGTTCTGTAATTCAGTTCCTGTGTAGCCAAGTTTACATTCCGTGTATTACTGATATCTTATGATGTTTCTTTTTCTGTGTGACTTATTTCAGTTAGAATCATCGTACCTGAATCCACTCATTGTGCTGCTACGGGCCTGATGACATAGATTTCACTGCTGAGTGATACTGCATTGTACGTAAGTACCACAAGTTCTTTATCCATTTTTCACTTTCTGTGATATTGAACTTGTACGGTAAACGAGGTTCTTGTAAACAGAGGCGTCCCAAACATTGGGGTGGCTGTATCTTTTTGATTTTAATTTCCCAAAGCTATAGGACCATAAGTGGAAGTGCCCTAGGCTCTGTTGCTTTGTTTTTTAGATGTTTCAGGAAACACCATACACTTCTCCCGAGTGTCTGTTGGCAATTTACATCCCGCCCATCAGCATAACAAGGCTCCCAGTTCTCCATGGCCTGTCCTGCCTTTCTGGATTTTACACATTTTTCAGATGGCCCTTTTGACCGGGGGGAAGTGAGACTTCATTGTAGTGCAGATTTCCTTTGCAAGCTTGCTTGGTTGGCCAAAAAGGGCGTATGCGTTTTTTCCTGAATATATTCAGGAAAAAACGCATACGCCCTTTTTGGCCAAGTGCATCATTGTGGACGTTCTGCCTCTTTTCCTATGCTTTCAATGCAATTCCAGTCTACCTCCTGAAATCGGTTTCCTGCAATTCTGCCCCGCTTTCAAGTCCTCTTGGCAGCCTTACTTCAGTATATTTTTGGACGATAGTTGTCATTTATAACTCTGCAGGTTTGTGAATTACAGTGCCCCTGAGCTCCTTTCTTCAACTCGTTTTCTTGTGAGCTGGCCGCAACACCGCAGGATGGCTTCAGGCCCTAATCTGGTTCCGGCACGGCACGCTGAGCCTTTGGTTATTTCCTCTTCCTGGTGGGAAATGAGAGTTAAATTTGCCCGTCCAGACACCTCCAGCTAGTCTCTCATTGGTTCTCGCTATTCCTGTTCATCTTCCGCAGAAATTGCAAACTGGGCCAAACAGGAGGTTAAAGGGACTGACTCTCCAAGTCGGGAGAGTGTTAGTAAAGCGTCTGGAATGTTGCACCCGAGTACCAGGGTACGAAAACTGAGACATATTTGAACACGTCTCCCGATCACATGGTTGATCATACTCTAGGTTCCACATGCATGTTTTAGCTGAAGGAAGAATACCTTAAACCTGGGTAGTTGAAACCCGTGGAATGGGTACCATGCAATATGACTTCAAAGGGTCTTCATTTGCTCACCGAACCTCTCCAATCCTATCACTGCTGCGTTTATGTCCCTGTACACATGCTTGATTCTCTTTCGGAGACATAGCAATCCATAGGTTTTAAGATACTTAAGAGTCAGGTACATTCTTAGGCGTTTAATATGCGGTGTTGAGTCCATTTCGTTGAGCAAGGAGTAGCTCTTGTCTATTCCATATTTGGCTTAAGGAACTTTATCTGTGCTCATTTCAATCTCTGGTTTTATGCAGCACCCCAACTCACCTTTCCCCTTAAACAAGCATAAGGTGGTTTTCTAAATTTGAGACCCTGTTCTGTTCTGTAATTCAGTTCCTGTGTAGCCAAGTTTACATTCCGTGTATTACTGATATCTTATGATGTTTCTTTTTCTGTGTGACTTATTTCAGTTAGAATCATCGTACCTGAATCCACTCATTGTGCTGCTACGGGCCTGATGACATAGATTTCACTGCTGAGTGATACTGCATTGTACGTAAGTACCAGAAGTTCTTTATCCATTTTTCACTTTCTGTGATATTGAACTTGTACGGTAAACGAGGTTCTTGTAAACAGAGGCGTCCCAAACATTGGGGTGGCTGTATCTTTTTGATTTTAATTTCCCAAAGCTATAGGACCATAAGTGGAAGTGCCCTAGGCTCTGTTGCTTTGTTTTTTAGATGTTTCAGGAAACACCATACACTTCTCCCGAGTGTCTGTTGGCAATTTACATCCCGCCCATCAGCATAACAAGGCTCCCAGTTCTCCATGGCCTGTCCTGCCTTTCTGGATTTTACACATTTTTCAGATGGCCCTTTTGACCGGGGGGAAGTGAGACTTCATTGTAGTGCAGATTTCCTTTGCAAGCTTGCTTGGTTGGCCAAAAAGGGCGTATGCGTTTTTTCCTGAATATATTCAGGAAAAAACGCATACGCCCTTTTTGGCCAAGTGCATCATTGTGGACGTTCTGCCTCTTTTCCTATGCTTTCAATGCAATTCCAGTCTACCTCCTGAAATCGGTTTCCTGCAATTCTGCCCCGCTTTCAAGTCCTCTTGGCAGCCTTACTTCAGTATATTTTTGGACGATAGTTGTCATTTATAACTCTGCAGGTTTGTGAATTACAGTGCCCCTGAGCTCCTTTCTTCAACTCGTTTTCTTGTGAGCTGGCCGCAACACCGCAGGATGGCTTCAGGCCCTAATCTGGTTCCGGCACGGCACGCTGAGCCTTTGGTTATTTCCTCTTCCTGGTGGGAAATGAGAGTTAAATTTGCCCGTCCAGACACCTCCAGCTAGTCTCTCATTGGTTCTCGCTATTCCTGTTCATCTTCCGCAGAAATTGCAAACTGGGCCAAACAGGAGGTTAAAGGGACTGACTCTCCAAGTCGGGAGAGTGTTAGTAAAGCGTCTGGAATGTTGCACCCGAGTACCAGGGTACGAAAACTGAGACATATTTGAACACGTCTCCCGATCACATGGTTGATCATACTCTAGGTTCCACATGCATGTTTTAGCTGAAGGAAGAATACCTTAAACCTGGGTAGTTGAAACCCGTGGAATGGGTACCATGCAATATGACTTCAAAGGGTCTTCATTTGCTCACCGAACCTCTCCAATCCTATCACTGCTGCGTTTACGTCCCTGTACACATGCTTGATTCTCTTTCGGAGACATAGCAATCCATAGGTTTTAAGATACTTAAGAGTCAGGTACATTCTTAGGCGTTTAATATGCGGTGTTGAGTCCATTTCGTTGAGCAAGGAGTAGCTCTTGTCTATTCCATATTTGGCTTAAGGAACTTTATCTGTGCTCATTTCAATCTCTGGTTTTATGCAGCACCCCAACTCACCTTTCCCCTTAAACAAGCATAAGTTGGTTTTCTAAATTTGAGACCCTGTTCTGTTCTGTAATTCAGTTCCTGTGTAGCCAAGTTTACATTCCGTGTATTACTGATATCTTATGATGTTTCTTTTTCTGTGTGACTTATTTCAGTTAGAATCATCGTACCTGAATCCACTCATTGTGCTGCTACGGGCCTGATGACATAGATTTCACTGCTGAGTGATACTGCATTGTACGTAAGTACCACAAGTTCTTTATCCATTTTTCACTTTCTGTGATATTGAACTTGTACGGTAAACGAGGTTCTTGTAAACAGAGGCGTCCCAAACATTGGGGTGGCTGTATCTTTTTGATTTTAATTTCCCTAAGCTATAGGACCATAAGTGGAAGTGCCCTAGGCTCTGTTGCTTTGTTTTTTAGATGTTTCAGGAAACACCATACACTTCTCCCGAGTGTCTGTTGGCAATTTACATCCCGCCCATCAGCATAACAAGGCTCCCAGTTCTCCATGGCCTGTCCTGCCTTTCTGGATTTTACACTTTTTTCAGATGGCCCTTTTGACCGGGGGGAAGTGAGACTTCATTGTAGTGCAGATTTCCTTTGCAAGCTTGCTTGGTTGGCCAAAAAGGGCGTATGCGTTTTTTCCTGAGGAAAAAACGCATACGCCCTTTTTGGCCAAGTGCATCATTGTGGACGTTCTGCCTCTTTTCCTATGCTTTCGATGCAATTCCAGTCTACCTCCTGAAATCGGTTTCCTGCAATTCTGCCCCGCTTTCAAGTCCTCTTGGCAGCCTTACTTCAGTATATTTTTGGACGATAGTTGTCATTTATAACTCTGCAGGTTTGTGAATTACAGTGCCCCTGAGCTCCTTTCTTCAACTCGTTTTCTTGTGAGCTGGCCGCAACACCGCAGGATGGCTTCAGGCCCTAATCTGGTTCCGGCACGGCACGCTGAGCCTTTGGTTATTTCCTCTTCCTGGTGGGAAATGAGAGTTAAATTTGCCCGTCCAGACACCTGCAGCTAGTCTCTCATTGGTTCTCGCTATTCCTGTTCATCTTCCGCAGAAATTGCAAACTGGGTCAAACAGGAGGTTAAAGGGACTGACTCTCCAAGTCGGGAGAGTGTTAGTAAAGCGTCTGGAATGTTGCACCCGAGTACCAGGGTACGAAAACTGAGACATATTTGAACACGTCTCCCGATCACATGGTTGATCATACTCTAGGTTCCACATGCATGTTTTAGCTGAAGGAAGAATACCTTAAACCTGGGTAGTTGAAACCCGTGGAATGGGTACCATGCAATATGACTTCAAAGGGTCTTCATTTGCTCACCGAACCTCTCCAATCCTATCACTGCTGCGTTTATGTCCCTGTACACATGCTTGATTCTCTTTCGGAGACATAGCAATCCATAGGTTTTAAGATACTTAAGAGTCAGGTACATTCTTAGGCGTTTAATATGCGGTGTTGAGTCCATTTCGTTGAGCAAGGAGTAGCTCTTGTCTATTCCATATTTGGCTTAAGGAACTTTATCTGTGCTCATTTCAATCTCTGGTTTTATGCAGCACCCCAACTCACCTTTACCCTTAAACAAGCATAAGGTGGTTTTCTAAATTTGAGACCCTGTTCTGTTCTGTAATTCAGTTCCTGTGTAGCCAAGTTTACATTCCGTGTATTACTGATATCTTATGATGTTTCTTTTTCTGTGTGACTTATTTCAGTTAGAATCATCGTACCTGAATCCACTCATTGTGCTGCTACGGGCCTGATGACATAGATTTCACTGCTGAGTGATACTGCATTGTACGTAAGTACCACAAGTTCTTTATCCATTTTTCACTTTCTGTGATATTGAACTTGTACGGTAAACGAGGTTCTTGTAAACAGAGGCGTCCCAAACATTGGGGTGGCTGTATCTTTTTGATTTTAATTTCCCAAAGCTATAGGACCATAAGTGGAAGTGCCCTAGGCTCTGTTGCTTTGTTTTTTAGATGTTTCAGGAAACACCATACACTTCTCCCGAGTGTCTGTTGGCAATTTACATCCCGCCCATCAGCATAACAAGGCTCCCAGTTCTCCATGGCCTGTCCTGCCTTTCTGGATTTTACACATTTTTCAGATGGCCCTTTTGACCGGGGGGAAGTGAGACTTCATTGTAGTGCAGATTTCCTTTGCAAGCTTGCTTGGTTGGCCAAAAAGGGCGTATGCGTTTTTTCCTGAATATATTCAGGAAAAAACGCATACGCCCTTTTTGGCCAAGTGCATCATTGTGGACGTTCTGCCTCTTTTCCTATGCTTTCAATGCAATTCCAGTCTACCTCCTGAAATCGGTTTCCTGCAATTCTGCCCCGCTTTCAAGTCCTCTTGGCAGCCTTACTTCAGTATATTTTTGGACGATAGTTGTCATTTATAACTCTGCAGGTTTGTGAATTACAGTGCCCCTGAGCTCCTTTCTTCAACTCGTTTTCTTGTGAGCTGGCCGCAACACCGCAGGATGGCTTCAGGCCCTAATCTGGTTCCGGCACGGCACGCTGAGCCTTTGGTTATTTCCTCTTCCTGGTGGGAAATGAGAGTTAAATTTGCCCGTCCAGACACCTCCAGCTAGTCTCTCATTGGTTCTCGCTATTCCTGTTCATCTTCCGCAGAAATTGCAAACTGGGCCAAACAGGAGGTTAAAGGGACTGACTCTCCAAGTCGGGAGAGTGTTAGTAAAGCGTCTGGAATGTTGCACCCGAGTACCAGGGTACGAAAACTGAGACATATTTGAACACGTCTCCCGATCACATGGTTGATCATACTCTAGGTTCCACATGCATGTTTTAGCTGAAGGAAGAATACCTTAAACCTGGGTAGTTGAAACCCGTGGAATGGGTACCATGCAATATGACTTCAAAGGGTCTTCATTTGCTCACCGAACCTCTCCAATCCTATCACTGCTGCGTTTACGTCCCTGTACACATGCTTGATTCTCTTTCGGAGACATAGCAATCCATAGGTTTTAAGATACTTAAGAGTCAGGTACATTCTTAGGCGTTTAATATGCGGTGTTGAGTCCATTTCGTTGAGCAAGGAGTAGCTCTTGTCTATTCCATATTTGGCTTAAGGAACTTTATCTGTGCTCATTTCAATCTCTGGTTTTATGCAGCACCCCAACTCACCTTTACCCTTAAACAAGCATAAGGTGGTTTTCTAAATTTGAGACCCTGTTCTGTTCTGTAATTCAGTTCCTGTGTAGCCAAGTTTACATTCCGTGTATTACTGATATCTTATGATGTTTCTTTTTCTGTGTGACTTATTTCAGTTAGAATCATCGTACCTGAATCCACTCATTGTGCTGCTACGGGCCTGATGACATAGATTTCACTGCTGAGTGATACTGCATTGTACGTAAGTACCACAAGTTCTTTATCCATTTTTCACTTTCTGTGATATTGAACTTGTACGGTAAACGAGGTTCTTGTAAACAGAGGCGTCCCAAACATTGGGGTGGCTGTATCTTTTTGATTTTAATTTCCCAAAGCTATAGGACCATAAGTGGAAGTGCCCTAGGCTCTGTTGCTTTGTTTTTTAGATGTTTCAGGAAACACCATACACTTCTCCCGAGTGTCTGTTGGCAATTTACATCCCGCCCATCAGCATAACAAGGCTCCCAGTTCTCCATGGCCTGTCCTGCCTTTCTGGATTTTACACATTTTTCAGATGGCCCTTTTGACCGGGGGGAAGTGAGACTTCATTGTAGTGCAGATTTCCTTTGCAAGCTTGCTTGGTTGGCCAAAAAGGGCGTATGCGTTTTTTCCTGAATATATTCAGGAAAAAACGCATACGCCCTTTTTGGCCAAGTGCATCATTGTGGACGTTCTGCCTCTTTTCCTATGCTTTCAATGCAATTCCAGTCTACCTCCTGAAATCGGTTTCCTGCAATTCTGCCCCGCTTTCAAGTCCTCTTGGCAGCCTTACTTCAGTATATTTTTGGACGATAGTTGTCATTTATAACTCTGCAGGTTTGTGAATTACAGTGCCCCTGAGCTCCTTTCTTCAACTCGTTTTCTTGTGAGCTGGCCGCAACACCGCAGGATGGCTTCAGGCCCTAATCTGGTTCCGGCACGGCACGCTGAGCCTTTGGTTATTTCCTCTTCCTGGTGGGAAATGAGAGTTAAATTTGCCCGTCCAGACACCTCCAGCTAGTCTCTCATTGGTTCTCGCTATTCCTGTTCATCTTCCGCAGAAATTGCAAACTGGGCCAAACAGGAGGTTAAAGGGACTGACTCTCCAAGTCGGGAGAGTGTTAGTAAAGCGTCTGGAATGTTGCACCCGAGTACCAGGGTACGAAAACTGAGACATATTTGAACACGTCTCCCGATCACATGGTTGATCATACTCTAGGTTCCACATGCATGTTTTAGCTGAAGGAAGAATACCTTAAACCTGGGTAGTTGAAACCCGTGGAATGGGTACCATGCAATATGACTTCAAAGGGTCTTCATTTGCTCACCGAACCTCTCCAATCCTATCACTGCTGCGTTTACGTCCCTGTACACATGCTTGATTCTCTTTCGGAGACATAGCAATCCATAGGTTTTAAGATACTTAAGAGTCAGGTACATTCTTAGGCGTTTAATATGCGGTGTTGAGTCCATTTCGTTGAGCAAGGAGTAGCTCTTGTCTATTCCATATTTGGCTTAAGGAACTTTATCTGTGCTCATTTCAATCTCTGGTTTTATGCAGCACCCCAACTCACCTTTACCCTTAAACAAGCATAAGGTGGTTTTCTAAATTTGAGACCCTGTTCTGTTCTGTAATTCAGTTCCTGTGTAGCCAAGTTTACATTCCGTGTATTACTGATATCTTATGATGTTTCTTTTTCTGTGTGACTTATTTCAGTTAGAATCATCGTACCTGAATCCACTCATTGTGCTGCTACGGGCCTGATGACATAGATTTCACTGCTGAGTGATACTGCATTGTACGTAAGTACCACAAGTTCTTTATCCATTTTTCACTTTCTGTGATATTGAACTTGTACGGTAAACGAGGTTCTTTTAAACAGAGGCGTCCCAAACATTGGGGTGGCTGTATCTTTTTGATTTTAATTTCCCTAAGCTATAGGACCATAAGTGGAAGTGCCCTAGGCTCTGTTGCTTTGTTTTTTAGATGTTTCAGGAAACACCATACACTTCTCCCGAGTGTCTGTTGGCAATTTACATCCCGCCCATCAGCATAACAAGGCTCCCAGTTCTCCATGGCCTGTCCTGCCTTTCTGGATTTTACACTTTTTTCAGATGGCCCTTTTGACCGGGGGGAAGTGAGACTTCATTGTAGTGCAGATTTCCTTTGCAAGCTTGCTTGGTTGGCCAAAAAGGGCGTATGCGTTTTTTCCTGAATATATTCAGAAAAAAACGCATACGCCCTTTTTGGCCAAGTGCATCATTGTGGACGTTCTGCCTCTTTTCCTATGCTTTCAATGCAATTCCAGTCTACCTCCTGAAATCGGTTTCCTGCAATTCTGCCCCGCTTTCAAGTCCTCTTGGCAGCCTTACTTCAGTATATTTTTGGACGATAGTTGTCATTTATAACTCTGCAGGTTTGTGAATTACAGTGCCCCTGAGCTGCTTTCTTCAACTCGTTTTCTTGTGAGCTGGCCGCAACACCGCAGGATGGCTTCAGGCCCTAATCTGGTTCCGGCACGGCACGCTGAGCCTTTGGTTATTTCCTCTTCCTGGTGGGAAATGAGAGTTAAATTTGCCCGTCCAGACACCTCCAGCTAGTCTCTCATTGGTTCTCGCTATTCCTGTTCATCTTCCGCAGAAATTGCAAACTGGGCCAAACAGGAGGTTAAAGGGACTGACTCTCCAAGTCGGGAGAGTGTTAGTAAAGCGTCTGGAATGTTGCACCCGAGTACCAGGGTACGAAAACTGAGACATATTTGAACACGTCTCCCGATCACATGGTTGATCATACTCTAGGTTCCACATGCATGTTTTAGCTGAAGGAAGAATACCTTAAACCTGGGTAGTTGAAACCCGTGGAATGGGTACCATGCAATATGACTTCAAAGGGTCTTCATTTGCTCACCGAACCTCTCCAATCCTATCACTGCTGCGTTTACGTCCCTGTACACATGCTTGATTCTCTTTCGGAGACATAGCAATCCATAGGTTTTAAGATACTTAAGAGTCAGGTACATTCTTAGGCGTTTAATATGCGGTGTTGAGTCCATTTCGTTGAGCAAGGAGTAGCTCTTGTCTATTCCATATTTGGCTTAAGGAACTTTATCTGTGCTCATTTCAATCTCTGGTTTTATGCAGCACCCCAACTCACCTTTCCCCTTAAACAAGCATAAGTTGGTTTTCTAAATTTGAGACCCTGTTCTGTTCTGTAATTCAGTTCCTGTGTAGCCAAGTTTACATTCCGTGTATTACTGATATCTTATGATGTTTCTTTTTCTGTGTGACTTATTTCAGTTAGAATCATCGTACCTGAATCCACTCATTGTGCTGCTACGGGCCTGATGACATAGATTTCACTGCTGAGTGATACTGCATTGTACGTAAGTACCACAAGTTCTTTATCCATTTTTCACTTTCTGTGATATTGAACTTGTACGGTAAACGAGGTTCTTGTAAACAGAGGCGTCCCAAACATTGGGGTGGCTGTATCTTTTTGATTTTAATTTCCCTAAGCTATAGGACCATAAGTGGAAGTGCCCTAGGCTCTGTTGCTTTGTTTTTTAGATGTTTCAGGAAACACCATACACTTCTCCCGAGTGTCTGTTGGCAATTTACATCCCGCCCATCAGCATAACAAGGCTCCCAGTTCTCCATGGCCTGTCCTGCCTTTCTGGATTTTACACTTTTTTCAGATGGCCCTTTTGACCGGGGGGAAGTGAGACTTCATTGTAGTGCAGATTTCCTTTGCAAGCTTGCTTGGTTGGCCAAAAAGGGCGTATGCGTTTTTTCCTGAGGAAAAAACGCATACGCCCTTTTTGGCCAAGTGCATCATTGTGGACGTTCTGCCTCTTTTCCTATGCTTTCGATGCAATTCCAGTCTACCTCCTGAAATCGGTTTCCTGCAATTCTGCCCCGCTTTCAAGTCCTCTTGGCAGCCTTACTTCAGTATATTTTTGGACGATAGTTGTCATTTATAACTCTGCAGGTTTGTGAATTACAGTGCCCCTGAGCTCCTTTCTTCAACTCGTTTTCTTGTGAGCTGGCCGCAACACCGCAGGATGGCTTCAGGCCCTAATCTGGTTCCGGCACGGCACGCTGAGCCTTTGGTTATTTCCTCTTCCTGGTGGGAAATGAGAGTTAAATTTGCCCGTCCAGACACCTCCAGCTAGTCTCTCATTGGTTCTCGCTATTCCTGTTCATCTTCCGCAGAAATTGCAAACTGGGCCAAACAGGAGGTTAAAGGGACTGACTCTCCAAGTCGGGAGAGTGTTAGTAAAGCGTCTGGAATGTTGCACCCGAGTACCAGGGTACGAAAACTGAGACATATTTGAACACGTCTCCCGATCACATGGTTGATCATACTCTAGGTTCCACATGCATGTTTTAGCTGAAGGAAGAATACCTTAAACCTGGGTAGTTGAAACCCGTGGAATGGGTACCATGCAATATGATTTCAAAAGGTCTTCATTTGCTCACCGAACCTCTCCAATCCTATCACTGCTGCGTTTATGTCCCTGTACACATGCTTGATTCTCTTTCGGAGACATAGCAATCCATAGGTTTTAAGATACTTAAGAGTCAGGTACATTCTTAGGCGTTTAATATGCGGTGTTGAGTCCATTTCGTTGAGCAAGGAGTAGCTCTTGTCTATTCCATATTTGGCTTAAGGAACTTTATCTGTGCTCATTTCAATCTCTGGTTTTATGCAGCACCCCAACTCACCTTTACCCTTAAACAAGCATAAGGTGGTTTTCTAAATTTGAGACCCTGTTCTGTTCTGTAATTCAGTTCCTGTGTAGCCAAGTTTACATTCCGTGTATTACTGATATCTTATGATGTTTCTTTTTCTGTGTGACTTATTTCAGTTAGAATCATCGTACCTGAATCCACTCATTGTGCTGCTACGGGCCTGATGACATAGATTTCACTGCTGAGTGATACTGCATTGTACGTAAGTACCACAAGTTCTTTATCCATTTTTCACTTTCTGTGATATTGAACTTGTACGGTAAACGAGGTTCTTGTAAACAGAGGCGTCCCAAACATTGGGGTGGCTGTATCTTTTTGATTTTAATTTCCCTAAGCTATAGGACCATAAGTGGAAGTGCCCTAGGCTCTGTTGCTTTGTTTTTTAGATGTTTCAGGAAACACCATACACTTCTCCCGAGTGTCTGTTGGCAATTTACATCCCGCCCATCAGCATAACAAGGCTCCCAGTTCTCCATGGCCTGTCCTGCCTTTCTGGATTTTACACTTTTTTCAGATGGCCCTTTTGACCGGGGGGAAGTGAGACTTCATTGTAGTGCAGATTTCCTTTGCAAGCTTGCTTGGTTGGCCAAAAAGGGCGTATGCGTTTTTTCCTGAATATATTCAGAAAAAAACGCATACGCCCTTTTTGGCCAAGTGCATCATTGTGGACGTTCTGCCTCTTTTCCTATGCTTTCAATGCAATTCCAGTCTACCTCCTGAAATCGGTTTCCTGCAATTCTGCCCCGCTTTCAAGTCCTCTTGGCAGCCTTACTTCAGTATATTTTTGGACGATAGTTGTCATTTATAACTCTGCAGGTTTGTGAATTACAGTGCCCCTGAGCTCCTTTCTTCAACTCGTTTTCTTGTGAGCTGGCCGCAACACCGCAGGATGGCTTCAGGCCCTAATCTGGTTCCGGCACGGCACGCTGAGCCTTTGGTTATTTCCTCTTCCTGGTGGGAAATGAGAGTTAAATTTGCCCGTCCAGACACCTCCAGCTAGTCTCTCATTGGTTCTCGCTATTCCTGTTCATCTTCCGCAGAAATTGCAAACTGGGCCAAACAGGAGGTTAAAGGGACTGACTCTCCAAGTCGGGAGAGTGTTAGTAAAGCGTCTGGAATGTTGCACCCGAGTACCAGGGTACGAAAACTGAGACATATTTGAACACGTCTCCCGATCACATGGTTGATCATACTCTAGGTTCCACATGCATGTTTTAGCTGAAGGAAGAATACCTTAAACCTGGGTAGTTGAAACCCGTGGAATGGGTACCATGCAATATGATTTCAAAAGGTCTTCATTTGCTCACCGAACCTCTCCAATCCTATCACTGCTGCGTTTATGTCCCTGTACACATGCTTGATTCTCTTTCGGAGACATAGCAATCCATAGGTTTTAAGATACTTAAGAGTCAGGTACATTCTTAGGCGTTTAATATGCGGTGTTGAGTCCATTTCGTTGAGCAAGGAGTAGCTCTTGTCTATTCCATATTTGGCTTAAGGAACTTTATCTGTGCTCATTTCAATCTCTGGTTTTATGCAGCACCCCAACTCACCTTTCCCCTTAAACAAGCATAAGTTGGTTTTCTAAATTTGAGACCCTGTTCTGTTCTGTAATTCAGTTCCTGTGTAGCCAAGTTTACATTCCGTGTATTACTGATATCTTATGATGTTTCTTTTTCTGTGTGACTTATTTCAGTTAGAATCATCGTACCTGAATCCACTCATTGTGCTGCTACGGGCCTGATGACATAGATTTCACTGCTGAGTGATACTGCATTGTACGTAAGTACCACAAGTTCTTTATCCATTTTTCACTTTCTGTGATATTGAACTTGTACGGTAAACGAGGTTCTTGTAAACAGAGGCGTCCCAAACATTGGGGTGGCTGTATCTTTTTGATTTTAATTTCCCTAAGCTATAGGACCATAAGTGGAAGTGCCCTAGGCTCTGTTGCTTTGTTTTTTAGATGTTTCAGGAAACACCATACACTTCTCCCGAGTGTCTGTTGGCAATTTACATCCCGCCCATCAGCATAACAAGGCTCCCAGTTCTCCATGGCCTGTCCTGCCTTTCTGGATTTTACACTTTTTTCAGATGGCCCTTTTGACCGGGGGGAAGTGAGACTTCATTGTAGTGCAGATTTCCTTTGCAAGCTTGCTTGGTTGGCCAAAAAGGGCGTATGCGTTTTTTCCTGACTATATTCAGGAAAAAACTCATACGCCCTTTTTGGCCAAGTGCATCATTGTGGACGTTCTGCCTCTTTTCCTATGCTTTCGATGCAATTCCAGTCTACCTCCTGAAATCGGTTTCCTGCAATTCTGCCCCGCTTTCAAGTCCTCTTGGCAGCCTTACTTCAGTATATTTTTGGACGATAGTTGTCATTTATAACTCTGCAGGTTTGTGAATTACAGTGCCCCTGAGCTCCTTTCTTCAACTCGTTTTCTTGTGAGCTGGCCGCAACACCGCAGGATGGCTTCAGGCCCTAATCTGGTTCCGGCACGGCACGCTGAGCCTTTGGTTATTTCCTCTTCCTGGTGGGAAATGAGAGTTAAATTTGCCCGTCCAGACACCTCCAGCTAGTCTCTCATTGGTTCTCGCTATTCCTGTTCATCTTCCGCAGAAATTGCAAACTGGGCCAAACAGGAGGTTAAAGGGACTGACTCTCCAAGTCGGGAGAGTGTTAGTAAAGCGTCTGGAATGTTGCACCCGAGTACCAGGGTACGAAAACTGAGACATATTTGAACACGTCTCCCGATCACATGGTTGATCATACTCTAGGTTCCACATGCATGTTTTAGCTGAAGGAAGAATACCTTAAACCTGGGTAGTTGAAACCCGTGGAATGGGTACCATGCAATATGACTTCAAAGGGTCTTCATTTGCTCACCGAACCTCTCCAATCCTATCACTGCTGCGTTTACGTCCCTGTACACATGCTTGATTCTCTTTCGGAGACATAGCAATCCATAGGTTTTAAGATACTTAAGAGTCAGGTACACTCTTAGGCGTTTAATATGCGGTGTTGAGTCCATTTCGTTGAGCAAGGAGTAGCTCTTGTCTATTCCATATTTGGCTTAAGGAACTTTATCTGTGCTCATTTCAATCTCTGGTTTTATGCAGCACCCCAACTCACCTTTCCCCTTAAACAAGCATAAGTTGGTTTTCTAAATTTGAGACCCTGTTCTGTTCTGTAATTCAGTTCCTGTGTAGCCAAGTTTACATTCCGTGTATTACTGATATCTTATGATGTTTCTTTTTCTGTGTGACTTATTTCAGTTAGAATCATCGTACCTGAATCCACTCATTGTGCTGCTACGGGCCTGATGACATAGATTTCACTGCTGAGTGATACTGCATTGTACGTAAGTACCACAAGTTCTTTATCCATTTTTCACTTTCTGTGATATTGAACTTGTACGGTAAACGAGGTTCTTGTAAACAGAGGCGTCCCAAACATTGGGGTGGCTGTATCTTTTTGATTTTAATTTCCCTAAGCTATAGGACCATAAGTGGAAGTGCCCTAGGCTCTGTTGCTTTGTTTTTTAGATGTTTCAGGAAACACCATACACTTCTCCCGAGTGTCTGTTGGCAATTTACATCCCGCCCATCAGCATAACAAGGCTCCCAGTTCTCCATGGCCTGTCCTGCCTTTCTGGATTTTACACTTTTTTCAGATGGCCCTTTTGACCGGGGGGAAGTGAGACTTCATTGTAGTGCAGATTTCCTTTGCAAGCTTGCTTGGTTGGCCAAAAAGGGCGTATGCGTTTTTTCCTGACTATATTCAGGAAAAAACGCATACGCCCTTTTTGGCCAAGTGCATCATTGTGGACGTTCTGCCTCTTTTCCTATGCTTTCGATGCAATTCCAGTCTACCTCCTGAAATCGGTTTCCTGCAATTCTGCCCCGCTTTCAAGTCCTCTTGGCAGCCTTACTTCAGTATATTTTTGGACGATAGTTGTCATTTATAACTCTGCAGGTTTGTGAATTACAGTGCCCCTGAGCTCCTTTCTTCAACTCGTTTTCTTGTGAGCTGGCCGCAACACCGCAGGATGGCTTCAGGCCCTAATCTGGTTCCGGCACGGCACGCTGAGCCTTTGGTTATTTCCTCTTCCTGGTGGGAAATGAGAGTTAAATTTGCCCGTCCAGACACCTCCAGCTAGTCTCTCATTGGTTCTCGCTATTCCTGTTCATCTTCCGCAGAAATTGCAAACTGGGCCAAACAGGAGGTTAAAGGGACTGACTCTCCAAGTCGGGAGAGTGTTAGTAAAGCGTCTGGAATGTTGCACCCGAGTACCAGGGTACGAAAACTGAGACATATTTGAACACGTCTCCCGATCACATGGTTGATCATACTCTAGGTTCCACATGCATGTTTTAGCTGAAGGAAGAATACCTTAAACCTGGGTAGTTGAAACCCGTGGAATGGGTACCATGCAATATGACTTCAAAGGGTCTTCATTTGCTCACCGAACCTCTCCAATCCTATCACTGCTGCGTTTACGTCCCTGTACACATGCTTGATTCTCTTTCGGAGACATAGCAATCCATAGGTTTTAAGATACTTAAGAGTCAGGTACACTCTTAGGCGTTTAATATGCGGTGTTGAGTCCATTTCGTTGAGCAAGGAGTAGCTCTTGTCTATTCCATATTTGGCTTAAGGAACTTTATCTGTGCTCATTTCAATCTCTGGTTTTATGCAGCACCCCAACTCACCTTTCCCCTTAAACAAGCATAAGTTGGTTTTCTAAATTTGAGACCCTGTTCTGTTCTGTAATTCAGTTCCTGTGTAGCCAAGTTTACATTCCGTGTATTACTGATATCTTATGATGTTTCTTTTTCTGTGTGACTTATTTCAGTTAGAATCATCGTACCTGAATCCACTCATTGTGCTGCTACGGGCCTGATGACATAGATTTCACTGCTGAGTGATACTGCATTGTACGTAAGTACCACAAGTTCTTTATCCATTTTTCACTTTCTGTGATATTGAACTTGTACGGTAAACGAGGTTCTTGTAAACAGAGGCGTCCCAAACATTGGGGTGGCTGTATCTTTTTGATTTTAATTTCCCTAAGCTATAGGACCATAAGTGGAAGTGCCCTAGGCTCTGTTGCTTTGTTTTTTAGATGTTTCAGGAAACACCATACACTTCTCCCGAGTGTCTGTTGGCAATTTACATCCCGCCCATCAGCATAACAAGGCTCCCAGTTCTCCATGGCCTGTCCTGCCTTTCTGGATTTTACACTTTTTTCAGATGGCCCTTTTGACCGGGGGGAAGTGAGACTTCATTGTAGTGCAGATTTCCTTTGCAAGCTTGCTTGGTTGGCCAAAAAGGGCGTATGCGTTTTTTCCTGACTATATTCAGGAAAAAACGCATACGCCCTTTTTGGCCAAGTGCATCATTGTGGACGTTCTGCCTCTTTTCCTATGCTTTCGATGCAATTCCAGTCTACCTCCTGAAATCGGTTTCCTGCAATTCTGCCCCGCTTTCAAGTCCTCTTGGCAGCCTTACTTCAGTATATTTTTGGACGATAGTTGTCATTTATAACTCTGCAGGTTTGTGAATTACAGTGCCCCTGAGCTCCTTTCTTCAACTCGTTTTCTTGTGAGCTGGCCGCAACACCGCAGGATGGCTTCAGGCCCTAATCTGGTTCCGGCACGGCACGCTGAGCCTTTGGTTATTTCCTCTTCCTGGTGGGAAATGAGAGTTAAATTTGCCCGTCCAGACACCTCCAGCTAGTCTCTCATTGGTTCTCGCTATTCCTGTTCATCTTCCGCAGAAATTGCAAACTGGGCCAAACAGGAGGTTAAAGGGACTGACTCTCCAAGTCGGGAGAGTGTTAGTAAAGCGTCTGGAATGTTGCACCCGAGTACCAGGGTACGAAAACTGAGACATATTTGAACACGTCTCCCGATCACATGGTTGATCATACTCTAGGTTCCACATGCATGTTTTAGCTGAAGGAAGAATACCTTAAACCTGGGTAGTTGAAACCCGTGGAATGGGTACCATGCAATATGACTTCAAAGGGTCTTCATTTGCTCACCGAACCTCTCCAATCCTATCACTGCTGCGTTTACGTCCCTGTACACATGCTTGATTCTCTTTCGGAGACATAGCAATCCATAGGTTTTAAGATACTTAAGAGTCAGGTACACTCTTAGGCGTTTAATATGCGGTGTTGAGTCCATTTCGTTGAGCAAGGAGTAGCTCTTGTCTATTCCATATTTGGCTTAAGGAACTTTATCTGTGCTCATTTCAATCTCTGGTTTTATGCAGCACCCCAACTCACCTTTCCCCTTAAACAAGCATAAGTTGGTTTTCTAAATTTGAGACCCTGTTCTGTTCTGTAATTCAGTTCCTGTGTAGCCAAGTTTACATTCCGTGTATTACTGATATCTTATGATGTTTCTTTTTCTGTGTGACTTATTTCAGTTAGAATCATCGTACCTGAATCCACTCATTGTGCTGCTACGGGCCTGATGACATAGATTTCACTGCTGAGTGATACTGCATTGTACGTAAGTACCACAAGTTCTTTATCCATTTTTCACTTTCTGTGATATTGAACTTGTACGGTAAACGAGGTTCTTGTAAACAGAGGCGTCCCAAACATTGGGGTGGCTGTATCTTTTTGATTTTAATTTCCCTAAGCTATAGGACCATAAGTGGAAGTGCCCTAGGCTCTGTTGCTTTGTTTTTTAGATGTTTCAGGAAACACCATACACTTCTCCCGAGTGTCTGTTGGCAATTTACATCCCGCCCATCAGCATAACAAGGCTCCCAGTTCTCCATGGCCTGTCCTGCCTTTCTGGATTTTACACTTTTTTCAGATGGCCCTTTTGACCGGGGGGAAGTGAGACTTCATTGTAGTGCAGATTTCCTTTGCAAGCTTGCTTGGTTGGCCAAAAAGGGCGTATGCGTTTTTTCCTGAATATATTCAGGAAAAAACGCATACGCCCTTTTTGGCCAAGTGCATCATTGTGGACGTTCTGCCTCTTTTCCTATGCTTTCAATGCAATTCCAGTCTACCTCCTGAAATCGGTTTCCTGCAATTCTGCCCCGCTTTCAAGTCCTCTTGGCAGCCTTACTTCAGTATATTTTTGGACGATAGTTGTCATTTATAACTCTGCAGGTTTGTGAATTACAGTGCCCCTGAGCTCCTTTCTTCAACTCGCTTTCTTGTGAGCTGGCCGCAACACCGCAGGATGGCTTCAGGCCCTAATCTGGTTCCGGCACGGCACGCTGAGCCTTTGGTTATTTCCTCTTCCTGGTGGGAAATGAGAGTTAAATTTGCCCGTCCAGACACCTCCAGCTAGTCTCTCATTGGTTCTCGCTATTCCTGTTCATCTTCCGCAGAAATTGCAAACTGGGCCAAACAGGAGGTTAAAGGGACTGACTCTCCAAGTCGGGAGAGTGTTAGTAAAGCGTCTGGAATGTTGCACCCGAGTACCAGGGTACGAAAACTGAGACATATTTGAACACGTCTCCCGATCACATGGTTGATCATACTCTAGGTTCCACATGCATGTTTTAGCTGAAGGAAGAATACCTTAAACCTGGGTAGTTGAAACCCGTGGAATGGGTACCATGCAATATGACTTCAAAGGGTCTTCATTTGCTCACCGAACCTCTCCAATCCTATCACTGCTGCGTTTACGTCCCTGTACACATGCTTGATTCTCTTTCGGAGACATAGCAATCCATAGGTTTTAAGATACTTAAGAGTCAGGTACACTCTTAGGCGTTTAATATGCGGTGTTGAGTCCATTTCGTTGAGCAAGGAGTAGCTCTTGTCTATTCCATATTTGGCTTAAGGAACTTTATCTGTGCTCATTTCAATCTCTGGTTTTATGCAGCACCCCAACTCACCTTTCCCCTTAAACAAGCATAAGTTGGTTTTCTAAATTTGAGACCCTGTTCTGTTCTGTAATTCAGTTCCTGTGTAGCCAAGTTTACATTCCGTGTATTACTGATATCTTATGATGTTTCTTTTTCTGTGTGACTTATTTCAGTTAGAATCATCGTACCTGAATCCACTCATTGTGCTGCTACGGGCCTGATGACATAGATTTCACTGCTGAGTGATACTGCATTGTACGTAAGTACCACAAGTTCTTTATCCATTTTTCACTTTCTGTGATATTGAACTTGTACGGTAAACGAGGTTCTTGTAAACAGAGGCGTCCCAAACATTGGGGTGGCTGTATCTTTTTGATTTTAATTTCCCTAAGCTATAGGACCATAAGTGGAAGTGCCCTAGGCTCTGTTGCTTTGTTTTTTAGATGTTTCAGGAAACACCATACACTTCTCCCGAGTGTCTGTTGGCAATTTACATCCCGCCCATCAGCATAACAAGGCTCCCAGTTCTCCATGGCCTGTCCTGCCTTTCTGGATTTTACACTTTTTTCAGATGGCCCTTTTGACCGGGGGGAAGTGAGACTTCATTGTAGTGCAGATTTCCTTTGCAAGCTTGCTTGGTTGGCCAAAAAGGGCGTATGCGTTTTTTCCTGACTATATTCAGGAAAAAACGCATACGCCCTTTTTGGCCAAGTGCATCATTGTGGACGTTCTGCCTCTTTTCCTATGCTTTCGATGCAATTCCAGTCTACCTCCTGAAATCGGTTTCCTGCAATTCTGCCCCGCTTTCAAGTCCTCTTGGCAGCCTTACTTCAGTATATTTTTGGACGATAGTTGTCATTTATAACTCTGCAGGTTTGTGAATTACAGTGCCCCTGAGCTCCTTTCTTCAACTCGTTTTCTTGTGAGCTGGCCGCAACACCGCAGGATGGCTTCAGGCCCTAATCTGGTTCCGGCACGGCACGCTGAGCCTTTGGTTATTTCCTCTTCCTGGTGGGAAATGAGAGTTAAATTTGCCCGTCCAGACACCTCCAGCTAGTCTCTCATTGGTTCTCGCTATTCCTGTTCATCTTCCGCAGAAATTGCAAACTGGGCCAAACAGGAGGTTAAAGGGACTGACTCTCCAAGTCGGGAGAGTGTTAGTAAAGCGTCTGGAATGTTGCACCCGAGTACCAGGGTACGAAAACTGAGACATATTTGAACACGTCTCCCGATCACATGGTTGATCATACTCTAGGTTCCACATGCATGTTTTAGCTGAAGGAAGAATACCTTAAACCTGGGTAGTTGAAACCCGTGGAATGGGTACCATGCAATATGACTTCAAAGGGTCTTCATTTGCTCACCGAACCTCTCCAATCCTATCACTGCTGCGTTTACGTCCCTGTACACATGCTTGATTCTCTTTCGGAGACATAGCAATCCATAGGTTTTAAGATACTTAAGAGTCAGGTACATTCTTAGGCGTTTAATATGCGGTGTTGAGTCCATTTCGTTGAGCAAGGAGTAGCTCTTGTCTATTCCATATTTGGCTTAAGGAACTTTATCTGTGCTCATTTCAATCTCTGGTTTTATGCAGCACCCCAACTCACCTTTCCCCTTAAACAAGCATAAGTTGGTTTTCTAAATTTGAGACCCTGTTCTGTTCTGTAATTCAGTTCCTGTGTAGCCAAGTTTACATTCCGTGTATTACTGATATCTTATGATGTTTCTTTTTCTGTGTGACTTATTTCAGTTAGAATCATCGTACCTGAATCCACTCATTGTGCTGCTACGGGCCTGATGACATAGATTTCACTGCTGAGTGATACTGCATTGTACGTAAGTACCACAAGTTCTTTATCCATTTTTCACTTTCTGTGATATTGAACTTGTACGGTAAACGAGGTTCTTGTAAACAGAGGCGTCCCAAACATTGGGGTGGCTGTATCTTTTGGATTTTAATTTCCCTAAGCTATAGGACCATAAGTGGAAGTGCCCTAGGCTCTGTTGCTTTGTTTTTTAGATGTTTCAGGAAACACCATACACTTCTCCCGAGTGTCTGTTGGCAATTTACATCCCGCCCATCAGCATAACAAGGCTCACAGTTCTCCATGGCCTGTCCTGCCTTTCTGGATTTTACACTTTTTTCAGATGGCCCTTTTGACCGGGGGGAAGTGAGACTTCATTGTAGTGCAGATTTCCTTTGCAAGCTTGCTTGGTTGGCCAAAAAGGGCGTATGCGTTTTTTCCTGAATATATTCAGGAAAAAACGCATAAGCCCTTTTTGGCCAAGTGCATCATTGTGGACGTTCTGCCTCTTTTCCTATGCTTTCGATGCAATTCCAGTCTACCTCCTGAAATCGGTTTCCTGCAATTCTGCCCCGCTTTCAAGTCCTCTTGGCAGCCTTACTTCAGTATATTTTTGGACGATAGTTGTCATTTATAACTCTGCAGGTTTGTGAATTACAGTGCCCCTGAGCTCCTTTCTTCAACTCGTTTTCTTGTGAGCTGGCCGCAACACCGCAGGATGGCTTCAGGCCCTAATCTGGTTCCGGCACGGCACGCTGAGCCTTTGGTTATTTCCTCTTCCTGGTGGGAAATGAGAGTTAAATTTGCCCGTCCAGACACCTCCAGCTAGTCTCTCATTGGTTCTCGCTATTCCTGTTCATCTTCCGCAGAAATTGCAAACTGGGCCAAACAGGAGGTTAAAGGGACTGACTCTCCAAGTCGGGAGAGTGTTAGTAAAGCGTCTGGAATGTTGCACCCGAGTACCAGGGTACGAAAACTGAGACATATTTGAACACGTCTCCCGATCACATGGTTGATCATACTCTAGGTTCCACATGCATGTTTTAGCTGAAGGAAGAATACCTTAAACCTGGGTAGTTGAAACCCGTGGAATGGGTACCATGCAATATGACTTCAAAGGGTCTTCATTTGCTCACCGAACCTCTCCAATCCTATCACTGCTGCGTTTACGTCCCTGTACACATGCTTGATTCTCTTTCGGAGACATAGCAATCCATAGGTTTTAAGATACTTAAGAGTCAGGTACACTCTTAGGCGTTTAATATGCGGTGTTGAGTCCATTTCGTTGAGCAAGGAGTAGCTCTTGTCTATTCCATATTTGGCTTAAGGAACTTTATCTGTGCTCATTTCAATCTCTGGTTTTATGCAGCACCCCAACTCACCTTTCCCCTTAAACAAGCATAAGTTGGTTTTCTAAATTTGAGACCCTGTTCTGTTCTGTAATTCAGTTCCTGTGTAGCCAAGTTTACATTCCGTGTATTACTGATATCTTATGATGTTTCTTTTTCTGTGTGACTTATTTCAGTTAGAATCATCGTACCTGAATCCACTCATTGTGCTGCTACGGGCCTGATGACATAGATTTCACTGCTGAGTGATACTGCATTGTACGTAAGTACCACAAGTTCTTTATCCATTTTTCACTTTCTGTGATATTGAACTTGTACGGTAAACGAGGTTCTTGTAAACAGAGGCGTCCCAAACATTGGGGTGGCTGTATCTTTTTGATTTTAATTTCCCTAAGCTATAGGACCATAAGTGGAAGTGCCCTAGGCTCTGTTGCTTTGTTTTTTAGATGTTTCAGGAAACACCATACACTTCTCCCGAGTGTCTGTTGGCAATTTACATCCCGCCCATCAGCATAACAAGGCTCCCAGTTCTCCATGGCCTGTCCTGCCTTTCTGGATTTTACACTTTTTTCAGATGGCCCTTTTGACCGGGGGGAAGTGAGACTTCATTGTAGTGCAGATTTCCTTTGCAAGCTTGCTTGGTTGGCCAAAAAGGGCGTATGCGTTTTTTCCTGAATATATTCAGGAAAAAACGCATACGCCCTTTTTGGCCAAGTGCATCATTGTGGACGTTCTGCCTCTTTTCCTATGCTTTCAATGCAATTCCAGTCTACCTCCTGAAATCGGTTTCCTGCAATTCTGCCCCGCTTTCAAGTCCTCTTGGCAGCCTTACTTCAGTATATTTTTGGACGATAGTTGTCATTTATAACTCTGCAGGTTTGTGAATTACAGTGCCCCTGAGCTCCTTTCTTCAACTCCTTTTCTTGTGAGCTGGCCGCAACACCGCAGGATGGCTTCAGGCCCTAATCTGGTTCCGGCACGGCACGCTGAGCCTTTGGTTATTTCCTCTTCCTGGTGGGAAATGAGAGTTAAATTTGCCCGTCCAGACACCTCCAGCTAGTCTCTCATTGGTTCTCGCTATTCCTGTTCATCTTCCGCAGAAATTGCAAACTGGGCCAAACAGGAGGTTAAAGGGACTGACTCTCCAAGTCGGGAGAGTGTTAGTAAAGCGTCTGGAATGTTGCACCCGAGTACCAGGGTACGAAAACTGAGACATATTTGAACACGTCTCCCGATCACATGGTTGATCATACTCTAGGTTCCACATGCATGTTTTAGCTGAAGGAAGAATACCTTAAACCTGGGTAGTTGAAACCCGTGGAATGGGTACCATGCAATATGACTTCAAAGGGTCTTCATTTGCTCACCGAACCTCTCCAATCCTATCACTGCTGCGTTTACGTCCCTGTACACATGCTTGATTCTCTTTCGGAGACATAGCAATCCATAGGTTTTAAGATACTTAAGAGTCAGGTACATTCTTAGGCGTTTAATATGCGGTGTTGAGTCCATTTCGTTGAGCAAGGAGTAGCTCTTGTCTATTCCATATTTGGCTTAAGGAACTTTATCTGTGCTCATTTCAATCTCTGGTTTTATGCAGCACCCCAACTCACCTTTCCCCTTAAACAAGCATAAGTTGGTTTTCTAAATTTGAGACCCTGTTCTGTTCTGTAATTCAGTTCCTGTGTAGCCAAGTTTACATTCCGTGTATTACTGATATCTTATGATGTTTCTTTTTCTGTGTGACTTATTTCAGTTAGAATCATCGTACCTGAATCCACTCATTGTGCTGCTACGGGCCTGATGACATAGATTTCACTGCTGAGTGATACTGCATTGTACGTAAGTACCACAAGTTCTTTATCCATTTTTCACTTTCTGTGATATTGAACTTGTACGGTAAACGAGGTTCTTGTAAACAGAGGCGTCCCAAACATTGGGGTGGCTGTATCTTTTTGATTTTAATTTCCCTAAGCTATAGGACCATAAGTGGAAGTGCCCTAGGCTCTGTTGCTTTGTTTTTTAGACGTTTCAGGAAACACCATACACTTCTCCCGAGTGTCTGTTGGCAATTTACATCCCGCCCATCAGCATAACAAGGCTCCCAGTTCTCCATGGCCTGTCCTGCCTTTCTGGATTTTACACTTTTTTCAGATGGCCCTTTTGACCGGGGGGAAGTGAGACTTCATTGTAGTGCAGATTTCCTTTGCAAGCTTGCTTGGTTGGCCAAAAAGGGCGTATGCGTTTTTTCCTGAATATATTCAGGAAAAAACGCATATGCCCTTTTTGGCCAAGTGCATCATTGTGGACGTTCTGCCTCTTTTCCTATGCTTTCAATGCAATTCCAGTCTACCTCCTGAAATCGGTTTCCTGCAATTCTGCCCCGCTTTCAAGTCCTCTTGGCAGCCTTACTTCAGTATATTTTTGGACGATAGTTGTCATTTATAACTCTGCAGGTTTGTGAATTACAGTGCCCCTGAGCTCCTTTCTTCAACTCGTTTTCTTGTGAGCTGGCCGCAACACCGCAGGATGGCTTCAGGCCCTAATCTGGTTCCGGCACGGCACGCTGAGCCTTTGGTTATTTCCTCTTCCTGGTGGGAAATGAGAGTTAAATTTGCCCGTCCAGACACCTCCAGCTAGTCTCTCATTGGTTCTCGCTATTCCTGTTCATCTTCCGCAGAAATTGCAAACTGGGCCAAACAGGAGGTTAAAGGGACTGACTCTCCAAGTCGGGAGAGTGTTAGTAAAGCGTCTGGAATGTTGCACCCGAGTACCAGGGTACGAAAACTGAGACATATTTGAACACGTCTCCCGATCACATGGTTGATCATACTCTAGGTTCCACATGCATGTTTTAGCTGAAGGAAGAATACCTTAAACCTGGGTAGTTGAAACCCGTGGAATGGGTACCATGCAATATGACTTCAAAGGGTCTTCATTTGCTCACCGAACCTCTCCAATCCTATCACTGCTGCGTTTATGTCCCTGTACACATGCTTGATTCTCTTTCGGAGACATAGCAATCCATAGGTTTTAAGATACTTAAGAGTCAGGTACACTCTTAGGCGTTTAATATGCGGTGTTGAGTCCATTTCGTTGAGCAAGGAGTAGCTCTTGTCTATTCCATATTTGGCTTAAGGAACTTTATCTGTGCTCATTTCAATCTCTGGTTTTATGCAGCACCCCAACTCACCTTTCCCCTTAAACAAGCATAAGTTGGTTTTCTAAATTTGAGACCCTGTTCTGTTCTGTAATTCAGTTCCTGTGTAGCCAAGTTTACATTCCGTGTATTACTGATATCTTATGATGTTTCTTTTTCTGTGTGACTTATTTCAGTTAGAATCATCGTACCTGAATCCACTCATTGTGCTGCTACGGGCCTGATGACATAGATTTCACTGCTGAGTGATACTGCATTGTACGGAAGTACCACAAGTTCTTTATCCATTTTTCACTTTCTGTGATATTGAACTTGTACGGTAAACGAGGTTCTTGTAAACAGAGGCGTCCCAAACATTGGGGTGGCTGTATCTTTTTGATTTTAATTTCCCTAAGCTATAGGACCATAAGTGGAAGTGCCCTAGGCTCTGTTGCTTTGTTTTTTAGATGTTTCAGGAAACACCATACACTTCTCCCGAGTGTCTGTTGGCAATTTACATCCCGCCCATCAGCATAACAAGGCTCCCAGTTCTCCATGGCCTGTCCTGCCTTTCTGGATTTTACACTTTTTTCAGATGGCCCTTTTGACCGGGGGGAAGTGAGACTTCATTGTAGTGCAGATTTCCTTTGCAAGCTTGCTTGGTTGGCCAAAAAGGGCGTATGCGTTTTTTCCTGACTATATTCAGGAAAAAACGCATACGCCCTTTTTGGCCAAGTGCATCATTGTGGACGTTCTGCCTCTTTTCCTATGCTTTCGATGCAATTCCAGTCTACCTCCTGAAATCGGTTTCCTGCAATTCTGCCCCGCTTTCAAGTCCTCTTGGCAGCCTTACTTCAGTATATTTTTGGACGATAGTTGTCATTTATAACTCTGCAGGTTTGTGAATTACAGTGCCCCTGAGCTCCTTTCTTCAACTCGTTTTCTTGTGAGCTGGCCGCAACACCGCAGGATGGCTTCAGGCCCTAATCTGGTTCCGGCACGGCACGCTGAGCCTTTGGTTATTTCCTCTTCCTGGTGGGAAATGAGAGTTAAATTTGCCCGTCCAGACACCTCCAGCTAGTCTCTCATTGGTTCTCGCTATTCCTGTTCATCTTCCGCAGAAATTGCAAACTGGGCCAAACAGGAGGTTAAAGGGACTGACTCTCCAAGTCGGGAGAGTGTTAGTAAAGCGTCTGGAATGTTGCACCCGAGTACCAGGGTACGAAAACTGAGACATATTTGAACACGTCTCCCGATCACATGGTTGATCATACTCTAGGTTCCACATGCATGTTTTAGCTGAAGGAAGAATACCTTAAACCTGGGTAGTTGAAACCCGTGGAATGGGTACCATGCAATATGACTTCAAAGGGTCTTCATTTGCTCACCGAACCTCTCCAATCCTATCACTGCTGCGTTTACGTCCCTGTACACATGCTTGATTCTCTTTCAGAGACATAGCAATCCATAGGTTTTAAGATACTTAAGAGTCAGGTACATTCTTAGGCGTTTAATATGCGGTGTTGAGTCCATTTCGTTGAGCAAGGAGTAGCTCTTGTCTATTCCATATTTGGCTTAAGGAACTTTATCTGTGCTCATTTCAATCTCTGGTTTTATGCAGCACCCCAACTCACCTTTCCCCTTAAACAAGCATAAGTTGGTTTTCTAAATTTGAGACCCTGTTCTGTTCTGTAATTCAGTTCCTGTGTAGCCAAGTTTACATTCCGTGTATTACTGATATCTTATGATGTTTCTTTTTCTGTGTGACTTATTTCAGTTAGAATCATCGTACCTGAATCCACTCATTGTGCTGCTACGGGCCTGATGACATAGATTTCACTGCTGAGTGATACTGCATTGTACGTAAGTACCACAAGTTCTTTATCCATTTTTCACTTTCTGTGATATTGAACTTGTACGGTAAACGAGGTTCTTGTAAACAGAGGCGTCCCAAACATTGGGGTGGCTGTATCTTTTTGATTTTAATTTCCCTAAGCTATAGGACCATAAGTGGAAGTGCCCTAGGCTCTGTTGCTTTGTTTTTTAGACGTTTCAGGAAACACCATACACTTCTCCCGAGTGTCTGTTGGCAATTTACATCCCGCCCATCAGCATAACAAGGCTCCCAGTTCTCCATGGCCTGTCCTGCCTTTCTGGATTTTACACTTTTTTCAGATGGCCCTTTTGACCGGGGGGAAGTGAGACTTCATTGTAGTGCAGATTTCCTTTGCAAGCTTGCTTGGTTGGCCAAAAAGGGCGTATGCGTTTTTTCCTGAATATATTCAGGAAAAAACGCATATGCCCTTTTTGGCCAAGTGCATCATTGTGGACGTTCTGCCTCTTTTCCTATGCTTTCAATGCAATTCCAGTCTACCTCCTGAAATTGGTTTCCTGCAATTCTGCCCCGCTTTCAAGTCCTCTTGGCAGCCTTACTTCAGTATATTTTTGGACGATAGTTGTCATTTATAACTCTGCAGGTTTGTGAATTACAGTGCCCCTGAGCTCCTTTCTTCAACTCGTTTTCTTGTGAGCTGGCCGCAACACCGCAGGATGGCTTCAGGCCCTAATCTGGTTCCGGCACGGCACGCTGAGCCTTTGGTTATTTCCTCTTCCTGGTGGGAAATGAGAGTTAAATTTGCCCGTCCAGACACCTCCAGCTAGTCTCTCATTGGTTCTCGCTATTCCTGTTCATCTTCCGCAGAAATTGCAAACTGGGCCAAACAGGAGGTTAAAGGGACTGACTCTCCAAGTCGGGAGAGTGTTAGTAAAGCGTCTGGAATGTTGCACCCGAGTACCAGGGTACGAAAACTGAGACATATTTGAACACGTCTCCCGATCACATGGTTGATCATACTCTAGGTTCCACATGCATGTTTTAGCTGAAGGAAGAATACCTTAAACCTGGGTAGTTGAAACCCGTGGAATGGGTACCATGCAATATGACTTCAAAGGGTCTTCATTTGCTCACCGAACCTCTCCAATCCTATCACTGCTGCGTTTATGTCCCTGTACACATGCTTGATTCTCTTTCGGAGACATAGCAATCCATAGGTTTTAAGATACTTAAGAGTCAGGTACACTCTTAGGCGTTTAATATGCGGTGTTGAGTCCATTTCGTTGAGCAAGGAGTAGCTCTTGTCTATTCCATATTTGGCTTAAGGAACTTTATCTGTGCTCATTTCAATCTCTGGTTTTATGCAGCACCCCAACTCACCTTTCCCCTTAAACAAGCATAAGTTGGTTTTCTAAATTTGAGACCCTGTTCTGTTCTGTAATTCAGTTCCTGTGTAGCCAAGTTTACATTCCGTGTATTACTGATATCTTATGATGTTTCTTTTTCTGTGTGACTTATTTCAGTTAGAATCATCGTACCTGAATCCACTCATTGTGCTGCTACGGGCCTGATGACATAGATTTCACTGCTGAGTGATACTGCATTGTACGTAAGTACCACAAGTTCTTTATCCATTTTTCACTTTCTGTGATATTGAACTTGTACGGTAAACGAGGTTCTTGTAAACAGAGGCGTCCCAAACATTGGGGTGGCTGTATCTTTTTGATTTTAATTTCCCTAAGCTATAGGACCATAAGTGGAAGTGCCCTAGGCTCTGTTGCTTTGTTTTTTAGATGTTTCAGGAAACACCATACACTTCTCCCGAGTGTCTGTTGGCAATTTACATCCCGCCCATCAGCATAACAAGGCTCCCAGTTCTCCATGGCCTGTCCTGCCTTTCTGGATTTTACACTTTTTTCAGATGGCCCTTTTGACCGGGGGGAAGTGAGACTTCATTGTAGTGCAGATTTCCTTTGCAAGCTTGCTTGGTTGGCCAAAAAGGGCGTATGCGTTTTTTCCTGAATATATTCAGGTAAAAACGCATACGCCCTTTTTGGCCAAGTGCATCATTGTGGACGTTCTGCCTCTTTTCCTATGCTTTCGATGCAATTCCAGTCTACCTCCTGAAATCGGTTTCCTGCAATTCTGCCCCGCTTTCAAGTCCTCTTGGCAGCCTTACTTCAATATATTTTTGGACGATAGTTGTCATTTATAACTCTGCAGGTTTGTGAATTACAGTGCCCCTGAGCTCCTTTCTTCAACTCGTTTTCTTGTGAGCTGGCCGCAACACCGCAGGATGGCTTCAGGCCCTAATCTGGTTCCGGCACGGCACGCTGAGCCTTTGGTTATTTCCTCTTCCTGGTGGGAAATGAGAGTTAAATTTGCCCGTCCAGACACCTCCAGCTAGTCTCTCATTGGTTCTCGCTATTCCTGTTCATCTTCCGCAGAAATTGCAAACTGGGCCAAACAGGAGGTTAAAGGGACTGACTCTCCAAGTCGGGAGAGTGTTAGTAAAGCGTCTGGAATGTTGCACCCGAGTACCAGGGTACGAAAACTGAGACATATTTGAACACGTCTCCCGATCACATGGTTGATCATACTCTAGGTTCCACATGCATGTTTTAGCTGAAGGAAGAATACCTTAAACCTGGGTAGTTGAAACCCGTGGAATGGGTACCATGCAATATGACTTCAAAGGGTCTTCATTTGCTCACCGAACCTCTCCAATCCTATCACTGCTGCGTTTACGTCCCTGTACACATGCTTGATTCTCTTTCGGAGACATAGCAATCCATAGGTTTTAAGATACTTAAGAGTCAGGTACACTCTTAGGCGTTTAATATGCGGTGTTGAGTCCATTTCGTTGAGCAAGGAGTAGCTCTTGTCTATTCCATATTTGGCTTAAGGAACTTTATCTGTGCTCATTTCAATCTCTGGTTTTATGCAGCACCCCAACTCACCTTTCCCCTTAAACAAGCATAAGTTGGTTTTCTAAATTTGAGACCCTGTTCTGTTCTGTAATTCAGTTCCTGTGTAGCCAAGTTTACATTCCGTGTATTACTGATATCTTATGATGTTTCTTTTTCTGTGTGACTTATTTCAGTTAGAATCATCGTACCTGAATCCACTCATTGTGCTGCTACGGGCCTGATGACATAGATTTCACTGCTGAGTGATACTGCATTGTACGTAAGTACCACAAGTTCTTTATCCATTTTTCACTTTCTGTGATATTGAACTTGTACGGTAAACGAGGTTCTTGTAAACAGAGGCGTCCCAAACATTGGGGTGGCTGTATCTTTTTGATTTTAATTTCCCTAAGCTATAGGACCATAAGTGGAAGTGCCCTAGGCTCTGTTGCTTTGTTTTTTAGATGTTTCAGGAAACACCATACACTTCTCCCGAGTGTCTGTTGGCAATTTACATCCCGCCCATCAGCATAACAAGGCTCCCAGTTCTCCATGGCCTGTCCTGCCTTTCTGGATTTTACACTTTTTTCAGATGGCCCTTTTGACCGGGGGGAAGTGAGACTTCATTGTAGTGCAGATTTCCTTTGCAAGCTTGCTTGGTTGGCCAAAAAGAGCGTATGCGTTTTTTCCTGAATATATTCAGGAAAAAACGCATACGCCCTTTTTGGCCAAGTGCATCATTGTGGACGTTCTGCCTCTTTTCCTATGCTTTCGATGCAATTCCAGTCTACCTCCTGAAATCGGTTTCCTGCAATTCTGCCCCGCTTTCAAGTCCTCTTGGCAGCCTTACTTCAGTATATTTTTGGACGATAGTTGTCATTTATAACTCTGCAGGTTTGTGAATTACAGTGCCCCTGAGCTCCTTTCTTCAACTCCTTTTCTTGTGAGCTGGCCGCAACACCGCAGGATGGCTTCAGGCCCTAATCTGGTTCCGGCACGGCACGCTGAGCCTTTGGTTATTTCCTCTTCCTGGTGGGAAATGAGAGTTAAATTTGCCCGTCCAGACACCTCCAGCTAGTCTCTCATTGGTTCTCGCTATTCCTGTTCATCTTCCGCAGAAATTGCAAACTGGGCCAAACAGGAGGTTAAAGGGACTGACTCTCCAAGTCGGGAGAGTGTTAGTAAAGCGTCTGGAATGTTGCACCCGAGTACCAGGGTACGAAAACTGAGACATATTTGAACACGTCTCCCGATCACATGGTTGATCATACTCTAGGTTCCACATGCATGTTTTAGCTGAAGGAAGAATACCTTAAACCTGGGTAGTTGAAACCCGTGGAATGGGTACCATGCAATATGACTTCAAAGGGTCTTCATTTGCTCACCGAACCTCTCCAATCCTATCACTGCTGCGTTTACGTCCCTGTACACATGCTTGATTCTCTTTCGGAGACATAGCAATCCATAGGTTTTAAGATACTTAAGAGTCAGGTACATTCTTAGGCGTTTAATATGCGGTGTTGAGTCCATTTCGTTGAGCAAGGAGTAGCTCTTGTCTATTCCATATTTGGCTTAAGGAACTTTATCTGTGCTCATTTCAATCTCTGGTTTTATGCAGCACCCCAACTCACCTTTCCCCTTAAACAAGCATAAGTTGGTTTTCTAAATTTGAGACCCTGTTCTGTTCTGTAATTCAGTTCCTGTGTAGCCAAGTTTACATTCCGTGTATTACTGATATCTTATGATGTTTCTTTTTCTGTGTGACTTATTTCAGTTAGAATCATCGTACCTGAATCCACTCATTGTGCTGCTACGGGCCTGATGACATAGATTTCACTGCTGAGTGATACTGCATTGTACGTAAGTACCACAAGTTCTTTATCCATTTTTCACTTTCTGTGATATTGAACTTGTACGGTAAACGAGGTTCTTGTAAACAGAGGCGTCCCAAACATTGGGGTGGCTGTATCTTTTTGATTTTAATTTCCCTAAGCTATAGGACCATAAGTGGAAGTGCCCTAGGCTCTGTTGCTTTGTTTTTTAGATGTTTCAGGAAACACCATACACTTCTCCCGAGTGTCTGTTGGCAATTTACATCCCGCCCATCAGCATAACAAGGCTCCCAGTTCTCCATGGCCTGTCCTGCCTTTCTGGATTTTACACTTTTTTCAGATGGCCCTTTTGACCGGGGGGAAGTGAGACTTCATTGTAGTGCAGATTTCCTTTGCAAGCTTGCTTGGTTGGCCAAAAAGGGCGTATGCGTTTTTTCCTGAATATATTCAGGAAAAAACGCATACGCCCTTTTTGGCCAAGTGCATCATTGTGGACGTTCTGCCTCTTTTCCTATGCTTTCAATGCAATTCCAGTCTACCTCCTGAAATCGGTTTCCTGCAATTCTGCCCCGCTTTCAAGTCCTCTTGGCAGCCTTACTTCAGTATATTTTTGGACGATAGTTGTCATTTATAACTCTGCAGGTTTGTGAATTACAGTGCCCCTGAGCTCCTTTCTTCAACTCGCTTTCTTGTGAGCTGGCCGCAACACCGCAGGATGGCTTCAGGCCCTAATCTGGTTCCGGCACGGCACGCTGAGCCTTTGGTTATTTCCTCTTCCTGGTGGGAAATGAGAGTTAAATTTGCCCGTCCAGACACCTCCAGCTAGTCTCTCATTGGTTCTCGCTATTCCTGTTCATCTTCCGCAGAAATTGCAAACTGGGCCAAACAGGAGGTTAAAGGGACTGACTCTCCAAGTCGGGAGAGTGTTAGTAAAGCGTCTGGAATGTTGCACCCGAGTACCAGGGTACGAAAACTGAGACATATTTGAACACGTCTCCCGATCACATGGTTGATCATACTCTAGGTTCCACATGCATGTTTTAGCTGAAGGAAGAATACCTTAAACCTGGGTAGTTGAAACCCGTGGAATGGGTACCATGCAATATGACTTCAAAGGGTCTTCATTTGCTCACCGAACCTCTCCAATCCTATCACTGCTGCGTTTACGTCCCTGTACACATGCTTGATTCTCTTTCGGAGACATAGCAATCCATAGGTTTTAAGATACTTAAGAGTCAGGTACACTCTTAGGCGTTTAATATGCGGTGTTGAGTCCATTTCGTTGAGCAAGGAGTAGCTCTTGTCTATTCCATATTTGGCTTAAGGAACTTTATCTGTGCTCATTTCAATCTCTGGTTTTATGCAGCACCCCAACTCACCTTTCCCCTTAAACAAGCATAAGTTGGTTTTCTAAATTTGAGACCCTGTTCTGTTCTGTAATTCAGTTCCTGTGTAGCCAAGTTTACATTCCGTGTATTACTGATATCTTATGATGTTTCTTTTTCTGTGTGACTTATTTCAGTTAGAATCATCGTACCTGAATCCACTCATTGTGCTGCTACGGGCCTGATGACATAGATTTCACTGCTGAGTGATACTGCATTGTACGTAAGTACCACAAGTTCTTTATCCATTTTTCACTTTCTGTGATATTGAACTTGTACGGTAAACGAGGTTCTTGTAAACAGAGGCGTCCCAAACATTGGGGTGGCTGTATCTTTTTGATTTTAATTTCCCTAAGCTATAGGACCATAAGTGGAAGTGCCCTAGGCTCTGTTGCTTTGTTTTTTAGATGTTTCAGGAAACACCATACACTTCTCCCGAGTGTCTGTTGGCAATTTACATCCCGCCCATCAGCATAACAAGGCTCCCAGTTCTCCATGGCCTGTCCTGCCTTTCTGGATTTTACACTTTTTTCAGATGGCCCTTTTGACCGGGGGGAAGTGAGACTTCATTGTAGTGCAGATTTCCTTTGCAAGCTTGCTTGGTTGGCCAAAAAGGGCGTATGCGTTTTTTCCTGACTATATTCAGGAAAAAACGCATACGCCCTTTTTGGCCAAGTGCATCATTGTGGACGTTCTGCCTCTTTTCCTATGCTTTCGATGCAATTCCAGTCTACCTCCTGAAATCGGTTTCCTGCAATTCTGCCCCGCTTTCAAGTCCTCTTGGCAGCCTTACTTCAGTATATTTTTGGACGATAGTTGTCATTTATAACTCTGCAGGTTTGTGAATTACAGTGCCCCTGAGCTCCTTTCTTCAACTCGTTTTCTTGTGAGCTGGCCGCAACACCGCAGGATGGCTTCAGGCCCTAATCTGGTTCCGGCACGGCACGCTGAGCCTTTGGTTATTTCCTCTTCCTGGTGGGAAATGAGAGTTAAATTTGCCCGTCCAGACACCTCCAGCTAGTCTCTCATTGGTTCTCGCTATTCCTGTTCATCTTCCGCAGAAATTGCAAACTGGGCCAAACAGGAGGTTAAAGGGACTGACTCTCCAAGTCGGGAGAGTGTTAGTAAAGCGTCTGGAATGTTGCACCCGAGTACCAGGGTACGAAAACTGAGACATATTTGAACACGTCTCCCGATCACATGGTTGATCATACTCTAGGTTCCACATGCATGTTTTAGCTGAAGGAAGAATACCTTAAACCTGGGTAGTTGAAACCCGTGGAATGGGTACCATGCAATATGACTTCAAAGGGTCTTCATTTGCTCACCGAACCTCTCCAATCCTATCACTGCTGCGTTTACGTCCCTGTACACATGCTTGATTCTCTTTCGGAGACATAGCAATCCATAGGTTTTAAGATACTTAAGAGTCAGGTACACACTTAGGCGTTTAATATGCGGTGTTGAGTCCATTTCGTTGAGCAAGGAGTAGCTCTTGTCTATTCCATATTTGGCTTAAGGAACTTTATCTGTGCTCATTTCAATCTCTGGTTTTATGCAGCACCCCAACTCACCTTTCCCCTTAAACAAGCATAAGTTGGTTTTCTAAATTTGAGACCCTGTTCTGTTCTGTAATTCAGTTCCTGTGTAGCCAAGTTTACATTCCGTGTATTACTGATATCTTATGATGTTTCTTTTTCTGTGTGACTTATTTCAGTTAGAATCATCGTACCTGAATCCACTCATTGTGCTGCTACGGGCCTGATGACATAGATTTCACTGCTGAGTGATACTGCATTGTACGTAAGTACCACAAGTTCTTTATCCATTTTTCACTTTCTGTGATATTGAACTTGTACGGTAAACGAGGTTCTTGTAAACAGAGGCGTCCCAAACATTGGGGTGGCTGTATCTTTTTGATTTTAATTTCCCTAAGCTATAGGACCATAAGTGGAAGTGCCCTAGGCTCTGTTGCTTTGTTTTTTAGATGTTTCAGGAAACACCATACACTTCTCCCGAGTGTCTGTTGGCAATTTACATCCCGCCCATCAGCATAACAAGGCTCCCAGTTCTCCATGGCCTGTCCTGCCTTTCTGGATTTTACACTTTTTTCAGATGGCCCTTTTGACCGGGGGGAAGTGAGACTTCATTGTAGTGCAGATTTCCTTTGCAAGCTTGCTTGGTTGGCCAAAAAGGGCGTATGCGTTTTTTCCTGAATATATTCAGGAAAAAACGCATACGCCCTTTTTGGCCAAGTGCATCATTGTGGACGTTCTGCCTCTTTTCCTATGCTTTCAATGCAATTCCAGTCTACCTCCTGAAATCGGTTTCCTGCAATTCTGCCCCGCTTTCAAGTCCTCTTGGCAGCCTTACTTCAGTATATTTTTGGACGATAGTTGTCATTTATAACTCTGCAGGTTTGTGAATTACAGTGCCCCTGAGCTCCTTTCTTCAACTCGCTTTCTTGTGAGCTGGCCGCAACACCGCAGGATGGCTTCAGGCCCTAATCTGGTTCCGGCACGGCACGCTGAGCCTTTGGTTATTTCCTCTTCCTGGTGGGAAATGAGAGTTAAATTTGCCCGTCCAGACACCTCCAGCTAGTCTCTCATTGGTTCTCGCTATTCCTGTTCATCTTCCGCAGAAATTGCAAACTGGGCCAAACAGGAGGTTAAAGGGACTGACTCTCCAAGTCGGGAGAGTGTTAGTAAAGCGTCTGGAATGTTGCACCCGAGTACCAGGGTACGAAAACTGAGACATATTTGAACATGTCTCCCGATCACATGGTTGATCATACTCTAGGTTCCACATGCATGTTTTAGCTGAAGGAAGAATACCTTAAACCTGGGTAGTTGAAACCCGTGGAATGGGTACCATGCAATATGACTTCAAAGGGTCTTCATTTGCTCACCGAACCTCTCCAATCCTATCACTGCTGCGTTTACGTCCCTGTACACATGCTTGATTCTCTTTCGGAGACATAGCAATCCATAGGTTTTAAGATACTTAAGAGTCAGGTACACTCTTAGGCGTTTAATATGCGGTGTTGAGTCCATTTCGTTGAGCAAGGAGTAGCTCTTGTCTATTCCATATTTGGCTTAAGGAACTTTATCTGTGCTCATTTCAATCTCTGGTTTTATGCAGCACCCCAACTCACCTTTCCCCTTAAACAAGCATAAGTTGGTTTTCTAAATTTGAGACCCTGTTCTGTTCTGTAATTCAGTTCCTGTGTAGCCAAGTTTACATTCCGTGTATTACTGATATCTTATGATGTTTCTTTTTCTGTGTGACTTATTTCAGTTAGAATCATCGTACCTGAATCCACTCATTGTGCTGCTACGGGCCTGATGACATAGATTTCACTGCTGAGTGATACTGCATTGTACGTAAGTACCACAAGTTCTTTATCCATTTTTCACTTTCTGTGATATTGAACTTGTACGGTAAACGAGGTTCTTGTAAACAGAGGCGTCCCAAACATTGGGGTGGCTGTATCTTTTTGATTTTAATTTCCCTAAGCTATAGGACCATAAGTGGAAGTGCCCTAGGCTCTGTTGCTTTGTTTTTTAGATGTTTCAGGAAACACCATACACTTCTCCCGAGTGTCTGTTGGCAATTTACATCCCGCCCATCAGCATAACAAGGCTCCCAGTTCTCCATGGCCTGTCCTGCCTTTCTGGATTTTACACTTTTTTCAGATGGCCCTTTTGACCGGGGGGAAGTGAGACTTCATTGTAGTGCAGATTTCCTTTGCAAGCTTGCTTGGTTGGCCAAAAAGGGCGTATGCGTTTTTTCCTGACTATATTCAGGAAAAAACGCATACGCCCTTTTTGGCCAAGTGCATCATTGTGGACGTTCTGCCTCTTTTCCTATGCTTTCGATGCAATTCCAGTCTACCTCCTGAAATCGGTTTCCTGCAATTCTGCCCCGCTTTCAAGTCCTCTTGGCAGCCTTACTTCAGTATATTTTTGGACGATAGTTGTCATTTATAACTCTGCAGGTTTGTGAATTACAGTGCCCCTGAGCTCCTTTCTTCAACTCGTTTTCTTGTGAGCTGGCCGCAACACCGCAGGATGGCTTCAGGCCCTAATCTGGTTCCGGCACGGCACGCTGAGCCTTTGGTTATTTCCTCTTCCTGGTGGGAAATGAGAGTTAAATTTGCCCGTCCAGACACCTCCAGCTAGTCTCTCATTGGTTCTCGCTATTCCTGTTCATCTTCCGCAGAAATTGCAAACTGGGCCAAACAGGAGGTTAAAGGGACTGACTCTCCAAGTCGGGAGAGTGTTAGTAAAGCGTCTGGAATGTTGCACCCGAGTACCAGGGTACGAAAACTGAGACATATTTGAACACGTCTCCCGATCACATGGTTGATCATACTCTAGGTTCCACATGCATGTTTTAGCTGAAGGAAGAATACCTTAAACCTGGGTAGTTGAAACCCGTGGAATGGGTACCATGCAATATGACTTCAAAGGGTCTTCATTTGCTCACCGAACCTCTCCAATCCTATCACTGCTGCGTTTACGTCCCTGTACACATGCTTGATTCTCTTTCGGAGACATAGCAATCCATAGGTTTTAAGATACTTAAGAGTCAGGTACACTCTTAGGCGTTTAATATGCGGTGTTGAGTCCATTTCGTTGAGCAAGGAGTAGCTCTTGTCTATTCCATATTTGGCTTAAGGAACTTTATCTGTGCTCATTTCAATCTCTGGTTTTATGCAGCACCCCAACTCACCTTTCCCCTTAAACAAGCATAAGTTGGTTTTCTAAATTTGAGACCCTGTTCTGTTCTGTAATTCAGTTCCTGTGTAGCCAAGTTTACATTCCGTGTATTACTGATATCTTATGATGTTTCTTTTTCTGTGTGACTTATTTCAGTTAGAATCATCGTACCTGAATCCACTCATTGTGCTGCTACGGGCCTGATGACATAGATTTCACTGCTGAGTGATACTGCATTGTACGTAAGTACCACAAGTTCTTTATCCATTTTTCACTTTCTGTGATATTGAACTTGTACGGTAAACGAGGTTCTTGTAAACAGAGGCGTCCCAAACATTGGGGTGGCTGTATCTTTTTGATTTTAATTTCCCTAAGCTATAGGACCATAAGTGGAAGTGCCCTAGGCTCTGTTGCTTTGTTTTTTAGATGTTTCAGGAAACACCATACACTTCTCCCGAGTGTCTGTTGGCAATTTACATCCCGCCCATCAGCATAACAAGGCTCCCAGTTCTCCATGGCCTGTCCTGCCTTTCTGGATTTTACACTTTTTTCAGATGGCCCTTTTGACCGGGGGGAAGTGAGACTTCATTGTAGTGCAGATTTCCTTTGCAAGCTTGCTTGGTTGGCCAAAAAGGGCGTATGCGTTTTTTCCTGACTATATTCAGGAAAAAACGCATACGCCCTTTTTGGCCAAGTGCATCATTGTGGACGTTCTGCCTCTTTTCCTATGCTTTCGATGCAATTCCAGTCTACCTCCTGAAATCGGTTTCCTGCAATTCTGCCCCGCTTTCAAGTCCTCTTGGCAGCCTTACTTCAGTATATTTTTGGACGATAGTTGTCATTTATAACTCTGCAGGTTTGTGAATTACAGTGCCCCTGAGCTCCTTTCTTCAACTCGTTTTCTTGTGAGCTGGCCGCAACACCGCAGGATGGCTTCAGGCCCTAATCTGGTTCCGGCACGGCACGCTGAGCCTTTGGTTATTTCCTCTTCCTGGTGGGAAATGAGAGTTAAATTTGCCCGTCCAGACACCTCCAGCTAGTCTCTCATTGGTTCTCGCTATTCCTGTTCATCTTCCGCAGAAATTGCAAACTGGGCCAAACAGGAGGTTAAAGGGACTGACTCTCCAAGTCGGGAGAGTGTTAGTAAAGCGTCTGGAATGTTGCACCCGAGTACCAGGGTACGAAAACTGAGACATATTTGAACACGTCTCCCGATCACATGGTTGATCATACTCTAGGTTCCACATGCATGTTTTAGCTGAAGGAAGAATACCTTAAACCTGGGTAGTTGAAACCCGTGGAATGGGTACCATGCAATATGACTTCAAAGGGTCTTCATTTGCTCACCGAACCTCTCCAATTCTATCACTGCTGCGTTTACGTCCCTGTACACATGCTTGATTCTCTTTCGGAGACATAGCAATCCATAGGTTTTAAGATACTTAAGAGTCAGGTACACTCTTAGGCGTTTAATATGCGGTGTTGAGTCCATTTCGTTGAGCAAGGAGTAGCTCTTGTCTATTCCATATTTGGCTTAAGGAACTTTATCTGTGCTCATTTCAATCTCTGGTTTTATGCAGCACCCCAACTCACCTTTCCCCTTAAACAAGCATAAGTTGGTTTTCTAAATTTGAGACCCTGTTCTGTTCTGTAATTCAGTTCCTGTGTAGCCAAGTTTACATTCCGTGTATTACTGATATCTTATGATGTTTCTTTTTCTGTGTGACTTATTTCAGTTAGAATCATCGTACCTGAATCCACTCATTGTGCTGCTACGGGCCTGATGACATAGATTTCACTGCTGAGTGATACTGCATTGTACGTAAGTACCACAAGTTCTTTATCCATTTTTCACTTTCTGTGATATTGAACTTGTACGGTAAACGAGGTTCTTGTAAACAGAGGCGTCCCAAACATTGGGGTGGCTGTATCTTTTTGATTTTAATTTCCCTAAGCTATAGGACCATAAGTGGAAGTGCCCTAGGCTCTGTTGCTTTGTTTTTTAGATGTTTCAGGAAACACCATACACTTCTCCCGAGTGTCTGTTGGCAATTTACATCCCGCCCATCAGCATAACAAGGCTCCCAGTTCTCCATGGCCTGTCCTGCCTTTCTGGATTTTACACTTTTTTCAGATGGCCCTTTTGACCGGGGGGAAGTGAGACTTCATTGTAGTGCAGATTTCCTTTGCAAGCTTGCTTGGTTGGCCAAAAAGGGCGTATGCGTTTTTTCCTGAATATATTCAGGAAAAAACGCATACGCCCTTTTTGGCCAAGTGCATCATTGTGGACGTTCTGCCTCTTTTCCTATGCTTTCGATGCAATTCCAGTCTACCTCCTGAAATCGGTTTCCTGCAATTCTGCCCCGCTTTCAAGTCCTCTTGGCAGCCTTACTTCAGTATATTTTTGGACGATAGTTGTCATTTATAACTCTGCAGGTTTGTGAATTACAGTGCCCCTGAGCTCCTTTCTTCAACTCGTTTTCTTGTGAGCTGGCCGCAACACCGCAGGATGGCTTCAGGCCCTAATCTGGTTCCGGCACGGCACGCTGAGCCTTTGGTTATTTCCTCTTCCTGGTGGGAAATGAGAGTTAAATTTGCCCGTCCAGACACCTCCAGCTAGTCTCTCATTGGTTCTCGCTATTCCTGTTCATCTTCCGCAGAAATTGCAAACTGGGCCAAACAGGAGGTTAAAGGGACTGACTCTCCAAGTCGGGAGAGTGTTAGTAAAGCGTCTGGAATGTTGCACCCGAGTACCAGGGTACGAAAACTGAGACATATTTGAACACGTCTCCCGATCACATGGTTGATCATACTCTAGGTTCCACATGCATGTTTTAGCTGAAGGAAGAATACCTTAAACCTGGGTAGTTGAAACCCGTGGAATGGGTACCATGCAATATGACTTCAAAGGGTCTTCATTTGCTCACCGAACCTCTCCAATCCTATCACTGCTGCGTTTACGTCCCTGTACACATGCTTGATTCTCTTTCGGAGACATAGCAATCCATAGGTTTTAAGATACTTAAGAGTCAGGTACACTCTTAGGCGTTTAATATGCGGTGTTGAGTCCATTTCGTTGAGCAAGGAGTAGCTCTTGTCTATTCCATATTTGGCTTAAGGAACTTTATCTGTGCTCATTTCAATCTCTGGTTTTATGCAGCACCCCAACTCACCTTTCCCCTTAAACAAGCATAAGTTGGTTTTCTAAATTTGAGACCCTGTTCTGTTCTGTAATTCAGTTCCTGTGTAGCCAAGTTTACATTCCGTGTATTACTGATATCTTATGATGTTTCTTTTTCTGTGTGACTTATTTCAGTTAGAATCATCGTACCTGAATCCACTCATTGTGCTGCTACGGGCCTGATGACATAGATTTCACTGCTGAGTGATACTGCATTGTACGTAAGTACCACAAGTTCTTTATCCATTTTTCACTTTCTGTGATATTGAACTTGTACGGTAAACGAGGTTCTTGTAAACAGAGGCGTCCCAAACATTGGGGTGGCTGTATCTTTTTGATTTTAATTTCCCTAAGCTATAGGACCATAAGTGGAAGTGCCCTAGGCTCTGTTGCTTTGTTTTTTAGATGTTTCAGGAAACACCATACACTTCTCCCGAGTGTCTGTTGGCAATTTACATCCCGCCCATCAGCATAACAAGGCTCCCAGTTCTCCATGGCCTGTCCTGCCTTTCTGGATTTTACACTTTTTTCAGATGGCCCTTTTGACCGGGGGGAAGTGAGACTTCATTGTAGTGCAGATTTCCTTTGCAAGCTTGCTTGGTTGGCCAAAAAGGGCGTATGCGTTTTTTCCTGAATATATTCAGGAAAAAACGCATACGCCCTTTTTGGCCAAGTGCATCATTGTGGACGTTCTGCCTCTTTTCCTATGCTTTCGATGCAATTCCAGTCTACCTCCTGAAATCGGTTTCCTGCAATTCTGCCCCGCTTTCAAGTCCTCTTGGCAGCCTTACTTCAGTATATTTTTGGACGATAGTTGTCATTTATAACTCTGCAGGTTTGTGAATTACAGTGCCCCTGAGCTCCTTTCTTCAACTCGTTTTCTTGTGAGCTGGCCGCAACACCGCAGGATGGCTTCAGGCCCTAATCTGGTTCCAGCACGGCACGCTGAGCCTTTGGTTATTTCCTCTTCCTGGTGGGAAATGAGAGTTAAATTTGCCCGTCCAGACACCTCCAGCTAGTCTCTCATTGGTTCTCGCTATTCCTGTTCATCTTCCGCAGAAATTGCAAACTGGGCCAAACAGGAGGTTAAAGGGACTGACTCTCCAAGTCGGGAGAGTGTTAGTAAAGCGTCTGGAATGTTGCACCCGAGTACCAGGGTACGAAAACTGAGACATATTTGAACACGTCTCCCGATCACATGGTTGATCATACTCTAGGTTCCACATGCATGTTTTAGCTGAAGGAAGAATACCTTAAACCTGGGTAGTTGAAACCCGTGGAATGGGTACCATGCAATATGACTTCAAAGGGTCTTCATTTGCTCACCGAACCTCTCCAATCCTATCACTGCTGCGTTTACGTCCCTGTACACATGCTTGATTCTCTTTCGGAGACATAGCAATCCATAGGTTTTAAGATACTTAAGAGTCAGGTACATTCTTAGGCGTTTAATATGCGGTGTTGAGTCCATTTCGTTGAGCAAGGAGTAGCTCTTGTCTATTCCATATTTGGCTTAAGGAACTTTATCTGTGCTCATTTCAATCTCTGGTTTTATGCAGCACCCCAACTCACCTTTCCCCTTAAACAAGCATAAGTTGGTTTTCTAAATTTGAGACCCTGTTCTGTTCTGTAATTCAGTTCCTGTGTAGCCAAGTTTACATTCCGTGTATTACTGATATCTTATGATGTTTCTTTTTCTGTGTGACTTATTTCAGTTAGAATCATCGTACCTGAATCCACTCATTGTGCTGCTACGGGCCTGATGACATAGATTTCACTGCTGAGTGATACTGCATTGTACGTAAGTACCACAAGTTCTTTATCCATTTTTCACTTTCTGTGATATTGAACTTGTACGGTAAACGAGGTTCTTGTAAACAGAGGCGTCCCAAACATTGGGGTGGCTGTATCTTTTTGATTTTAATTTCCCTAAGCTATAGGACCATAAGTGGAAGTGCCCTAGGCTCTGTTGCTTTGTTTTTTAGATGTTTCAGGAAACACCATACACTTCTCCCGAGTGTCTGTTGGCAATTTACATCCCGCCCATCAGCATAACAAGGCTCCCAGTTCTCCATGGCCTGTCCTGCCTTTCTGGATTTTACACTTTTTTCAGATGGCCCTTTTGACCGGGGGGAAGTGAGACTTCATTGTAGTGCAGATTTCCTTTGCAAGCTTGCTTGGTTGGCCAAAAAGGGCGTATGCGTTTTTTCCTGAATATATTCAGGAAAAAACGCATAAGCCCTTTTTGGCCAAGTGCATCATTGTGGACGTTCTGCCTCTTTTCCTATGCTTTCGATGCAATTCCAGTCTACCTCCTGAAATCGGTTTCCTGCAATTCTGCCCCGCTTTCAAGTCCTCTTGGCAGCCTTACTTCAGTATATTTTTGGACGATAGTTGTCATTTATAACTCTGCAGGTTTGTGAATTACAGTGCCCCTGAGCTCCTTTCTTCAACTCGTTTTCTTGTGAGCTGGCCGCAACACCGCAGGATGGCTTCAGGCCCTAATCTGGTTCCGGCACGGCACGCTGAGCCTTTGGTTATTTCCTCTTCCTGGTGGGAAATGAGAGTTAAATTTGCCCGTCCAGACACCTCCAGCTAGTCTCTCATTGGTTCTCGCTATTCCTGTTCATCTTCCGCAGAAATTGCAAACTGGGCCAAACAGGAGGTTAAAGGGACTGACTCTCCAAGTCGGGAGAGTGTTAGTAAAGCGTCTGGAATGTTGCACCCGAGTACCAGGGTACGAAAACTGAGACATATTTGAACACGTCTCCCGATCACATGGTTGATCATACTCTAGGTTCCACATGCATGTTTTAGCTGAAGGAAGAATACCTTAAACCTGGGTAGTTGAAACCCGTGGAATGGGTACCATGCAATATGACTTCAAAGGGTCTTCATTTGCTCACCGAACCTCTCCAATCCTATCACTGCTGCGTTTACGTCCCTGTACACATGCTTGATTCTCTTTCGGAGACATAGCAATCCATAGGTTTTAAGATACTTAAGAGTCAGGTACATTTTTAGGCGTTTAATATGCGGTGTTGAGTCCATTTCGTTGAGCAAGGAGTAGCTCTTGTCTATTCCATATTTGGCTTAAGGAACTTTATCTGTGCTCATTTCAATCTCTGGTTTTATGCAGCACCCCAACTCACCTTTCCCCTTAAACAAGCATAAGGTGGTTTTCTAAATTTGAGACCCTGTTCTGTTCTGTAATTCAGTTCCTGTGTAGCCAAGTTTACATTCCGTGTATTACTGATATCTTATGATGTTTCTTTTTCTGTGTGACTTATTTCAGTTAGAATCATCGTACCTGAATCCACTCATTGTGCTGCTACGGGCCTGATGACATAGATTTCACTGCTGAGTGATACTGCATTGTACGTAAGTACCACAAGTTCTTTATCCATTTTTCACTTTCTGTGATATTGAACTTGTACGGTAAACGAGGTTCTTGTAAACAGAGGCGTCCCAAACATTGGGGTGGCTGTATCTTTTTGATTTTAATTTCCCTAAGCTATAGGACCATAAGTGGAAGTGCCCTAGGCTCTGTTGCTTTGTTTTTTAGATGTTTCAGGAAACACCATACACTTCTCCCGAGTGTCTGTTGGCAATTTACATCCCGCCCATCAGCATAACAAGGCTCCCAGTTCTCCATGGCCTGTCCTGCCTTTCTGGATTTTACACTTTTTTCAGATGGCCCTTTTGACCGGGGGGAAGTGAGACTTCATTGTAGTGCAGATTTCCTTTGCAAGCTTGCTTGGTTGGCCAAAAAGGGCGTATGCGTTTTTTCCTGAATATATTCAGGAAAAAACGCATACGCCCTTTTTGGCCAAGTGCATCATTGTGGACGTTCTGCCTCTTTTCCTATGCTTTCGATGCAATTCCAGTCTACCTCCTGAAATCGGTTTCCTGCAATTCTGCCCCGCTTTCAAGTCCTCTTGGCAGCCTTACTTCAGTATATTTTTGGACGATAGTTGTCATTTATAACTCTGCAGGTTTGTGAATTACAGTGCCCCTGAGCTCCTTTCTTCAACTCGTTTTCTTGTGAGCTGGCCGCAACACCGCAGGATGGCTTCAGGCCCTAATCTGGTTCCAGCACGGCACGCTGAGCCTTTGGTTATTTCCTCTTCCTGGTGGGAAATGAGAGTTAAATTTGCCCGTCCAGACACCTCCAGCTAGTCTCTCATTGGTTCTCGCTATTCCTGTTCATCTTCCGCAGAAATTGCAAACTGGGCCAAACAGGAGGTTAAAGGGACTGACTCTCCAAGTCGGGAGAGTGTTAGTAAAGCGTCTGGAATGTTGCACCCGAGTACCAGGGTACGAAAACTGAGACATATTTGAACACGTCTCCCGATCACATGGTTGATCATACTCTAGGTTCCACATGCATGTTTTAGCTGAAGGAAGAATACCTTAAACCTGGGTAGTTGAAACCCGTGGAATGGGTACCATGCAATATGACTTCAAAGGGTCTTCATTTGCTCACCGAACCTCTCCAATCCTATCACTGCTGCGTTTACGTCCCTGTACACATGCTTGATTCTCTTTCGGAGACATAGCAATCCATAGGTTTTAAGATACTTAAGAGTCAGGTACATTCTTAGGCGTTTAATATGCGGTGTTGAGTCCATTTCGTTGAGCAAGGAGTAGCTCTTGTCTATTCCATATTTGGCTTAAGGAACTTTATCTGTGCTCATTTCAATCTCTGGTTTTATGCAGCACCCCAACTCACCTTTCCCCTTAAACAAGCATAAGTTGGTTTTCTAAATTTGAGACCCTGTTCTGTTCTGTAATTCAGTTCCTGTGTAGCCAAGTTTACATTCCGTGTATTACTGATATCTTATGATGTTTCTTTTTCTGTGTGACTTATTTCAGTTAGAATCATCGTACCTGAATCCACTCATTGTGCTGCTACGGGCCTGATGACATAGATTTCACTGCTGAGTGATACTGCATTGTACGTAAGTACCACAAGTTCTTTATCCATTTTTCACTTTCTGTGATATTGAACTTGTACGGTAAACGAGGTTCTTGTAAACAGAGGCGTCCCAAACATTGGGGTGGCTGTATCTTTTTGATTTTAATTTCCCTAAGCTATAGGACCATAAGTGGAAGTGCCCTAGGCTCTGTTGCTTTGTTTTTTAGATGTTTCAGGAAACACCATACACTTCTCCCGAGTGTCTGTTGGCAATTTACATCCCGCCCATCAGCATAACAAGGCTCCCAGTTCTCCATGGCCTGTCCTGCCTTTCTGGATTTTACACTTTTTTCAGATGGCCCTTTTGACCGGGGGGAAGTGAGACTTCATTGTAGTGCAGATTTCTTTGCAAGCTTGCTTGGTTGGCCAAAAAGGGCGTATGCGTTTTTTCCTGAATATATTCAGGAAAAAACGCATAAGCCCTTTTTGGCCAAGTGCATCATTGTGGACGTTCTGCCTCTTTTCCTATGCTTTCGATGCAATTCCAGTCTACCTCCTGAAATCGGTTTCCTGCAATTCTGCCCCGCTTTCAAGTCCTCTTGGCAGCCTTACTTCAGTATATTTTTGGACGATAGTTGTCATTTATAACTCTGCAGGTTTGTGAATTACAGTGCCCCTGAGCTCCTTTCTTCAACTCGTTTTCTTGTGAGCTGGCCGCAACACCGCAGGATGGCTTCAGGCCCTAATCTGGTTCCGGCACGGCACGCTGAGCCTTTGGTTATTTCCTCTTCCTGGTGGGAAATGAGAGTTAAATTTGCCCGTCCAGACACCTCCAGCTAGTCTCTCATTGGTTCTCGCTATTCCTGTTCATCTTCCGCAGAAATTGCAAACTGGGCCAAACAGGAGGTTAAAGGGACTGACTCTCCAAGTCGGGAGAGTGTTAGTAAAGCGTCTGGAATGTTGCACCCGAGTACCAGGGTACGAAAACTGAGACATATTTGAACACGTCTCCCGATCACATGGTTGATCATACTCTAGGTTCCACATGCATGTTTTAGCTGAAGGAAGAATACCTTAAACCTGGGTAGTTGAAACCCGTGGAATGGGTACCATGCAATATGACTTCAAAGGGTCTTCATTTGCTCACCGAACCTCTCCAATCCTATCACTGCTGCGTTTACGTCCCTGTACACATGCTTGATTCTCTTTCGGAGACATAGCAATCCATAGGTTTTAAGATACTTAAGAGTCAGGTACATTTTTAGGCGTTTAATATGCGGTGTTGAGTCCATTTCGTTGAGCAAGGAGTAGCTCTTGTCTATTCCATATTTGGCTTAAGGAACTTTATCTGTGCTCATTTCAATCTCTGGTTTTATGCAGCACCCCAACTCACCTTTCCCCTTAAACAAGCATAAGGTGGTTTTCTAAATTTGAGACCCTGTTCTGTTCTGTAATTCAGTTCCTGTGTAGCCAAGTTTACATTCCGTGTATTACTGATATCTTATGATGTTTCTTTTTCTGTGTGACTTATTTCAGTTAGAATCATCGTACCTGAATCCACTCATTGTGCTGCTACGGGCCTGATGACATAGATTTCACTGCTGAGTGATACTGCATTGTACGTAAGTACCACAAGTTCTTTATCCATTTTTCACTTTCTGTGATATTGAACTTGTACGGTAAACGAGGTTCTTGTAAACAGAGGCGTCCCAAACATTGGGGTGGCTGTATCTTTTTGATTTTAATTTCCCTAAGCTATAGGACCATAAGTGGAAGTGCCCTAGGCTCTGTTGCTTTGTTTTTTAGATGTTTCAGGAAACACCATACACTTCTCCCGAGTGTCTGTTGGCAATTTACATCCCGCCCATCAGCATAACAAGGCTCCCAGTTCTCCATGGCCTGTCCTGCCTTTCTGGATTTTACACTTTTTTCAGATGGCCCTTTTGACCGGGGGGAAGTGAGACTTCATTGTAGTGCAGATTTCCTTTGCAAGCTTGCTTGGTTGGCCAAAAAGGGCGTATGCGTTTTTTCCTGAATATATTCAGGAAAAAACGCATACGCCCTTTTTGGCCAAGTGCATCATTGTGGACGTTCTGCCTCTTTTCCTATGCTTTCAATGTAATTCCAGTCTACCTCCTGAAATCGGTTTCCTGCAATTCTGCCCCGCTTTCAAGTCCTCTTGGCAGCCTTACTTCAGTATATTTTTGGACGATAGTTGTCATTTATAACTCTGCAGGTTTGTGAATTACAGTGCCCCTGAGCTCCTTTCTTCAACTCGCTTTCTTGTGAGCTGGCCGCAACACCGCAGGATGGCTTCAGGCCCTAATCTGGTTCCGGCACGGCACGCTGAGCCTTTGGTTATTTCCTCTTCCTGGTGGGAAATGAGAGTTAAATTTGCCCGTCCAGACACCTCCAGCTAGTCTCTCATTGGTTCTCGCTATTCCTGTTCATCTTCCGCAGAAATTGCAAACTGGGCCAAACAGGAGGTTAAAGGGACTGACTCTCCAAGTCGGGAGAGTGTTAGTAAAGCGTCTGGAATGTTGCACCCGAGTACCAGGGTACGAAAACTGAGACATATTTGAACACGTCTCCCGATCACATGGTTGATCATACTCTAGGTTTCACATGCATGTTTTAGCTGAAGGAAGAATACCTTAAACCTGGGTAGTTGAAACCCGTGGAATGGGTACCATGCAATATGACTTCAAAGGGTCTTCATTTGCTCACCGAACCTCTCCAATCCTATCACTGCTGCGTTTACGTCCCTGTACACATGCTTGATTCTCTTTCGGAGACATAGCAATCCATAGGTTTTAAGATACTTAAGAGTCAGGTACACTCTTAGGCGTTTAATATGCGGTGTTGAGTCCATTTCGTTGAGCAAGGAGTAGCTCTTGTCTATTCCATATTTGGCTTAAGGAACTTTATCTGTGCTCATTTCAATCTCTGGTTTTATGCAGCACCCCAACTCACCTTTCCCCTTAAACAAGCATAAGTTGGTTTTCTAAATTTGAGACCCTGTTCTGTTCTGTAATTCAGTTCCTGTGTAGCCAAGTTTACATTCCGTGTATTACTGATATCTTATGATGTTTCTTTTTCTGTGTGACTTATTTCAGTTAGAATCATCGTACCTGAATCCACTCATTGTGCTGCTACGGGCCTGATGACATAGATTTCACTGCTGAGTGATACTGCATTGTACGTAAGTACCACAAGTTCTTTATCCATTTTTCACTTTCTGTGATATTGAACTTGTACGGTAAACGAGGTTCTTGTAAACAGAGGCGTCCCAAACATTGGGGTGGCTGTATCTTTTTGATTTTAATTTCCCTAAGCTATAGGACCATAAGTGGAAGTGCCCTAGGCTCTGTTGCTTTGTTTTTTAGATGTTTCAGGAAACACCATACACTTCTCCCGAGTGTCTGTTGGCAATTTACATACCGCCCATCAGCATAACAAGGCTCCCAGTTCTCCATGGCCTGTCCTGCCTTTCTGGATTTTACACTTTTTTCAGATGGCCCTTTTGACCGGGGGGAAGTGAGACTTCATTGTAGTGCAGATTTCCTTTGCAAGCTTGCTTGGTTGGCCAAAAAGGGCGTATGCGTTTTTTCCTGAATATATTCAGGAAAAAACGCATACGCCCTTTTTGGCCAAGTGCATCATTGTGGACGTTCTGCCTCTTTTCCTATGCTTTCAATGCAATTCCAGTCTACCTCCTGAAATCGGTTTCCTGCAATTCTGCCCCGCTTTCAAGTCCTCTTGGCAGCCTTACTTCAGTATATTTTTGGACGATAGTTGTCATTTATAACTCTGCAGGTTTGTGAATTACAGTGCCCCTGAGCTCCTTTCTTCAACTCGTTTTCTTGTGAGCTGGCCGCAACACCGCAGGATGGCTTCAGGCCCTAATCTGGTTCCGGCACGGCACGCTGAGCCTTTGGTTATTTCCTCTTCCTGGTGGGAAATGAGAGTTAAATTTGCCCGTCCAGACACCTCCAGCTAGTCTCTCATTGGTTCTCGCTATTCCTGTTCATCTTCCGCAGAAATTGCAAACTGGGCCAAACAGGAGGTTAAAGGGACTGACTCTCCAAGTCGGGAAAGTGTTAGTAAAGCGTCTGGAATGTTGCACCCGAGTACCAGGGTACGAAAACTGAGACATATTTGAACACGTCTCCCGATCACATGGTTGATCATACTCTAGGTTCCACATGCATGTTTTAGCTGAAGGAAGAATACCTTAAACCTGGGTAGTTGAAACCCGTGGAATGGGTACCATGCAATATGACTTCAAAGGGTCTTCATTTGCTCACCGAACCTCTCCAATCCTATCACTGCTGCGTTTACGTCCCTGTACACATGCTTGATTCTCTTTCGGAGACATAGCAATCCATAGGTTTTAAGATACTTAAGAGTCAGGTACATTTTTAGGCGTTTAATATGCAGTGTTGAGTCCATTTCGTTGAGCAAGGAGTAGCTCTTGTCTATTCCATATTTGGCTTAAGGAACTTTATCTGTGCTCATTTCAATCTCTGGTTTTATGCAGCACCCCAACTCACCTTTACCCTTAAACAAGCATAAGGTGGTTTTCTAAATTTGAGACCCTGTTCTGTTCTGTAATTCAGTTCCTGTGTAGCCAAGTTTACATTCCGTGTATTACTGATATCTTATGATGTTTCTTTTTCTGTGTGACTTATTTCAGTTAGAATCATCGTACCTGAATCCACTCATTGTGCTGCTACGGGCCTGATGACATAGATTTCACTGCTGAGTGATACTGCATTGTACGTAAGTACCACAAGTTCTTTATCCATTTTTCACTTTCTGTGATATTGAACTTGTACGGTAAACGAGGTTCTTGTAAACAGAGGCGTCCCAAACATTGGGGTGGCTGTATCTTTTTGATTTTAATTTCCCTAAGCTATAGGACCATAAGTGGAAGTGCCCTAGGCTCTGTTGCTTTGTTTTTTAGATGTTTCAGGAAACACCATACACTTCTCCCGAGTGTCTGTTGGCAATTTACATCCCGCCCATCAGCATAACAAGGCTCCCAGTTCTCCATGGCCTGTCCTGCCTTTCTGGATTTTACACTTTTTTCAGATGGCCCTTTTGACCGGGGGGAAGTGAGACTTCATTGTAGTGCAGATTTCCTTTGCAAGCTTGCTTGGTTGGCCAAAAAGGGCGTATGCGTTTTTTCCTGAATATATTCAGGAAAAAACGCATACGCCCTTTTTGGCCAAGTGCATCATTGTGGACGTTCTGCCTCTTTTCCTATGCTTTCGATGCAATTCCAGTCTACCTCCTGAAATCGGTTTCCTGCAATTCTGCCCCGCTTTCAAGTCCTCTTGGCAGCCTTACTTCAGTATATTTTTGGACGATAGTTGTCATTTATAACTCTGCAGGTTTGTGAATTACAGTGCCCCTGAGCTCCTTTCTTCAACTCGTTTTCTTGTGAGCTGGCCGCAACACCGCAGGATGGCTTCAGGCCCTAATCTGGTTCCAGCACGGCACGCTGAGCCTTTGGTTATTTCCTCTTCCTGGTGGGAAATGAGAGTTAAATTTGCCCGTCCAGACACCTCCAGCTAGTCTCTCATTGGTTCTCGCTATTCCTGTTCATCTTCCGCAGAAATTGCAAACTGGGCCAAACAGGAGGTTAAAGGGACTGACTCTCCAAGTCGGGAGAGTGTTAGTAAAGCGTCTGGAATGTTGCACCCGAGTACCAGGGTACGAAAACTGAGACATATTTGAACACGTCTCCCGATCACATGGTTGATCATACTCTAGGTTCCACATGCATGTTTTAGCTGAAGGAAGAATACCTTAAACCTGGGTAGTTGAAACCCGTGGAATGGGTACCATGCAATATGACTTCAAAGGGTCTTCATTTGCTCACCGAACCTCTCCAATCCTATCACTGCTGCGTTTACGTCCCTGTACACATGCTTGATTCTCTTTCGGAGACATAGCAATCCATAGGTTTTAAGATACTTAAGAGTCAGGTACATTCTTAGGCGTTTAATATGCGGTGTTGAGTCCATTTCGTTGAGCAAGGAGTAGCTCTTGTCTATTCCATATTTGGCTTAAGGAACTTTATCTGTGCTCATTTCAATCTCTGGTTTTATGCAGCACCCCAACTCACCTTTCCCCTTAAACAAGCATAAGTTGGTTTTCTAAATTTGAGACCCTGTTCTGTTCTGTAATTCAGTTCCTGTGTAGCCAAGTTTACATTCCGTGTATTACTGATATCTTATGATGTTTCTTTTTCTGTGTGACTTATTTCAGTTAGAATCATCGTACCTGAATCCACTCATTGTGCTGCTACGGGCCTGATGACATAGATTTCACTGCTGAGTGATACTGCATTGTACGTAAGTACCACAAGTTCTTTATCCATTTTTCACTTTCTGTGATATTGAACTTGTACGGTAAACGAGGTTCTTGTAAACAGAGGCGTCCCAAACATTGGGGTGGCTGTATCTTTTTGATTTTAATTTCCCTAAGCTATAGGACCATAAGTGGAAGTGCCCTAGGCTCTGTTGCTTTGTTTTTTAGATGTTTCAGGAAACACCATACACTTCTCCCGAGTGTCTGTTGGCAATTTACATCCCGCCCATCAGCATAACAAGGCTCCCAGTTCTCCATGGCCTGTCCTGCCTTTCTGGATTTTACACTTTTTTCAGATGGCCCTTTTGACCGGGGGGAAGTGAGACTTCATTGTAGTGCAGATTTCCTTTGCAAGCTTGCTTGGTTGGCCAAAAAGGGCGTATGCGTTTTTTCCTGAATATATTCAGGAAAAAACGCATAAGCCCTTTTTGGCCAAGTGCATCATTGTGGACGTTCTGCCTCTTTTCCTATGCTTTCGATGCAATTCCAGTCTACCTCCTGAAATCGGTTTCCTGCAATTCTGCCCCGCTTTCAAGTCCTCTTGGCAGCCTTACTTCAGTATATTTTTGGACGATAGTTGTCATTTATAACTCTGCAGGTTTGTGAATTACAGTGCCCCTGAGCTCCTTTCTTCAACTCGTTTTCTTGTGAGCTGGCCGCAACACCGCAGGATGGCTTCAGGCCCTAATCTGGTTCCGGCACGGCACGCTGAGCCTTTGGTTATTTCCTCTTCCTGGTGGGAAATGAGAGTTAAATTTGCCCGTCCAGACACCTCCAGCTAGTCTCTCATTGGTTCTCGCTATTCCTGTTCATCTTCCGCAGAAATTGCAAACTGGGCCAAACAGGAGGTTAAAGGGACTGACTCTCCAAGTCGGGAGAGTGTTAGTAAAGCGTCTGGAATGTTGCACCCGAGTACCAGGGTACGAAAACTGAGACATATTTGAACACGTCTCCCGATCACATGGTTGATCATACTCTAGGTTCCACATGCATGTTTTAGCTGAAGGAAGAATACCTTAAACCTGGGTAGTTGAAACCCGTGGAATGGGTACCATGCAATATGACTTCAAAGGGTCTTCATTTGCTCACCGAACCTCTCCAATCCTATCACTGCTGCGTTTACGTCCCTGTACACATGCTTGATTCTCTTTCGGAGACATAGCAATCCATAGGTTTTAAGATACTTAAGAGTCAGGTACATTTTTAGGCGTTTAATATGCGGTGTTGAGTCCATTTCGTTGAGCAAGGAGTAGCTCTTGTCTATTCCATATTTGGCTTAAGGAACTTTATCTGTGCTCATTTCAATCTCTGGTTTTATGCAGCACCCCAACTCACCTTTCCCCTTAAACAAGCATAAGGTGGTTTTCTAAATTTGAGACCCTGTTCTGTTCTGTAATTCAGTTCCTGTGTAGCCAAGTTTACATTCCGTGTATTACTGATATCTTATGATGTTTCTTTTTCTGTGTGACTTATTTCAGTTAGAATCATCGTACCTGAATCCACTCATTGTGCTGCTACGGGCCTGATGACATAGATTTCACTGCTGAGTGATACTGCATTGTACGTAAGTACCACAAGTTCTTTATCCATTTTTCACTTTCTGTGATATTGAACTTGTACGGTAAACGAGGTTCTTGTAAACAGAGGCGTCCCAAACATTGGGGTGGCTGTATCTTTTTGATTTTAATTTCCCTAAGCTATAGGACCATAAGTGGAAGTGCCCTAGGCTCTGTTGCTTTGTTTTTTAGATGTTTCAGGAAACACCATACACTTCTCCCGAGTGTCTGTTGGCAATTTACATCCCGCCCATCAGCATAACAAGGCTCCCAGTTCTCCATGGCCTGTCCTGCCTTTCTGGATTTTACACTTTTTTCAGATGGCCCTTTTGACCGGGGGGAAGTGAGACTTCATTGTAGTGCAGATTTCCTTTGCAAGCTTGCTTGGTTGGCCAAAAAGGGCGTATGCGTTTTTTCCTGAATATATTCAGGAAAAAACGCATACGCCCTTTTTGGCCAAGTGCATCATTGTGGACGTTCTGCCTCTTTTCCTATGCTTTCAATGTAATTCCAGTCTACCTCCTGAAATCGGTTTCCTGCAATTCTGCCCCGCTTTCAAGTCCTCTTGGCAGCCTTACTTCAGTATATTTTTGGACGATAGTTGTCATTTATAACTCTGCAGGTTTGTGAATTACAGTGCCCCTGAGCTCCTTTCTTCAACTCGCTTTCTTGTGAGCTGGCCGCAACACCGCAGGATGGCTTCAGGCCCTAATCTGGTTCCGGCACGGCACGCTGAGCCTTTGGTTATTTCCTCTTCCTGGTGGGAAATGAGAGTTAAATTTGCCCGTCCAGACACCTCCAGCTAGTCTCTCATTGGTTCTCGCTATTCCTGTTCATCTTCCGCAGAAATTGCAAACTGGGCCAAACAGGAGGTTAAAGGGACTGACTCTCCAAGTCGGGAGAGTGTTAGTAAAGCGTCTGGAATGTTGCACCCGAGTACCAGGGTACGAAAACTGAGACATATTTGAACACGTCTCCCGATCACATGGTTGATCATACTCTAGGTTTCACATGCATGTTTTAGCTGAAGGAAGAATACCTTAAGCCTGGGTAGTTGAAACCCGTGGAATGGGTACCATGCAATATGACTTCAAAGGGTCTTCATTTGCTCACCGAACCTCTCCAATCCTATCACTGCTGCGTTTACGTCCCTGTACACATGCTTGATTCTCTTTCGGAGACATAGCAATCCATAGGTTTTAAGATACTTAAGAGTCAGGTACACTCTTAGGCGTTTAATATGCGGTGTTGAGTCCATTTCGTTGAGCAAGGAGTAGCTCTTGTCTATTCCATATTTGGCTTAAGGAACTTTATCTGTGCTCATTTCAATCTCTGGTTTTATGCAGCACCCCAACTCACCTTTCCCCTTAAACAAGCATAAGTTGGTTTTCTAAATTTGAGACCCTGTTCTGTTCTGTAATTCAGTTCCTGTGTAGCCAAGTTTACATTCCGTGTATTACTGATATCTTATGATGTTTCTTTTTCTGTGTGACTTATTTCAGTTAGAATCATCGTACCTGAATCCACTCATTGTGCTGCTACGGGCCTGATGACATAGATTTCACTGCTGAGTGATACTGCATTGTACGTAAGTACCACAAGTTCTTTATCCATTTTTCACTTTCTGTGATATTGAACTTGTACGGTAAACGAGGTTCTTGTAAACAGAGGCGTCCCAAACATTGGGGTGGCTGTATCTTTTTGATTTTAATTTCCCTAAGCTATAGGACCATAAGTGGAAGTGCCCTAGGCTCTGTTGCTTTGTTTTTTAGATGTTTCAGGAAACACCATACACTTCTCCCGAGTGTCTGTTGGCAATTTACATACCGCCCATCAGCATAACAAGGCTCCCAGTTCTCCATGGCCTGTCCTGCCTTTCTGGATTTTACACTTTTTTCAGATGGCCCTTTTGACCGGGGGGAAGTGAGACTTCATTGTAGTGCAGATTTCCTTTGCAAGCTTGCTTGGTTGGCCAAAAAGGGCGTATGCGTTTTTTCCTGAATATATTCAGGAAAAAACGCATACGCCCTTTTTGGCCAAGTGCATCATTGTGGACGTTCTGCCTCTTTTCCTATGCTTTCAATGCAATTCCAGTCTACCTCCTGAAATCGGTTTCCTGCAATTCTGCCCCGCTTTCAAGTCCTCTTGGCAGCCTTACTTCAGTATATTTTTGGACGATAGTTGTCATTTATAACTCTGCAGGTTTGTGAATTACAGTGCCCCTGAGCTCCTTTCTTCAACTCGTTTTCTTGTGAGCTGGCCGCAACACCGCAGGATGGCTTCAGGCCCTAATCTGGTTCCGGCACGGCACGCTGAGCCTTTGGTTATTTCCTCTTCCTGGTGGGAAATGAGAGTTAAATTTGCCCGTCCAGACACCTCCAGCTAGTCTCTCATTGGTTCTCGCTATTCCTGTTCATCTTCCGCAGAAATTGCAAACTGGGCCAAACAGGAGGTTAAAGGGACTGACTCTCCAAGTCGGGAAAGTGTTAGTAAAGCGTCTGGAATGTTGCACCCGAGTACCAGGGTACGAAAACTGAGACATATTTGAACACGTCTCCCGATCACATGGTTGATCATACTCTAGGTTCCACATGCATGTTTTAGCTGAAGGAAGAATACCTTAAACCTGGGTAGTTGAAACCCGTGGAATGGGTACCATGCAATATGACTTCAAAGGGTCTTCATTTGCTCACCGAACCTCTCCAATCCTATCACTGCTGCGTTTACGTCCCTGTACACATGCTTGATTCTCTTTCGGAGACATAGCAATCCATAGGTTTTAAGATACTTAAGAGTCAGGTACATTTTTAGGCGTTTAATATGCAGTGTTGAGTCCATTTCGTTGAGCAAGGAGTAGCTCTTGTCTATTCCATATTTGGCTTAAGGAACTTTATCTGTGCTCATTTCAATCTCTGGTTTTATGCAGCACCCCAACTCACCTTTACCCTTAAACAAGCATAAGGTGGTTTTCTAAATTTGAGACCCTGTTCTGTTCTGTAATTCAGTTCCTGTGTAGCCAAGTTTACATTCCGTGTATTACTGATATCTTATGATGTTTCTTTTTCTGTGTGACTTATTTCAGTTAGAATCATCGTACCTGAATCCACTCATTGTGCTGCTACGGGCCTGATGACATAGATTTCACTGCTGAGTGATACTGCATTGTACGTAAGTACCACAAGTTCTTTATCCATTTTTCACTTTCTGTGATATTGAACTTGTACGGTAAACGAGGTTCTTGTAAACAGAGGCGTCCCAAACATTGGGGTGGCTGTATCTTTTTGATTTTAATTTCCCTAAGCTATAGGACCATAAGTGGAAGTGCCCTAGGCTCTGTTGCTTTG